>NC_090939.1:560064181-560369649 GCF_040938575.1 Ambystoma mexicanum
AAAGTTACAATACCGTTGACAGAGTGATCTGGCACTGTGAATGTGCTCAATCGAAGGTCTCTGTGAGGTATCCCACCAAGAGAAACTAAAATAGAAGATTGATGAAAACAATTGTGCAAAGTGAATCGAAGTTGTCCTGCAATGGTTTATTCAAACCCATTGCACATTCGAAAGTCTTTGATTTTGATACTAAGAGGATCCGAGCCCGAATGAGGGAGATCCATATCAAGAGGATCTGAGCCCGAACAAGGGAGGTCCATGGTCCAAGCCTGAACGAGGGAGACCAAGTGTAAACTTTGAGATTTCAAGTGGATCCAAGCCGAATGAGGGAGATCCATGGTCTGAGCATGAATGAGGGAGACCAAGTGTGAACATTGTGATGAACAGGGCATCTCAGCCTGAAGAGGGAGACCCATAATGAACATTGAAAGCAAGAAATTGTGCATGTGAAAATCCTGATAGGAATTTAACTTTGAGACTTTGTTTCTTACAATAGATCCTCTGCAATAAGAGACTGGGCCTCATTACAAGTATGGAGGTACCCCGCCTGTAATACAGGCAGGCTACCTCCAAACTTGCAAAAATAATCTGGCACCCGTGAGTGGACAATTACTGGGGTATTCTGGCCCCGCCGGATCCGGTAATTGCCCTTTCATGTGTTCCGGAATCGGGTGATCCCCATTGAGCCCGATAGGGCTCAATGGGAATGGGGATGCCTGTAGCACCGGCACCAATCATTACAGTGCCTTTGATACATGTAAGCAGTGCTTGCGGGTGCCTTTCATTCCGCCAGGTCAGACCTGGCAGAATGAAAGGCACCCACAAGCACAACTCTGAGTTTGCCGGTCCGGATACAACAGAACCGGCAAGCTTACCAGTACCGTTCTATCTGGACAGGCAAACTCGTAATGAGGCCCAGTTATTGGAAAAGAGACTTTGGCAGACAGCCCTGATATCTGTGCTTTGAACTGTATCCTCATGGCCAAGAAGCCAGAGTGTGAGCGAAGCTCGAACGTGCCACCTTGCCCCATGCTGAAATCATGGGGAAGGGAAGCCAACTGCTCAACTGTCCCGACATATTATTTCTTGAACACTTTTCATTTTGCATACACGATTGTCCCACACCCTTTCATATTTAGAAATAAGGATTTGCAACAGGTTTATTATTATATGCCCTTTCATTTGACAGAGGTTTTAGTCTTTCAACCAACCCTTTGAATTTTGATAAACACCCTTGAACTGTGATCACTTGTGTCTTTCTTCACTGTTTGGTACCATGCCTTTCCTTACATCATGCACAAAAAAAAATCTAAGGCACAGTAAGCCAAGGACCGCAATGGGGATGGGGGACCTGAGACAATATCACAGACTGCCTGGGAGCGGAAGGTGTTCCCACTTACTGAAGTGGAAAGTGTGACTCTGACTCACTTGTGAACCCTGCAGCACATACCCACTACATATGATGATGCACAGATTCATGATCAGCCATCCCTGTTGGTTGCAGGCCAATGTGACCCAGTCCATGAGGCCACCCGGAAGTCTTTTTCTTCAGAAAAACAGCTGCACATCCAGGAGAACATCCTGAAATAGCTGGAACAGCACAACCAGCTTGTAACATGCCGGACTGACATACAGGCGTAAGGAATCCTTCAACATGCACACATTACCATCATGTGCCTACATAAAATGGAAAGAGTGACGCAAGCACAGTCCACAAAAAGCAGAAGGCTGAAGTGAAACAATGCTCGACTAGCTGCATCAAATAAAGGATTCACAAGTGCTGTGTCAGGTGTTTTTATCCTACAATGTGGCAAGCATCTTGATATGGTTCACTGAATTAACGGCACCAACAGAGTGCAGCAATGTCTGACAACTGTGCTTGGCGGACAGGACCAATCATGGCAACAGGTCCTTCTATGGCTTTAGCAGGCAAAGTCGTCCACGCCTCATGTGTCCAGCATGACTTCCCAGAAAGGAAGCCCATCTCGCACATTCATCTGCTCCACTCCCACACCAAAATCAGAGGGTATTCTAGAGGGCTAGGAACCACCTGCACAGAAGACACAGGAAGTGAACTGACCACTGCATTATTCATAAGGGTGCCCCGTACAGTTCACAAAGACATTGCCATTGCACACATATTTGAAGGAACATTTGTGCTGTTAGACCCATAGCCCCAGTTGGGCCAGATTCCCACACAGTCAGGGTGTAGCAAGTTATATAACATGTCTGCTGCTTAGACCCATAGGCCCAGCTGAGCCAGATTCCCACAAGGCCAGGATGTGGCACTTGATGCAACGTGTGTGCAGTGCCATTGACCAATGCACACACGTTGCATCATAATGCATAATGGGGTAACATAGATCACATGCATGGAGATGACATGCGAGTACAGATTTCTAGTGTAATTCAGATTGTCCTTCTATGTGGCAACTGTTGTGCACACATTGCTTCCTAGTGAGTGAAGGCCTTTGGGTGGGATGACAATTTTGAGTGGTACACATGATTAGTTGTAGTGCGACCCTGCATTTCTCTGTGCTACACCATTTTGCCCAATGCAGTAACTGAGGAATGTGGATTATTTGTGAGAAGTCCCAGGTGTCTGCTGTTCTCTATGAAACGTTACACACCTCATGAAGTAATCACATGTCAGTGCCTGTCACATGGCTGTGTATTCATCTGGGTGCATCAGTGAACCCTCCTCTTCTATGTCTTCTCTGTCATCCTCACTGCATGCATCTGCTAGATATAGCACACCAGGATGATGATGCTTAACTTTCTAGGGGCATACACAAGCTTGGGGGTAGAGCAGACAGATAGATGAGGCTAGACACCAAAGACCCCCAGGGGAACCTTGGGTGTGAGTTAAACTGTGTACGGCAAAACTGAGGATTTGGTGTTTTGTGTATTACTGATTTGTGAGATATTTGAGAGATTGAAAACAAACTTCTGACATGTGTCAGGAAATACCACATAGTAAGCCTTCTTAAGGGCAGAAATATAAAGAGAAGGATCCCCCACATTTAATGGAAAGACAGTTGCATTTTGAATGTAATTATCAAGTGCTGGTGCCATTTTTTGTTGTGGTATACCATAAGATATTAAAGATGTTTTTCTGCTGGTAGAAGAGTGAATTGGTGTTGTTGATGATGGAAGTGGTTTAGATGGTGTAGATGTAAATAGAATTGGAGAACGAATTGAATATGTTAACATATGGCAGAAAACATTTATGGGAGACGAGTGTAAAGGAAAGAATAGGCGAGCGAGTGTTGAAGCAGTGTTTTTATTACTATTGTTAAGTTGTGTTTATATTGTTACTATGGCAGACACCCCCATTGTCCATTTGTGTACGTTCCTTCCTAGGTATAAAGACACAATTATGAAGTAACACGTTCTGTCTTTTAAAGATACGGCCGCCAAAATTTTTATGCCGTGGACTCAAGACGGTACTCATTTGACTGAGGTACTGAAACATTGTGCACATATTAACATGCCACACATATGGTAAACAAATGCAGAACAGACTATACTCAAGCTGTGCAAAATGTTCGAGGTGGAGGTAGTGTAACCGAGCAAGAAAGAGTGAATGTTTAACCAGCATGACAAATGGCACACTCGGCCTATGGCTCCTCCTCCTTTGACCAGCACCGCATCCTCGACTGCACAGGGACTTTACCCATTTAAGTCTGCTGCAGGGTATACCAACTCCAGATATTCGCCCCCAGCATATAGTGATGACGACAACAGGAGGTTAGAAAAATGAACAAGCAAAGACCATTGTCATTACTGGCAGAATATGACATGCAATGTAGTTCGAAAACAAAGCACACAGAACCAGAGGAAGAATGTTTAAGAGCAATGGCCATGCAGAGAAAAGGGGATGAAATGACAAGTGTGTCAGATAAATGCATAGGAGGGCAAATAATACTGAAACTTGATGGAAAGGGCATAGATGATACTAAAGAGACGGTGCTAGAAGATGGAAATAGATGGGAAGTGGAAAAGTATAAAAGGTTGGAGGAAGAGAGGGAAAGAGAAAGAAAACAAGAAGAAGAGAGAGGAAGAGAAAATAAATGAGAGGAGGAGAGAGGGGGAGGGAGAGGCACTGAAAGGATGTTGACTTCATAATTAGCAGAAATACATTGGGCCTCATTACGAGTTGGCCGGTAAGAACGGGTCCATTTCCGGCATGCCGGAATGAGCGTGTCTGTGCACGTATGAACCCGCTAACAGCGGGTGATTATGAGTGCGTGAGCACGCCGTTCCCCCATGCCGGTAGTGGCAATCCCACCATGCCGGTAAGGTGCCACCAACCCCCTTATACCGGCATCGCGCGGCACGCCCATAGCGTTACCGCTTCATACCAACACCTGAATACCGGCACGGTGAGACCGGCACGGTATCACCGTGTACATAAAAACCGGATCCAGAAATTACGTCATCGTGCAGGAACGGGAAATGGGCCACCGGCCATCTTTAAAAACACCATCCACTGCCATCCTCCATAACCACCACTACACCCGTGTTGTTGAGTGCCACAACTCAATCAGGATGTCGAAGGCCACCAGAAAAAGCACCCAAAGGAAGCAGCGTTTTTGTGATGCTGAACTGACAATGTTGGCAAACACCCTCGAACAGCATGCTGATATCATCAGAAGCACAGACCTTAAGCATGCGGCCCAAACCCAAAAAAAAGAGGTGTGGCAGGAGGTTGCTACGAGGGTGTCGGCAGTGGGGAGCACCCCAAGGAGCGTACGGGATTGCCGAAAGTGCTGGGACGACCTCCGCCTCCGGGTCCGGAAGATCCTGTCGGAGAACCGGAGGGCCACAATGGCGACAGGCGGTGGCACACACTCCCCTGTAAAGCTCACTGCATGGAAGGAGATCGCAAGTGGATTCATCGACCCGGAATCCATAGAGGGGATAGGAGACCAGGAGTTTGGCGCAGCAACTACAACAAAGGAAGGTGAGTGAACCATCACATCCACGCAAAACAAAATATGATGTGACACAAGTGATGTTGAAGTCAGATTAGGCACGCCAATGCATGTCCCAAGGTGACATCAACAAATCAATAGAATAATGAGTGCCACCCCATGCACCACACGCATGATGAGTGAAAATTCCAATCCCAACAGAGGTGCAACATGACCCAACCATGCCCATGTCCCCCCCCAGACACCAAAAGAATCCAATGCCACCCCACCAGCCATGCAATGATTGCCAACATGTCCCCTCAGTACACCAAATTCCACACAACAGAAATGAAATTGTACCTGTATGTATGAAAATATCACACCGCAAAACATCACAGCTGCCATTTCACAACATCACTGATGACCTGCATCTCTTCTATCTCCCAGGCACCGGTGAGGAAGGTGGAACAGAGGACAGAGGTGCGAGCACATCCCGTGCACGCAAGGTGACCAGGGCCGCCGCCACCCCCTCGTCCAAGAAATTGCCTGCAGCCACATCCAGTGTGCCATGCAAGGCATCAACCCTGCAGGGGGCACCTGCTGCGACAGTGGTAGCTGTTCCACCGGCCACTACGGATGTCGTGTCCACAGAGGTGGCTGAAGAGGCAGAGGTAATGTCCGGAACGCCCAGCCCAACGCCCATTGCCAGCACCCCCCACCTGTGGAGACTGAGAACCAGGATGACCCATGTCTGCATGACTCTGACCTTGGAGAATCGGACATTGGCATCTTCGAGGAGGACATTGCCCAGGACGAGGACCCTATGCAGGTGCCTTCCACCACCCCGCCAGCCACCACCCTGCCTTCCACCACCCCGCCAGCCACCACCCTGCCCTCCACCACCTCGCCAGGCACCACCCTGCCTTCCACCACCCCACCAGCCACCAGTACAACTGCTGCTGAAACCCCCTTCGAGGTCCGTCTGGCAAGGGTAGAGGCCCACCAAGAAGAAATGCTACAGATAATGCAACAACAGGTCTTCGCTGGTGACGAGGCCATGAAGGCCATAGCCACGGCCATTGCTGCCAAGACAGCTGCCGTGGAGGCATCCACGTGTGCATTCCGGGAGTGCATGGGGTCACTGACCCAGGCCCTTCTTGCGAACATCACGCAAGTGCAGCAGCCACACCATGACCCAGCCAGGGTACTGATAATAGACACCTCAGCCACGCCATCCCCTTCCACCTCGGTACAATCAAGCCCTGTGCGCTTAACGCGCAGGAGCACACAGCGCTCGGCCATGGCACCCCCAGACCCAAAAGTCGCAAAGAAATGACATTATGGTAAATGACAATATGTGAGGAACTACAATGGTGAAGGCAACACTGTTGGTTGCACACATGGGGACATTTGGGATCTGTGGGGTGGGTGAGGGAGTTTGTTGGCCTATTCACTGGGGTATGTGGGGTGGGTGAGGGAGTTTGTTGGCTTATTCACTGGGGTATGTGGGGTGGTTGAGGGAGTTTGTTGGGGAGTTCTGGGAGGGGGAGTGGGCACAGTTTTGCTGTTACAAATAATACACAAGTTGTGATGAGAAAAATCCATGGCTGGACATTGTTATTTTTCGTGTTCATCCATTTAATGTGTTACGGTGTTCAGTGCCCACCCACCAACGTTCCCTTTGTGCATGTTCACATTGGCCCAGTGTCTGACTGACACAAGTCATTCATCGTCCCTGTGTTTCAAAAGTATTTGTCAATTAGTGCTTGGCGTACAGCATGGCCGTCCCGTGCATCACGTACTGGCAGGGGGGCTCCTTCGCCTCCGTCTCCATCCCCTTCATCCTCACCCGGCCCATGCATGTCAATGTCAGGTGGCAATGGTACATTCCTTCGGACACACATGTTGTGCAGCATGACACAGGCCATGCTGATCTTTGCAACCTTCTCAGGCCTATATAGGAGTGCCCCACCAGACCTGCTTAGGCAGCGGAACCGCGCCTTCAACAGGCCAAAGGTCTGCTCAATCACAACACGGGTATGAGTGTGCACACAATTGTACTCCTCTTCATGGCTGTTCTGCGGGTTCCGCACAGGGGTAAGTAGCCACGGCCTCAATGGATATCCTCCATCACCTGCAAGCAGATACAAATAGGTGTGTGTCACTCTGAACTGCCACCTTCAGGGAGCACGGTCATGGCAGCAGTTATTTGGTGCGGGCATGCACATGTCCCTTTACGTGTACCAAATAGTCACCTATATGGAATGTATACTGTAAAGAGGTGTGGAACACTGGATGGGGTTGAATAGATGATGCAGGATGTAATCATGCATGCTGAGGCAGATGTGCTGTGGCAGTGAGACAATGTTTAGCCTCCAATTCATGCTGTATACACTTCACTATGCATGGTCACACTAGCCACATTGCTACAGTTGCCATCCTATTCAGTCATGCATTGCTTGCCATCACCATGGTGCCCCGGTTGTGCCTCTAACTTGTTGTCATCCATTTGCATTAATTGTGATATGTGGCCCAGTGATGTTCCATTTTCCGTTTGGCTGGGTCAGGTGAGAAGTTTTTAGCTCTGCATTCATTCTCCACTCACTGGCTATTGCCACCCAGGTGTACTATTAACCCCCCCTTTCCCACCCTGGTGAAGTATCCCCCCCTTTCCCACCCTGGTGAAGTAGCCCCCCCATTCCCACCCGGGTGCAGTAGCCCCCCCTTCTGCATCCGCACACATGAGTACCCCACATCAAGGCCATGAGCCTGTTGTGCAACTCACCGAGCAGCGAGGCACGCGGTCCAGCATGTCGCTCCATGCGATGGGGTAGCGTGGAGCTGTGCAGTACCATGGCATCATGTGTGGATCCAGGAAATCGGGGGCAGCAATGGGTGATGACCTTGCTGGAGTCACATACCATTTGCACATTGATGGAGTGGTATTGCTTGCGATTGCGGTACACCGCCTCTATGGCATGGGGACTACCAATTCCACATGGGTGCAGTCGATGGCACCAACACAATTGGGCATGCCTGCCAGTGCATGGAAGCCTACTTTGGTTTCGGCTATCTCCTGGGCAGTCCGTGGTAGGGATATGTGGGTGCTTGTGTGCTTCAGGAGGGCATCCAGCACTTGGTTCAGCATGCGTGAGAATAGTGGTTGTGAAATCCCATGCAGCTGGCCCACTGTGTGTTGGTAGGTGCCTGTGGCCAGGAAGTGTAGCACAGACACCACCTTTAGTAGTGGGGGGATGGCAGTGCATATTGGATCTGATCAGGGGTTAGGTTGAATGGGCTGCGTCTGGTTCGAGGGATTTGTGGCTGCCTATGAGGCGCTGGTGGCTGCGCTGGTGGCTGCGCTGGTGGTAATTGCTGGCCCTGTCTCACCCTCCTTCTCCTCCTGCGTCTCCTCTGTGCTGCCTGTTCTTGTTGCTGTAGTTGTTGTTGTTGTTGCTGTTGTTGCTGTAGTTGTAGCAGTATAGGCATGTCCTCCTGCGCCGTGATTGCAAATTCTAGTGGTAGCATTTTGGTGTAGGAAGGGGTGTGGTGTGTAGGTGTGCTCCTTTTGTACTGGGCCACTCTACATTGCCTACACCTGTGGGGGGAGGGGTTGTGGTGTGTGGGTGTGCTCAGTTCATACTGGCACAGCCTCCATTGACTCCACCTGTGGGGATTGTGTGCACCTGAGGCAGCTGCCTAGTATCTTGGTTGCTGTTTGCGGGTGGTCTGCGATGCCTGTTTTGCCAGCATCATGCAGCCCGTTATTACCGGGTTCGTGATGCTGGTATTTGCATGTTTGCGTGGGTTGTAATTGGCACCTATTACAGGCATGCCGGTATTTCCTGCCTGAAGAGGCGCGTGTACGCGCCTATGCCGCTATTTGCAGCACAGTAAATAACGGTGCCGTTAATGCCGGGTTTGTGGGTCAGAATGCTACAGAACGTTAAATGATGCCGGTATTTAAATACGGGCATCATTTTTCCCTTACCGGCATACCTTGTAATGAGGCCCATTCACTGAAAGAGAAAGGGAAATCATTACAGGAAGGAACAGTGGAAGCCTAAACAGGAGAAGAAGAGATAGAATGATTAGAAGGGAGAGTTGGGGGAAATATGTGCATAGTACGTTTAGCAATGTATCGGAGGCGATTGTGAGTGAGACGTATGTGATAGAGCCCCTTAAACGACTTGGGAAATGGATGAGGACAAAGAAGAAGAGTTAACACAGTCAGAATGGGAAGATGATGATGAGAGAAATGGGGGAGGTAGCTGTGGAAGCACCTTCTACAAGCACCCTTGCAGGAAGAGAGATAGATTTGATAAATTTGGAGGGAAGTGGACAGAGCCCTTTAGATATCCATTGCTCCCAGTGACAGAGACATCCTATGAGTCCAGAAAGGAACACCACATATAAACAGACTAAGAGATCTACCAGGCAGTACAATTCTTTGTATGACAGAAATGCCAATGAGGATTAAGGGTGCAGCTGCACCCACGCAAAGAAGTGGACTGAAACAATTTCCTTTATTACAGAAAGCTAGAGGACTAGCACAATATATACCCTGGCCACAGACAAAAATAATCTGATGTGTAAATTGCCTTTGATGAATGCAGGTACAGGGAAGTGGATCGATGAGTTGGAAAGAGGAACATCAGGCATAAAATTGTCACTAGGAGATATAAAGAGATTGTTTGCTGCCATATTGGGGGAGCAATCAGAAAACGGGCACCTGGAGTGACAGCACAAAACACCAGACATGATCGTGTCCCTTTTAATAATTGTCAAGCAGGCTTATGGAGAGCACTCAGAATACAATTCCCAGATACACAAGATATGAGTGCTATATTGTCATGAAATATGGAGTAGGATGAGGACCCAGCTGTTTACTTACAAGAAATAAAAGAGAAATGGTGGTTAGAAACAAGGGAAGGTTGGGACAAAAATGTAACTTTTTTATCATATATTATGTCAAGGATTCCCGTAAGAGGTACAAAGACAGTGACGGAAATGTGTGGGGATTGAGGCAAAACTATGGGCCGAGATACAATTGACCATTTGATTAAAACAAGAGAAAGACTGAAAGTAATTTGAGGAAAGGAAGGTGGTGGAAGCAAAATTGGTACCAAAACAATTGTCAAAAATGTCACCAGCGGGAGCAGTAATAACGAGTGATGGGAAAGACAACAGAACACGAAAACCACAGCAAATACAACAATGTTTGAATGAAAATGTTGTGGCAAGAGGAGAATACAATTATTACAACCGGAGAGGAGGGTTTACACCAAGTGGAAGAGGGTTTGGATTCCAAGCACCATAGCCAGGTGGGTTTAATAAAGGACAACCATGATTTGGGGGATTTGAACCACAGTGTTGGACTTGTGGAAAATCCAGACACATTGGACAGGGTTGGAGAAGTATGAGGGGAATGCAATCAAACTGGCAGCAATTTGGCCCAAGAGGGGGGTTCAGGTATTCAGCGCCACAGCAAGACTTTAATGCTCAATATTACACACAGTATCAACTAACCCAGACACAGGCACATCAAATATTTCAAGCACAACATGTAGTGCAAACTCAAATACCACAAACACAAGTACAAACACAATCACTGACACCAGCACCACAAAATACAGTTGCACAATGGGGAACAAAGATATTGCCAAAGGCACAGACACCTAGAGTGGGGGGTGACAGTAGTGAGAGTTAATCGCTACACTGCAACAGGACTGAATATGGACCCACAATAGGACAGCCCAGAGAGCGACTTGATGTACCCAATTCTGTGAATTACCCCAGACCCTCAAGAGTGGGAGTGACCATAGGTGACAAGACTTTTTCCTTCTTGATTGATAATGAGGCGATGATCTTGTGTTAAAGAGGGGAAGTTCCCAATGTCAGGAATTTCAATGGATGCGCAAGGATTCTCTTGGGCTATGACAGGTGTTCTGTTTACAGATAAATTGCCCATAACAGTAGGAGAACATGAGATGGTTATGTCCTTACTACATTCTCAAAAAAACATAGTTAACATATTGGAGAGAGATCTCATGACCAAGCTAAACATGATGATGTCTTTCACTGAAGAGAGAATGATATGTTCAACATCCGGCATTCATCATGTGAATGCGTGTGAGTTTGTGTGAGCATTTTATGATCAGAAGGCACAAAGAGGGCTGCCGCTAAATCCTGAGGTATTCCTTTATGAGGTTCAGGTGATACTGACATGGCTTACAGGACAAATTGTTGAGGTTACCCAAAGAATTTCGGTTTAGACCAGAGGTACCCACAGACTTTGTAGAAGGGCATATTATTACAAATGAATTGGACACAGCAGTAGTGAGAGAGGACAGAGTGAATTTACATGGAACTGATGACGAATGAGTAATAGCACTTGATTCAGCAAACTGACTTACTGAATTAACTGATGACAAACTATTTTAATATGATTATTCAGATGATGAGGTGATTTTTGACATTTGCATTACATATTAGTTGCAAATATAGTATAGCAAGGTTCCCCAAATAATATTGTTGGAGTGGAAAACACCATAATTTTTGCAGGGAAATCTGGCAAAGGTGCCAAGTTCCTTGTGGACCAGTGATCTGTATGATGTCAGCTTACTAAAAAGGTTAGGCGAAGTGAAGATAAATGTGAAGAAAGGTGCTATTCTACCACAAGTAAAACCATATCCCATGTCCATTGATTGTGCAAAAAGATATACTAGTGTCTTTAGAATTGCAACGTAATACTGCAATGTACCCACAAAAAGGTGAACAGAGGGTATTGGAGATTCATATAAGATTTGAGCCCTTTGATTAATATTGCTGGGGCAGAATTCCTGCTGGTGTCAAATCCAGCAACAATATAAAGTAAAATACTTCTGACAGCCCAATATTTTACAGTATTTGACTTGAAAAATGCTTTTTTACTCCATTCCCATTCATGAAGTTTCACAATATTTGACAGTGTTTATGTATCGTGGAATTAGATGACAGCACAGTCATCTCCCACAGGGGTACTGTGAGTCCCCCAGTGTAGTCAACAGGGTGCTGCAACCGGAATTGGGAAATACAATAATAATGTCTTCATTGTGATTTAGTTTGATCAAGAACTTTACACAAAATAAAATGAATCAACATTCAATCAACCAATCAGTAATCATAATTATAATTTGTACAACATATGAATACTACAAATTCAATTCATATTTAAAATTCAAATTCGAATTTCAAGTTTGCTCCTGGGTTCCTTAAGAAGCCGCAATATGGCCCAAATGATCAAATACATTCAAAGATTCACAGTGTAATAAACAATGAGGTCATCATACTCATAAAATCATACATCTAGGATCTCATAGAAATCATATTCATAAGAATACACAGAATCCATCAGCACAACAGGAGATCTATCAGTTATAACCAATCTCCAGCCAGAGAAAATAATTATCCCATGCCATTCTGAACTTCATCTCACTTAAGCATTTAGTGCCATCACCCCACACTCGTGACTTATCAAATCCAGGGCTATAATCACGCCTACCATCCCCATTGCATGCATACAGTTAATTCTAAATTGTCCCAGGACCAATAAGATAGCCGCGCCTGTAGTGAACCTCCTCAATCAACCAGCAGGGTTTGCACGTGCAGCCATCCACAATGTAAAGTCATTTGTGCAGAAATAGTGTCTGCGTTTAATCAGTAATCCCAAAATGAATCTGATAAGATTCTTTCATAGCTATTCACCATATCCCCCAAATTGCACATGTACAGGGGTCCCAATTCAACACACTGCGTGAGAACATGTCTGACAGTTTCCAGATTATCATTTAGGCCGCAAATGCAGCAACATCTGTTCCCAGCTGGCAGGGTCAATCAAGGACCAGTGACCATCTGTACCAGCAGTTGATTGGTGCGTAGTTTTAGCATGAAGAGTCTTGTAGCCGGGTCAGGGCATAGGAGCAGATACAGTTGTGTTTTCCTTTATCGGTGGATCACCTGGGACACTGCTTCATAGCCCTTTAATTTAGCTAAGTGGCTATAGTTCCTGCATTTATTACATTTTCTTTCAAATTATATTTCTAAGTGGATGTAGGGAGTGCCTTTACGGAATTCAGGGGACCAGAACTGTACAGAGATGCTCTTCTAGTAGCCCAAAGTTGGAACCCCTGTACACTTTTTCTGCATTGCAGTTCTTGCCTACTGCTGCTAATAACCCACACACTGGGCTGGAGCAAGTTTTCAAATAGAAACACCCCCGAGTCTGGGTTGCCATACCACTTAAAGATGTGAGGCCTAATTCAAGGCGCAGGTATTCCATGGAACAAGAGGGGTCCAGACCCAGTATGGCACGCCAAAAAATACCCTCTAGTCTGTTAATCCAAGAAAAGTCCTGCATAAAAAAGCACTTCAAGGCCATATGGCAAAGAAGAGAAAAAACATTGCTTGTACAACAAAAGAATCCCGGCTCAAGAGAAACCTGTGTGACCTCTAGAGAATGTGCGTGCCTGGAGTGTAAACTGTTTAGCTCTTTTGATTTTATTTCTAATTAGAAGTTTGCAGTCGGCACAGGCGCTGATTTCTAGGTCCAGATAAGGGTAGGAAGGTACATAGTCAATAGTGCCGATCAAAGTATCCATCGTACTTCTATTGACCCTATTCCTAGTGACCAGCCTAACGCTGCTCTTCTCAAGATTAATCGTGAGTCCTAGTTGATGAGTGTATTTAGACAGCTCGTTGAGAAGAATCTTCAAACCTTTGTAGATCTGGTCAAACAGGACCAGATCATCGGCATAAAACATGCCCACCACAGGCAAATCTCCTATCATGGGGTCGGGGGCAATTGGCCTTCTCGAGCAGGCGGGGAGAAGATCTGCTATGTACAAATTGTACAATAGAGGGGCCACAACACACCCCTGTTTGACTCCAATGTTAATAGGGATAGGGTCTGAGGCCTCCCCATTATCCAGCCATACTCTGGCACAGTTGTTACTATGCAAGAGCACCTTGAGTTGTGTCCGGAGAATATCCCTGTTGACCTGAGAGAATGCACTTCTAAAGTCCACAAAGGAGGAGTAAAAAGTGATATCCCTTCGACTCTGGATAAGTTGGTCCAGGACTCTGATATTATGTAAAGTGCCCGAGCCAGGAAGAAAGCCGGTCTGTGCGAGATTAAGGACATTGTTGTCAATTGCCCATTTCTGAAGTTCACTTAGAACGAGAAAGGTAAAGCTGTTTTCCTTCACATCCAGCATGGACAACAGGTGATAGTTGTTAATTTTAGTCTGGTCTCCTTTTTTGTGGACCAGAATAAGGATGCATCACACAAGTTCTGCAGACTTGGGAGAATAGGTTCAAGAGAATCTGAGTCCAGTTAACTGAGTCTTTCTTCAAGAATATATTGGCAAGGCCATTCGGTCCCGCTGCTCTAGAGGACTTAAGGTTGACAATATAGTCCATCAAAATCTGATGGCTCATTGGCAAGGTCCACGGACAAAGCGAATCTGCCAGTGGGGTAACAATTTTAGAATGATAAAATTTGCGGTAATATACACAACCCATTCAGAACCAGATATGGGATTTAGGGTCCTAACCAATCTGTCACCTGTAGCTGACACCAGAGCATTCCAGATAACATAACCATCTCAGGCTATCAATGCCTCCACAAAATTCTGCCAAGCAACCCTCTGTTGTAACAAGCTGTAGTGTTTTAACCACACACAATATTTTTCCCTGACCAATGTAATGGCAGGATGTACCATAGATAACGCACCCAGGCTCTGACCTTGTGCTATGAGAGCTCTGATAACGCTGTGAATCCTGCGTTTACCATCACGTATGTTTATATCAAATGGTTTAGTAGCCCTTGCATTACCGGCAATAGCTGGTTTTCTTCTACTCATGCCAATAAGGTGGGCAAGCCCATGAAGCCAAAGTTCAATAGCCGCCGGTTTCTTGTCTCTAAGGCTGCTCCAGTTGACCGCCCCCAACGGGAAGGCAGTGGCACACATACTGGCCATCTTATTCTGGCTCCAGCTAATCTGGTTTCCTGTGTGGTTAGTCAGCGACTCCCTACACATGTAAGTCTCCTTGGGATCTCCCAGGGACTTAATAAACAGCCTGCATATTGCATGGTCGTTGTTTTAATTGGGAGTCACTATTAGTGATACCACACATTCCAGAAGTCTATTGTTCCCGGCCATATAATCCAAAGTGGCCTCCTTTGAGCCCACTGTCCAAGTTACACAACCGGGCTGGTCTCCGGTTTTGCATCCATTAAACAGTGTAAGGTTCCACTCACTCAGGTAACCCTGCCACTACCTAGCCCTATCATTAGATCTTCCACTCTTCATCATGCAGCATTCAGACACTTTTTCATACACCCTGCCCTTATCTGGGTCAACACACCTGGAATTCCAATCACCAATCACAAGCACCATATTGTCAGTTAAGGCAGTGGACAGGTCAGACAAAACTGCTTCCAGTTCATCAAACAGGCCCTCAGCAACACCGGATCCAGAAGGATCATAAATGTTTATTACCAGCATCCTTTGTCACAATGATCCCCCAGCTTGCACCAATATTTCTACTGCCAGTATATTACCACCCAGGGGGCCCCTTGATATTTATCTTGTATTAAGGTCATTTTTAACTCCATGCCCATGATCCCCCTTGATGGCAGGCATTTGGAATGTTACAAAACCATCCATAGCAATATCAAAGGAGATCCAGATCTCCTGCAGGGCGAATATTTTGCAAGCTGCAAGAAGGTCCTGCGTCCCTCCCTGCTGGAACCAATGATTGAAACCCCAAGTGTACTAGCTTAGAGTGGTAATGTTTCACGGAGGAAGACATTTTTAGGAGATCATGCACTGCAACCATTCCCAGCCTTGAGCCCATATTGGGAAATATACACACTGACAACACAATCATACAGTATGTTGATGACTTGCTGATTTGCAGTTCCACAAAGGAAGAGTGCAGGAAGGTGACACCGAAAAGAGCACAAGCCATAACAAATACAGTAAAAGAGCTGCACATGTTTTTAGGACTTTGCAGTTATTGTCATTTATGGGTATTTGACTAGAGCACATGTGTTTAGCCCCTCTTAGAAGGACAGAAAGAAGTGTAGAAATAAAAAAGTGATATTGGATGGACAGGTGAGATGACAGATGCCTTTGATAAATTAAAACAAGCAATAAGCACACCTCCCGTGTTTGGAATCCCAGATTAAAATGAAGATTTTTCCTGTACTCCCATTTGAATGGAGCTGTGATGATGGCTGTTCTCATACGTACATCTTCAATAGGGAACAAACTACGGCCAGTTTACAACCGGATCTTGGGTCCAATAATGAGAGGCCATTACCCATGTGATCAGGCATTGGCTGCAGCAGTTTTTGCCATTAAGAAATCATCCAATATAACAATGGACTGTTCAGTTACATTACATGTTGAACATGCTCTGTTTACCATTCTTTAAAAGCCCAAAAGCACACTGAGTACCCAGAGAGTGTCTGCATATGAGGTCATGATATCAAATCCATCGATTAAAATTGTTAGGTACCACCTAGTTAATCCTTTAAAATATATAAAAAAGTTGTGCAGGAGTTTGATAATGTACATGATTGCACTATTTACTCTAAAGGAAAATGATGCCCTAGGAGGGGGTATAACCTTCTTTGTTGATAGTTCTTTGTCGATAGATGATAGATGAGTGTACTGGACTAAGACATAGTGGGACAGCAGTGTTAGAGACAGAAGAGAAAGGTACAATTAACGAAGTGGAAAGTGCAAGATTGCAAGCACATTTCTCAGTGCTAGTGGCAAAATTGGTTGCTATGATATTAGCCCTTGAACCGCATAAGTATGAAGCAGTAACTGTGTATTCCGATTCCACCTTCATGATGACAGCAGTACACTCATGCCTGTCACATTGGAAATGGAGGTGCTTTCAGTGTGCAGTCTGCACACCAGTACAGCATGCACAATTCTAAGAGAGAGGTGCAGACATGATTTCCCACAGCAGTGAAGCTGCAGATGCAGAAGTCAAAAGGACAGCATATTTCAAATAGATATTAGACATTACAACAGCCTCAAACAAGTACATACATAACTAGGTGATGAAGGAATGTTTCAATATGTTTCCAGTAATGCAAATTGCAGAGCTGCAGGGATGTACACCACAAAAGGAACATTATTTGTGGAAGAAAAGGGAATGCTCATTATATCCCACATAATTTATTTGGTGACAGGATAGTACAGCAAAGCCTGTCATGCCTATTGAGTTGCTCACAGTAGCGCTGCAACAATTACACTATCCAGCACATACCGCAAGTGAGTATCTTGCAGCAACTGTTTTGGTTCATCCCAAATTTAAATGAGCATGAGGCCAACTTTATCAATAAATGTATTGTTTGTCAAAAATTAACTGCCGGTCATGCATTAAGAATGATGTGAGGAGCAATAGCCCATCCTACTAGACCATTTCAGAATATACATATTGATTATGTGGCTATGCTCCAAATTTGTAATGGCTACCGATATATGATAGTTGCAGTATGACCTTTTTCCCGCTGGATGGAAGCAGGACCATGTGTATATCTAGACACCATATCAGCTGAAAAATTCCTCGTAAGAGAGGTATTTCCTATCTGGGAAGTATGCAAAGCACTATGTTCTGACAACATTTTTGTTTTATAAATGTAGTGTTTGAGCAGATTATATCTTTATTAGGCATACATTTTCATGTGTTTTTCATCCCCAAGTAAAATGGGTTTTGGGAGCGCCTAAACGGCATCTTGAAAGAACACAATGGAAAAATAATATATTTTTACATAAAAATTGGTTGCAATGTCTTCCATTAGCTCTTTTTCCCTTACGCAATCAGACAGGCTCTGACAACCAACTGACACCTCATGACATGTGACAGGACAAAGAATGAATGTCCTAATTGTTTCACCCACAGGTGGTCAAACAGATGCTGAGAACTCAGCAACTGTGCTTGGTAACGAGATGCAAGAATATTGGATGACTGTGACTAAATCTCTGAAATGTATTCTGCCGACATGTGCGGACAAGAAAGGGGGTCTCAGCAAGAATCACTGAAGAATTAAATGGACATTTTGACCCAGTTAGGTTATTACAACCACCCCTTTGTATTTTGGAGATCAGGTTCTTTGTCAAAATGTTACTAGAAATTGGCAAAAGCCAACATTTGAAGGTCCATATACAGTAGAAGTAGCAGCGCCCTGAGCAGTGAAGGTAAAGGGAAAAACGTGCATGGCTACACATTAGTGATGTAAAATAATACTGTGGTGAGCCCCCCTTGTCAGAAGATACAAAGCCAAAAGAATCAAAAGAAGTATGAAAAGCCCAGACGAGGGCAATGACCAGAGTAAACCAGTAGCAAGAGCCCTCATTACAGTTTTGCCAGTATTTCCGGCAGAAAAACTGCAAAACCACCTTACTGTTTCTGCTGCCCGATATCTGGTATTAATGGGAATGTCCCAAGAATGCACAGCCAAGATGGCCACACTCGTTTGAGCTCTGTAACACCTCCAAATAAATCCTGTCTAAGAATTGGCCATCGGAGCATTTAATCTCAAATCCCCTGCTGCATGAATTTGCTATAACCCACAGATGCTAGAGACAGAGTTGGCTCCTAGCGGGAAGCAACGGCATGGTCAGAGAACAGCTGGTGGCCAGACCGGTGCCCTGTGACCAGGCTGAGCTACTGAAAGATCCTCTTTTCATGGAGAAGCTCCGCTTGTGATTATTGGAATGCTGCACATAAAAGGTTGTCTTTATACCGCGGGACACCAGAGCGCCCTGTCTGACTGGAATTTGATGAGAGGCAACTGCTTTTGCCAGCAGCAAAACAGCACTTGGGGCAAAGGCAGCCATGAAAACAAGAGAGCTGGAGGAGCACCTATCCCTGCAGGCCTGGGGAAGTGAGAGTGCAGTGACTGCCCCCCTTTAATCCATGTCACAAAACCTTGAAAGGTGACTGTCTTCACTTTGCTAGGCTTAATTCTCACTCCACTATCAAACCCTCTTCCGACATCTGCCTCCTCCTTGAAGACTTTTATTTCGACTTCCTCACTCTCAATGAGAAATGTGTTAAATTCCAACTCAGTCACTGCTTTTGACTTCATCCTCAATGATGGCTACAAGATCATCTCTAAGCCTAGTTCCAACTGTTCTGGTGGTGGAGTAGCCTTGATCTTCCCTGAGTGGATCCCTTCTCCCCTAATACCCACCCAGCCCTCCTCCTCCTTTGAAAGCATTGTCTTCAATCTTGGTATTTCTCCTACTTCTTATTTGACCATTGCCACAATCTACATGCCCCCTGGTCCTATCTCCCCTTTCCTATCAGGAGGAGTGGATTGCTTCTCCTCTCTTCTGACTTCTACCTCTAAACTCCTCCTCGTGTGTGACTTCAACATCGACTCTTCAGTCACAGCCTTCACCATTTTCCTTGACTTCTGCTCCTCTGTCGCACTCACTGTTAAACCATCTGGTCCTACCCACTCAGCTGGACACACTCTCCATGCCTTCATTCATACTGATCTTCTGCTCTCTAGCCCTCTACCCACTCCACTTTTCTGGTCTGACCACTCCCTCCTCCCCACCCACCTGGGACCTCTTTGCCCTCTGACTATGGTCACTAATGGCCATTGTTATAAGTACTTTGAGAGTCTTGAGAGGATCTAATATGTGGTCGTTATTTTTCCTTCAACCCTTTTTTTAACTTTATGCTGTATGTTGCACATAGTATTAGGCTTGAATTTACGATATATCAACCTTTTTACATGTATTTTGATATGTATTTTCTGATGCACTGTATTGCTGTCTTTTTTGGACATTGCAGATTCATGTGTTTTATATATATTTGTTGTCATTTATGATGCTTTGTCTATGTCTGTTTTACTATTGATACATGTTTTTGACACTGTGCATATTAATGAAATGCGCCTTTGTGGGAGGATTCCCTTTGATCAAATCCAGAGGCAGGAATGGAAGCTTGATAAAAAGCAAGGATGGAACATTTCTTGTTTATTTACACAAAACCACAGGTTGGAATAGGCCCCATAGGATGCAATTAGTTGTAACAAAACACCAATGTGGATTGGATTTAGCACCCTTCTATGCTGTATGCCAATCAGTCAACACAGCAGTAATGAGGATACCGGTTACACCTGGGACCAGTTTGCTATATGAGCGTATTATTGTTTTAATGATGTTTGGTGCTCTGCTTATGGGTTCTCCACAGGTATGTGGCTATGTAGGGAAAAATATAAACGGCTTTAGCCAATATCAACGAGTCAGGCACACTGTTATGCCCACAGCCTGACTCTGCCGTGGCTGCACCACATTCAATCATGGGCTCCACTGAAATTCTTCCCATTAAATGAATGCTCGAGAGCTCTGCCTTCAATAAAGGACTCAAGTTTTGTGAGTGTGCAAGCACTTTCTATGATCTGTTTGCTGATTGTGAACGCATTATGGTCCCAGCTTGTAGTCCTCCACTGTTCCTATGGATTTGTGGCATTTATGTCTTCTACTGTCTTCCATGTCTTTCTATTATTTCATGGTCTTTGGCAGATAGCCAAGTGTGCAATCTTGTGAGGCTTCTGGTGACCCCGCATGCACTGACTCTGGTGTCAACATGGTGAACGCGGGATGCTTTTGTGGCCCCCAGAGTCTCCAACATCACTGTATCCAACTGCATGCATGTGACTTTGTCAGAGGGTGCAGAATCACTTTTATGAATAAGACTAGTGATAAATACAGATGTTTTCTCGACTTGTTGATTGCATGGAACATACAATTAAACAAAATGAAAAAAAAACGTTTTAGAAATGTTGCCAAGTAGGGGCACTGAAACTTGCAGTCTGCCTATATACAATTCCTTCTGCAATGTGAATAGGGTCATGTAACCCTTCCCCTGTCTTGTACGAGGTAAGGATGCCCAGTCAGAAGGAGGGTAATTATTCACATTTCCCTGACACTATTTGGTATTTGTTATCCAATGCAATGGCATATGCTGGCAGGCACATATATACCATATCACAATATTTGGTTTTGAAGTGATTATTGGAGATACTGTGAAATTTTGAGATTCTGGACTTTTGGGAAACACGTTTTGTAATAAGCTTTTACGCTGTTCATCTTTGTTTCTTTTCCCTTGTTCACTAAAACTACATGCTTCCATTATAAACTGCCTCTCTGCTATTATGTGGAGGATGCTTGCCCTTTCCCTTCACCTGGATTCATCTCAAGAAGACAACACTGTGGCCCACCCACTGGCTTCATTCACTTCTCTGATACCTGCACCCTTTCGTCTTCTTCCCAAATTGTGTGTGTCTTATTTGTTTCTGCACTTTATTACAACATCTGTTTTTCTTCTCTTGCCATCTCGAATTGTTCAACATTTGCCCTTTGCTCACCTTCTTGTCTGCACATGTTTTCTCCCACCTTTACTATTGTTCCCCACTTCTCCTTGGTATGTGTTCCTTGGCCGTCTCTCCATTTCAATCGATTTTCATTTTGCTAGTCACCTTCTATTCGTACTCCCTTCATGTTCTCATATGTCCCACCATTTAGATCAGGCCTGTCCAACTCCATGCCTCGATGGCCAGAAACATGTCAGATTTTTAGGAAACCCTTATAAATATTCAAGAGATAAATGTGCATACAAGGATTCTAATAGTATGCACACCTTTTCTCAAGGCCTGGAGTTGAACAACCCTGATTTAGATGTTTTTTTCTGGTTTTCTTTCTCAGTTACCCTTCAGTTTTGTTACCTTTATATTGTATTGCAACACATACATTCCTTATACCTGCTTATCTTTCTTCTCTTGTTTCTATTTTCTCTCTTCCTCATGCGTGTCAGTCCTCATCAATTGTTGCTAGTTCTACCCCATTCTTCCTGTCCTCAGTCCTGCTTCCATGCTTTCTCCCTCCTGGCCCCTGAACATTTGCATGCTATTCTTTATGTTTTTCCCCACTACTTCTTTTTGGTCTTCTCAGTAATCTCACCTTTTTGCTCCTATAGTTAATAATGTAACACACTGTTGCTCGCCTGCCGCCATTCATGTATTTGTGTTACCACGTCTCTACAAATCTGCACAGCACATAGGAAAAAACAAATAATCCCTTAAGATGTTAAACTTGTCACTTTGTGATTTATATGCATTTTATTTTATTGCTTATAACCCAAATGTAGTTCAAAAGAGCACTTTTGCATCTAGTTGCATCTAGATAGAAAATGTATGATAGCATGCGCTATACTGAGATGAAATGGTGAACATTAGCCTCCGCTGCACTTAGATGAAATGGTGAATTTTAGCCCCCGTCGCATCTAGACAGAAATATGTATGATTGCATGTGCCACACTGAGATGAAATGGTGAACTTTAGCCTCTGCCACACTTAGATGAAATGGTGAATTTTAGCCCCCGTAGCATCTAGACTGAAATATGTATGATAGCATGTGCAAAGTACTACATAGCATAGCAAAGTGTTACACTTAGATGAAAATTGCGAACGTTAGCATGTGCCACACTTAGATGAAATTGTGAATGTCAAGCCAGTACCGAATCTAGATAGAAATGCAGGTATAGTTCACGTGCCACATCTAGAAATAATGTAGACAGCACAGCACCTCTAAACAGCGATGTCAATAACCAACCCACTAACAATTTGAACCCTCTACATACACCTCTCAAACTCTAAACATACACATCTACAACTCTACAGCACAAAAAAATTCACAAACCTTACTACACCACAACAACAAAACAAACCACACATAGGGCCTCATTACGGCCCAGGCGCTAAGTGTTTAATGGCGCCGTAAAAGGCTGCGGCACCGTTAAACACTTAGCGCCTAATTACGAGGTCCCTTCGCGGGACCCGACCTTAACGACTGGTTTTACCAGCCGTTAAAGTAGGGTGCCGCAAAGGGACCTTGGTGCTAAGTACAGTGCTGCAATTTGCGGCACCGCACTTAGCGCCTTCCCCATTCCCATTGAGCCCTATGGGGCAAAAATGGGAATGGGGAAGGGCCCATGGTGAATGGGGAATTACCGCCCCGCCAACCTTGGAATGGGGCTGTAATTCCGCCATTCACCATGGCGGACCCCGGCATGGACCATGGTGCTAATAGCACCATGGTTTAGCGCCGGGGTCGTAATGAGGCCCATAGACTTGCACAACAACACACGATGGCTGCCAAACAGAAAGCACCCTAACCAGCCAACGGACCCACCGGGCTGAGGCTGCCATCGGCACATCACTGCTCTCTTGCACTTTTCCCGCTTTGTTCCAACTAACTCACCCCACCCCTTCCTTTTCAGAACCGCCAGAGCGCCAGGGAACCATTCTGGTGTGTTGTACAAATATCCTTTAACATTAACATAACATTAACATTAACATTGATACTGAGAGGCGGGAGCTGGCATCAGGTTGACACAGTCGTATATAAAAGTTTTTTGGGTTTCCTACCTCCTTTTTTATCCCCTGCAACCATGCCCCATTTGCGCCTGTTTGAAATACCCCCTGTTTGTGTGATAATCACAGCCACCAGCTGCAATGCCCTACAAAAGAGCAGGGCAGATCCATGGAGCCTTTGTCATTTAATCAGGCGTACCATGGCAGGGGGAATGTTGGTCCTCCCAATTCCTGTGGTTGACATTGCGCACTCCTCGGATGTCACATTCCAAATAAATATGACAGGGGTGGACAGTGCCTGTAGGCATTGTCCATCCCAGAGTACATGGGTTGATACATGGGTTGATACATTTGTCATGCTGTGAGCATAGGTAAATGTGTTTGGATTAGTCCCACACATTTTCCTGAGTGTGATACACCATCATTCCATTTGAATATACATTTCAAAAAGCCCTGGTGAGTTATTGACTTCTCTGCGGCATTCAACACGGTGAACAGAAACTGTCTATGGAAGAAGCTGCATGCTTGGGGTATCCCCTTGTGTCTCCTTTGGATGCTCATGCAGTTGCATACTAACTCTACGGTGCGGATCCGTCTAAATGCAATGGGTAAATTGTCAGCCTCTATGATGACAACTTGTGGGGTAAAGCAGGGATGCATGGTCACCACAACACTATTCAATCTTTATTTGGTGGACATGCAGACTGCATTCCAGATTTATACAGCCAATCCAGTGAAGATCACCGATGTAATCATTGGATGGTTAGCATACGCCGATGATCTCATTGTGCTGGATTACACGCCTGCTGGTCTCCAGCAAATGCTAGATGCCCTTGGTAAACATTGTGCTGAAAACGGATTGTTGATTAATATAGATAAAAGTAAAGTAATGGTATTCACAAAAAAAGTCAACCTAAAAAATATGTGTGGAGGTTGAATAGTAAAATAATAGAACAAGTGAAGACCTATAAATATTTAGGCATCATTGCAGATGACAAATTAACGTGGGCCGCTCATTGGACTTCGCTTCACGAGCGTTGATCAATAGCAACTAATGCCTTGAGTATATTTATTGGTCGTAACAGTGGTTACTCTGTCTCAGCAGTATTGACTATATATTCAGCAAAAATAAGATCAATACTTTTGTATGCCATCACTATATGGGGTCACAACCTTATTAAACGGGTGGTGCGCTTTGAAGCACGTTTGTTAGGTAAATTGCTCCGTTTACCTATGAATGTAAGCGTTGAGAATATTTACTTGGAATTTGACCTATTTAGTAATACATATGCATATATGCAGCACTGTGTGATAAGTTTTGTGAAGTTAAACAGACTCAAAATAGACAAAATAAAAACACCATATCTAGCTGCATTTCTGAGATTGGATGGTAACGCCCTGTTCAGTATTATGGGCAAACTGAAAATGCACTATGCAAAGTGGTCTGGTATGTTTAATTATGGCCAACTTAGTATACACACAATGAAATATAAGTTAAAGAGAGTATTGAAAGAGGTCAGTGATGAACAACAGTTAACCAACCTAGCTACAAAATCACATAGCAGTAATTATATCCAAGAATGAATCCTTAGAAGCTCCACTCCGGGATATATAAATGCATATCCTAGCTCAAAGACTCTTAGGTTATATCTGGTATTGAGACTTAATATTTCGGATGCATTGAAACCCAAAGGAGCTGAAATGGGCATACCACGCGATCAACATATGTGTCGACTGTGTGGTAATGAAGTCATCGAGTCACTACACTACTTAATGATTGTGTGTGAAAGCTTGTGTGCATTGCGTTACAAGCATGTGAAGTCGTACAAGAATACATTTTTGCTTGAAGAAATAGAGACGTTATGGCAGCTTTTTTTAAGTGGCAATGATATTAACCTAATATATTTCATGTTTTTTTTTTTTAAATAAAAGGATTGTACTGATTTTAAGATGTATTGATTGATTGATTGTGTGGTGTATCGATTTGCAGATGCTATGCAACATGACTGTTGATTCTGGTTGATTTTAATAGTTGTGATGTAAATGTTAACTTATGTGATACAAAGCATTTGTTTTGCTATATGTATACAATAAACTTTGAAACTATATACATTTCAAAAAGCCCACCATGCGGATGGTCAAATTCCTCACTGTACCTAACTGTGAAAGTGTGCAGTCATCCTTATTTTGTCCAGTTCCATTTGGGTTGCATCCAGAGGCAAATGCGCATCTAGAATTAAATGCATGGTACAGAGTCTTGAGACGCCTAGCTAAGATCCTGTTGTATAAAAAAAACTTTGGCTGAAAGTGTTTGGATTTCTCCCACAGGAGATATTGTTTTAAGGAAAATGTAAAACCCTGGAGTTGGTGATGTTGTTGATATCTGAGGTATGGCATGCCAGTGGAAAAAAGCGAGTGGTAAGAAAAAGGAGAAGCAGGTGACAGTTAAGTGGGTGGAGTGAAAGTGAATGGTTAGGTTGAGAAATGCTTTAGAAGTAAGAGTGTAAGAGGTGAGGAGAGTGTATTGGATGTTGAAATATATGGGGGCAACAAGTCCAAGGATTGATCTAAGGGTCTGATTATACCGTTAGTCCCCAGTTTGGAGGCCCACAGAACTCCACGGGGATCTGGTAAATATCACAGACAGTAATTACAACATGCGGTAATTGCCACAAATAATAATGGCTTTGTGTGGCAGTAACATTGACCACACAAACCGACCAGATATATTTGTTTGATAACAAAACTGAATATGACTATTTACTGGAGAAGAAAAACACCTGGTAATGGCAGTTACTGTGTATTTTACCACTGGTGCCAAACTTGTAATGAGGCCCAAGAAAATAAATATAAAGAAAGTTGATAGTCCAAGGAATGCCGAACTGCATGGAGGAGGCAGGGATAGTAAGGAGCAGAAATCAGTAGAGTGTAAGCTCACAGAGTATTCCAGTATACTTGTCATGACAGCTTAGCCAAGGGCGTTGGTATAGAGTGCATGGGTTCTCCTAATGCTTAAATGTTTCATCCTTCAAACCATGACCGTTGAGATGATGACTTGCTGTAGTTTGAGGCTGCTGTCAAAAAGAGCTTCAAAGTTGTGGAACATGAGAAAAGGCATAGTGAGATCAAAAGGAAAGTAAATGGGTGATGGGTGTGGAAAGAGGGGTACGCCAGTAAAGACAGGGAGGTACATTGCATGCCTGTTCTTATTGCCAAGGACCCAGAAGTGAGGGATGGAGATTCGGGAATAAATAATAGACCATATTTTCAATTAATGAAATTATTATTCCATTCATACCTGTGTCCAGAGAAACTGGTAAGATGCAAAGAAATGTTGATGTTTGTGAAAGAACTGCTAAAGATATCGTTTGCCTCTTTTTTGGGGTGCCCAGACAAATATTATGAGAGAAGTTGTTGCCTACCCAATCTGAAATACAGCTTTTCATGAGCAATATGAAAAAGGAAGTCAGAAACACTTGAGTGATGTCATGTACTCAATGAGCTTGCGACCATAAAGACTTTCTTTTAAGTTAACCCTATCAACTGCAGGGTTATTCCACAGTGGTCAAATAAAGGGTCCATGAATTAATATTGAAGAAATAGCCAACTAATAAAGTTGTGGTTAGATAGTAGCATCAACCCATGTTAACTCATCCCCCAAACAAGAGATTTCACAGAGGTGAGGTGGTTTTCAAAAGGGAGTAACAAAAGTAAAAATATGAGAGAATGGTCCTCATTACAAGAATCACGGTAATGCAAAAACGATGCCGGTAAGGGAATACCAGCACTGTTTACCGGTCCGGCCTATTACGAGTACACATACCGGTATTAGCATTACCGCCGATACCATGCCCCTCTGTACCGGCATGTGCGCAGGCACGCGCCCTTTCGGGCCGGCAATACCGGGATGCCGCTAACAGGAGGACATTACAAGTCACGCGGACATGCACCTACCGGCATCCAGAAGGCAGTAATTAGGGTTACCATGATGCCGGAATCACCGGCATCGTAGACCACACGTTAAAGGCAATCTGCTGTGTTCCCAAATGCCACACAATTAGCACAGGTGAAGGCAATGGAGCCTGGCCCAGCACACCCACACACCACACCCCTTCCTACACCAAAACAATCACTCTTGCTGTTGCGAATTAGTGGCTGGAGGACATGCCTGCATTGCCATTCCATGACCAACAACTTCAACCGGCGCAACAGAGGAGACACAGGAGGAGAAGGAGGGGGAGACAGGCCCAGCAAGTCCCACCAGTGCAGCCACTGGTTCCACATAGGCATCCAACAATTCCTTGCATCAGGGCCAGTCCTTACAACCTAACCCCTGTGCAGATCCACACCCTCTACCACCAGGACCGGGACACCATCACCTCCATGTGGACATGATAAACAATGACATAGTCAGCCTTATTTAAATCTGCACCGCCATCCCCCCTCTACTGAAGCTAGTAACTGTGCTCCACTTCCTGGCCACAGGCACCTACCAGCACACAGTGGGGCAGCTGAATGGCATATCACAACCCTGTATATCACACTTGCTGAACCAAGTTCTGGATGCCCCCCTGAAGCACGCAAGGGACTATATATCCCTACCACGGACTGCCCAGGAGGTGAATGACAAATAAATTGGCTTCCATGCACTGTCAGGCATGTCTCATTGTATCGGTGCCCTCGACTGCACCCATGTGGAATTGGTGGCCCCTCATGCCATGGAGGTGGTGTACCACATTTGCAAGCTATACCACCCCATCAATGTGCAGATGGCATGTGACTCCAGCAATATTATCATACATTGCTGTGCCCGATTTCCCGGATCAACTCATGATGCTATTGTGCTGCGGAACTCCTTGCTAACCCGCCACATGGAGCGACATGCTGCACGACGTGCCTGGCTGCTGGGTGAGTCTGCTCACAAGCCCATTGTAGTCTATGGGGGGGATGCAAACCACACCTGGGTGAGAATGGGGGGAGAGATGCATACTCCACCTGGGTGAGAATGGGGTGGTGACTGGACACTGCCCATACTGCAAAACACTCTCCCCTAAACATCCCAACCTGAACATGACACTGAAAATGCCAACCTACTTACCCTTGCAGCACAACAATGCCAATATGTCAGACTTGCAAGCAGCCCACACATCTCAACATGTCCACTGCACATCATCAGACCGTACCCCCTGCAACACAATATAGCAACATGCATTGAGTAAGCGTAATGTACATGACCGCATCAAACCACCACAATAGTAATGCATCCATGAGTGCGCATGAATACATTCCAACCAGGGAATCTACTGATTGTCACTGCCCCTCCACCACAGTAGCGCTGCATGCCAACATGGCAAAGTGAACCGATGCATGCAAAATGAAATACAAACTTGTGCCATCACTGCATGTAAACACACCTACAAAGTAGTCAACATCACCTATATGAGTGCAATTTCAGTGGTAGCCATCCACAGCACATGAGTACCAGCATGCTAGCGGACAACCTGCATCATTACGGGAACACTACCTACGCTGTGGAGCATACCACCAAACACATAGTGGCACAACAAAATGTGTGCAGACGTCACAGGACATGTGCATGGCATCATCAAAGGGCTGCAAGCATGAGAGTGCAAAGTACATTTGACATGGTACACATCATCCTAAAGCTACAAACATTGGCTGACCTGAATATTGTGACATCACCTGCCACACAACCCTCACATGTGACCACGTCATGGTCTACCCTCACTCCATCTGGTTGTGTGGTGAGTCCGATGTCAAGGCCCCTCAGTCCTGTATGTCACACATGCCCTACACCATGTCGTCGCCAAGTAGTGAACAGGCCAGATAGTTGCGCATATGTGTAGCCAGTGACTAACAACACTGATATCCTGCGTACCAACATAAACAATGGACAGACTTAGTACAGATGTCATAGAGTAAATACCATCGCTCATACCTTATTGTGCTGCCATGCAGGTGATGCTGGCTATCCCCTGAAGCCGTGGCTCCTCATCCTTGTCAGTAATTCGCCGGACAGGCACGAAGAAGACTACAATTGGTGCTCATTCCCGTACCTATGTTGTGACTGAGCAGACCATTGGCCTGTTGAAGGCACGGCTCCGCTGCCTCAGCAGGTCTGTTGGTGCACTCCTCTACATGCCTGATAAGGTGGATAAGATCATCATGGTCTGTGCCATGCTTCACAACATGTGCATCCGGCGGAATGTACCTCTGCCAGCTGACATTGACCAGCAAGCACCGGGTGTGGATGAGGATGAGGATGGAGAAGATGTTGCACGTCGGCCAGGGCGCCATGCACCAGATGGACGTGGGGTGCGCCAATCAGTGATTAACAATTTTTCATGTGGGACAGGGATGCAGAGGGCGTAATGATGGCTCTACTCTGGGCACTGGGATTGTGTGCATATGGACACAGGATGTGGTGGTGGATGGGCACTCTAATGCACTGAATGAACACACGCCACACAACCAATGTCTACTTGTGAAATCTTTTTTCCACACAACAGGTGTATTGAACAGTATAATTAAGCATAGTGTATTGGCCCTCCAATGCACCCCCTCCCCAAAACACCCCCACACACCCTCTCCCCCACAACACTCCCACGCCCACCTCCATCTCCCACAAAACACCCCCACACACCCCCTACCCCTCCTCCACAACAGCCCCATACCCCCCCGCTCCCACAACACCCCAACACCCCACCTCCCCCTGCCCCACAACACCCCACACATGATGTGCAATGAATATCATTGTAGGCTACTAGAGTCAGCACATGCAGGCTGCCCCTGCTACTGGCAGCCTCTCTTGGCCTCCGGGGGCTGCATATCTGAGCGCCGCATGGTGCGTGTTGATCTCCACATGGGGCTCGTTTGGGTAGAGCTGGCAGGTGTGTAGGAAGATTATGCCATGCTTGCATGAGCCTCTGTTGGTGCAGGATGCTGCACCTCCAAGGTCTGTGCGATCCTGGCCTAGACCTGGGTAACTGCTGATAGCCCCTCACATATCAGCTTGGTATTCCTGTCCATGGCCCCTGTCATGGCTGCAGTGTTTTCACGTGCCTCCTGCCTTGTCAATGCACCATCCTCAACATATTGCTTCACAAGGTCTGTGAGCTGCTGCTGTCACCCCTCCATTCGAGCCATGCGCCCCTCTACGTCCCGAATAGCTCTGGAGGTGGAAGGGGCATCTGCCGAGGGGCCCAATGCAGGGCTGTCCTCTGCTGGGCTCTAGGCCTCTTGGATCACTTGTCCTCCTGACTGGTGCTGAGAGGTGCCATCTGGGGTGCCTTGTGGGGTGTACTGGGGGGTTTGCTGGGGGCTTGGTGTGCGTGCACTATCCCCGGACAGGTTGCCGTCCTCATGTAAGCACTCCTGAAACATGCTGTTTTGCTGTTTGTGGGGTGTGTATCAGGAATGGAATTGGCATGCAGCATGCATGTTGATGTGACAGTGCTGGGGACAGCATCTGGACAGGGATGTGTCCATGTGTGTATGATGGCCCATGCTTTGCCTTATGTCACTATCACATTAGTTGGCCAACATCAAGCTTTGGTTTTCTATGTTTTGTGGGGACACTCACCTCCACCTGCCGATGATGGTACTCCACACTCCACATCTCTGATTCCCTCGATGCCCTCCATGTCGATGCTACTGGCACATGCCCCCTCCCATCTGGTGAGCTTGATGGGGGAGTGGTCCCTGCCACCTGTTGCTAGCCCCTGGTTCCTATTGGCAGACAGTATATTCCTCATACGGAGGTGTAGGTCATCCCACCGCTTCTTGACATCTTTTACAGTGGTGCCGACCACACTGACCTTCCTGACCACTTCCTCCCATATCTCCTTTTTCCGTATTTGTGCGGGTCGCCTAAGGTCTGCAGCAAAAATTACATCAGCGTTCTTGACCAATGTGTCCGCCAACAAGTTCAGTTCGTCTTCAGAAAAGCGCACTGTGCGCTGACCGGCGGCACCTTTCTTGATTGCTTTGGGCATTCTGGTCAAGATGTGTGTGGTGTTTTGGAGGTCCAGGTCCTGTTTGTGGAGGATTGCAATGGATTGTGTTTTTAAAGATGGCTGCCGTTGCATTTCCCGTTCTGGCCAATGACGTTACTTCCGGTTCTGGTATTTACGTACTCGGTATTGCCGGACCCAGTATTGCTGGTGCCCGATATTTAGGGGTGGATGGAGGCGGAGGAGGTGTCAGTGCATTACATGATGCCACTAATGGGGGTTTTAAGGTCGGTAGCGGCATGCCGGTATGCGCGTGCACGCATTCCCGTAACTGGTTGCTATTTGCGACGTCAAAGCTACTCGGATGTGGTATTGCCTCCATGCTGGTAAGGATTAATTTTTACTGCAAATCTTGTAATGAGGCCCAATGAAGGGTACTACCGAGGGAATTAGCTTAAGCCATATTTCCATGACTAATCAGGATTTTCTGATTCTGAATCTTGTCCCATCAAATGATCACTTTAGACTGAGCACCTTTGCAAACAGATGAATCATACCTCCTCCCTGAGTGGTTCTTGCTGTGTGTTAGATAATACTTCTAGTGGAAGGGAAGATAGGTATGTTTGACTAACCCTGAATCAATCATATTTTGACTAAATATCCTCAACCTTTAAGAAGTTCTGGTTTTAGCTTTGGCTTCTAAACATGACATCAGCTGAGATGTTCAAGAACCTTTATGGTTAACAGGGGCTTGAATTAATCAAAACATCTGATTACTGTGTTAATAGCTTTTACCTACTGTAATACATACCTAGACACAGTAACCTTTTGGTTTCAACTGGCAAAACATATGTGTTGTTCCCCTCCACCCCCAGGTGTATGGATGCCACCAACACATTAATATTACACATCTAAATGGTACTCATGTAAGCTATGCCAGAGAAGGGACTGGCTTGCCCATGCTTGTGAATGACTGCACCAGAGCTACCATCGTTTGAAGGTAATTATCTAGCAGTCAGGAATTCTACATATGTTGCCAACCACAAACGTTATTAATTGAGCAACCTCAGATTCCTAAATACTGCACCATGCACCCTTAATGTGTAAATGACATTTCCCCAGCCAGCTGGATTGACCTTCAACAGTAAATGTTTGCATGGATTGTAATATTACAAACTTCAAAAGTACTCACTTTCTCCTGCAATTTAGAATTAAAAGCAAATATTGAGCTGATGTATGAGGGACACAGCAAAATTAATCTGTAAGAATCGCTTGACGTAATTCAAAAAATATACCATATGAACTGAGGGAGGGGATTACAAGGCTATCAGCACATAGGTGGTAGCAGCAATACATGTTTTGGAGTTTTGGTCGTGAAGTAAAAACGTTACTGTGATAGTGAAGTAAATAGACAAACGGAGTTATAACAATTAAATGTGTTTTTATTTTGTAGTGTTTAAATACCACGGTTGGTTTTCAGAAGTTAAGTATTTTATTTGCAAACTTGGTTAAACTGGTGTGGGTTTAACATTAGCATGCATCAGGCGTCATGTAAAAGTAAATTGTTCATCTATAAAACAGTGAAAGCATATTCCCATGTTTTGTTAAACAGGAAGTTGCCAGGAAGAAACGCCCTACCAGAGTGGAAGTACCTTGTTGAATGAAACCTTGACTCTAACCTTGCGGGTTTTCTGTCAGTTTTTGAAGTCACACTGTGCAGAATGGAGTCCATAGCAGTAGCTATTGACTGATCTTGGAGCACTTTGAGCATTCTGATGGGATGAGAGGATGTCAATAACAACCACCATGTGCTTATAGGATATACCAGAATACTCTGATGCCACTAAGCAACCCTAGGTTTAAATGGGGCTGTCCAAATGGTGGTAGCCTTTGCATATTCTGCATGTTAAGCCTTCTTCTGCCACCAGTTTGGCTACCCATCTGTAATGTTATGAATAAAATAATACTTCACCTTTGTGTGAACAGGGTAGTGACACAAGGATCATCTAAAGACACTGAAGATGGACAGTATTAGAGCAAAGTTACACATTTCAGACGTATCCAGTTTTCTTTTATTGTATGGCAACGTACTTGGTAAGTGGTAGAATGTTCAGGCTTACTACGGGGAGACTTTTTAAGGGATTTCTTACCCTAACTTTGTTAAGTGAAATACATTGTGGTTCTCTCCTTTAATGAAACGCTTTGTTGATAGAATTGAATTGCTTCTATTAGTAAATAACTCATGGCTTCAGATATATCAGATACAGAATTAAATCAAATATTTCTGACAGGTGAAGGAAGAATAGAATGTTTGATTTAGTAGACTTTAAAGAATACAGAAGGTGGAGATTTGTAACCAATGTTGTGTTAAGAAAACATTTACAAAATGCGTGCATGAAGGCCACGTTGTTGTAACAAATATGAAACATAGGCATAGGGACAACCTTGGGAGAATAGATTGCATAATAACTTTGAGTGTGAGCACGATTTTTATTTTATTTTAAAATTAGTAAGTGGTCATTAATTCATTTAAAGTGGCAAACATTTAATTAGCATGAATTGTTATTGAAAAAGAGGTTGATTCATGGACCTGTTGAAGAAAGAGATACATTTTTAAAAGGTGCCACTTCATCCCGTTGATTAGTTTTCTCAAAAACTATTTCTGCAGCGATAGAATACCCAATTCTATATTGGCAGATATTCATGTGGAGTCCCCCCAGTGGTGGGCTGGCCTATAGGGAACTCTGGAGATTTGCTGGTAGGCCTCTGCACTCTGGACCTCTATTGTGTGGTAACATATTTTATTGTCTTATAGGAGAAGGGTTGGGCTTGCTGAAAATATGTAACACGTGGCAATTATTTCCAGTGCCTCTTTTGGTTCCCAGTCCACCTCTGAGTGCCACTGTGGCTAGATGGGATATTTCTTGCCAAATCTTGTCATTAAACGCTAAGAATATCTACCATCCCATAAGTATTCTTGCATTGGATTCATTAATAGTTTAAGCCAAAGCCAGTAATGAGGATTAGAGGGTGGTAGGTAATAACAGGATTGCTGCTTTGAGATTACGTAGACATGTTACAATGGAATTTGGTAGAAATTCAAGTTGTGAGGGTCTATACGTCGCAAAAAACAGTATATCCACCATGGAATCAGATTTCTGAGAAGTCTTTTTTAGTAGATGATCATTACAGAGGGAGGGGGTAATAAAAGGAGGAAAAATGCAATGTTAGGAAGTTTGTTTGCAAGTTAAACTTCAATGTGGCAGACATAGTCAGAATCAAAATGCCAAAGTACAGACATCTCGAATATATCTTGACCATTTAGATGTTCAGGAACATTAACCATTTAGCTCTGTTGAGCTTTGGGCAGTGTGGCATTCTAGAAGATTGTGTTTAAGATGACCTGTATTGTCTTTTTTGTTCAGGTGACCGAAATGGTACATCATACTGATTTGTTTGCTTCATAAATTGGTGAATATTTGTTTGCCAACTAACTGCACAGGGAACTCTCATGGATTTGGCCTTCTCTTCTCCCCTCTACAAAATGAAAGTGTGTGTAAGGTGTCGACCTTCTCCACAGACTCCAAAATGCATGTTGGAATCTCACTGAGTTGGCCTCCCTCCTGTGTTCAAAATGCACGGGGGTTTCCCACTGAAGTGACCCAAGAAAATGCATTTGGATTTTCAGTACCTTGCCATTCTCTCCAGTCTAGAAATACATCCATGCCTAACGCTGACTTGGCATTCCCCTCCCTGTATCAACAAAATAACATGCAGTTAGTGGTTAGTGGTTTGCTGTGGTAGCAGCAGAAACCTTGGTTCAACTCCAAGTCATGGCACCAGCTTTTTTTATAATTTATATGACTTTTCCCTAATCGATGTTTACTTTAGTTTGGACAACAATGTTTCAATATATATACATATATATATATTCAGTGAAAAAAAGTTTGTTAAATGGACGTCATGGTTAAGTTGCGCTACTTAAAACCTATCAAATTCAGTAAAAAAAAAGGGACATTATGGTTCCAAGTAAAACCGAAAAACCCTTGAAATTCGCCAGTTATGGTAAGCTAAGCAACCATAACTTGTGGCACCACCGTGCACTGCTAAGACTAACAAAATGTCTACATATAGTATATGCCTGTGTCTTATTCTTTTTTTAAAAAGGCAGTTATGGTTTCTTCGGACTGCATGGGTGTCGGTTATGTGCGCAATTAACCAAAATGGGTGTGTCCTAAGGACACTATACCTGTCCGTAATGTCCGTAATTAAAATGGAGGTGTCCTTAGAACAGACAAGATGACCGCCTGTCCATAATTAACCAAAATGGGGGTGACTAAAGGACAATATACCTGTTCGTACTGTTTGTAATTAAAATGTTGGTGTCCTTAGAACACACAAGATGTCCGCTTGTCCGCAATTAACCCAAATGAGGGTGTCCTAAGGACAATATACCTGTTTGTACTGTTCGTAATTAAAATGGAGGTGTCCTTAGAACACAAAAGATGTTCGCCTGTCCACAATCACCCAAAATGGGGGTGTCCTAAGAACACCCTGCCTGTTCATAATGTCCGCAATTAGAATGAATATATCCATAGAACACATATGCCGTCTGCCTGTCCGCAAAGTTTTGATGCACATTTATTTTATTCGGGGACTTCAACACTGTTTGTAGAACACCCGTGCACATGCGCATCACACACTTGGGTCTTACGATCATCGTGCCTGTCCGCAACTATTTGCCGCATGTGTGTTGCACTTTTAATTAGTTTGGGGACCCGAACACTGTCCGTAGAACACCTGTGTGCATGCGTACAACCGTCCCCGCGCATTTGGTGTCCTGCGGACAGCCGTCCCATTCGCAAACGTGTCCGCGATGTCATCATGTGACCGCACCCATGCTGAGCATGTGTCCTTATTTGCAAACACTGTCCGGGCCCCCGAACATTTAAAAAGTGCTTTTTGAGCAATCCAAGGTATTTTAAAGTAAATGTTCACCATTGCACATGTCCCAGAAAATGTCCCTGCCTATCTACATACCTTTTGGAACTTTTTGAGCCCTTTCTTGGTGTTCGACGTGTCTGCGGGCAGCCCGGGTGTCCACGAAGCATGCACCTGCACCCCTATAAAAGGCCACACCCCAGAGCTGCTCCTCATCCTGTTTTTGGACTTCCAGGAGAGACACTAATCCACACTGCTGGATTGCTCTTATGTGTTCCTCAATTCCTAAGTTGCTGGGTCCTAAGAACTTTGAAGATGGCATACATGGCTGTTCCTGCTGCAGTTGCTTCTGCCTCAGCACCACCCCTAACCCCTCCACCACCACCACCACCTCCCAAGGGCCTGCAGAGGGGAAAAGACGTGAGGATGCAGAGGAGGATGAAGAGGATGAGGTTGTGGAAGTCCCTACAATGAGCACTCATCGTGAGTCTCGGGTGTGGCGGTTATTCACCACTCATAATGGAAAGCCAAAAGCTTGTGTGAACAAGGTGATCTGCACTCAGTGCCACATGGTGCTGAGTCATGGCAAACCTTTTTTGTATAGCTATGGCACTACATCAATGAAGCAACACCTAAAGTCGTTCCACGGTGGGTCTCTTCGTAAGGTTGTACCTTGCAATAAACGTAGTAGGTTGAGTTCCTCTGCAGCATTCTCTGTTTCCGCTCCTGTCACCAAAGACACTCCTGTGGGACAGTGCACCCCTCCAGCTGCATCGCAGGTCATTCATGATGCTGTTGACCCGTACCTTTCGAGTGTCACAATATTGTGCATGTACTGCGATGCAGTACTCTGCAAGGGGGAGAACCTTCGGAGTGCTTTCAAGACTGCGGTCAAGGAGCATGAGAAGGTCTGTGCCCTAACTCAATAAGGCCCACTCTACATCTTCCTCTCTCCACCTTTCCTTTCTTATCACCGTGGTTGGTGTCCCTCCCTTACCCTCCTTTCCCATCCTTTCCTTGTGTGTCGTGTTTAAAAAAACAAAAAAATATATAAAACAACAAAAACAAAAATAAGGTGCTTTTCAGAGCTGCCTTTCAAAGTTTAAAAATAGAAGTGACAAATAAATAGTGCAGAGCTCTGTGCATTTTTTAGAAGTCCGCGGACAGTCCGCAGACATTTATTTTTGGGGGGTGCTGCCCTATCAGAACCATTGCACTTTTCTATGGGAGGAAGTGATTGCTCTGAAAGGAGCCTTTTTGTGGTGTTTTTTTGTGTTTCAAAAACTTAAATTGGTCAACACCTACTGCAAAATGGATTGCTGTAATTCCAAAAAAGGTTGCAATGCATTTTGTATATTTTGCAGAAAAATCTGATTGCCGGCATAAGTAAGATGTACTCCATCCCTGCAAAAAATATGTGTGCTACAAAACATAATGTTTTCATTCTGAAAAGAAGACATAACAACATCTCTCAAAAAAGGCACAAACAGCCTTGTTAACATTGTGCCTTGCTTTCTCCATTTGCGTACCAAATGAAAAAGAACGCAGCCACATTTGTCTCTGCGCAATACGGGAAAAAATAATTCTGGAGTTTTGATACATGTCCATGACTTTCCCAAGTCCTTCTTTCATTGCAAATTGCAAAGAGATTCCAGACACATGTCCTAAACTGTTCCGTCCCCAATGAATAATAAAGATGTCTGGATGACGCTGTGTCAGCAAATTAGCACAGAGAGGTACCAAATCCAGCCACTTCATTCCACGCACTCCATGCCAGTGCACTTCCACATGAGAGAATCCAAGATGTGCAGCCACTCCACAGCGATCTGCAGGCACTTCCAGTCAATTTTTCCACAAATCTCCCAAAATCCAAACAATCTGCTTTCTGAAACACACAGCCATAGATGTCTGCTCTTCTCTCAGGAAAAAGACCTACTGACAAACTCTTTCCTTACACAACACACCCAGTAAACCTTATTAACCAATCCCTTGCTCTGCTCGTCTCATTTGCATGCTTCTCAACCCCAATATCCCCATATGTAATATATGCTGTTGGCGGACAAATCGAAAAATCTGAACGTGAGGAATGAACATGTAAATACTGTGCCCCATTTCCCCTTCGAGGTTGGCTCTGAAAAAAGCCCTTTTTTTGGTTTTTTTTGCAGATGCTTCAGAAACGCCTTTTATTTTTTAATTTTTTATTTTTTTTCTTATTTTTCTCTAAAAATCTTCACATTAGCTTCTCCAAAGCAACCCTTATGTTCCAAAACAACATGGCATTTCCCATACAAGATAAAGAAATGCCATCTTCTTTAAAATAAACAACATTACCAGAATCATTTTTCTCATTATTACAAAAGAACATAGCAGCTCTAAGCATGAAAGCAAACATGCCTCGGTTGATTGCACACCTAGCAATATTTTGCTGAAGACAAAAAACTAAACTATTGTCCCATATTGCCCTAGGTACTAGACCAACCTTGGCATTTGGAAGTATTTCATTACTGCATGAACCAAGTATTCCAAATCTGCCAACAAAGTAATGGCATTGACATAGCCCAAATGCAAAGCACCACAGTGCAAAACAAATACACTTAGACTGTTCACCCTGCCCATATCTCCACATACGTGTACCATTCGCTGCACATTGAAACCAGGCACAGTGCTCCACACCACCTCCACTCATTTAACATCAAAATATTTTGCCACATTACTGCATTTAGCATGCTGCTCCAAACCATGCACAAACATATCTCCAACCACCAACACCCTGACTTTCTCCACCTCTGCCATCTTCAGTACACACAGCCTCTTTCAACACAAACCACAACCTCAACATCTGATTGGCTGATCCCTACAGTCCCCTTTCCATGCTGGATTTGCTGAGAAACCCTGAATGTGGCATGCCCTTCCCGTGGACAGCCGCAATGTCCGCGGAGCACGTAACACTGGGGCAGCCCTTCTACCCTTTCCACTTCACTCGCTGCACCATTTCCTTATTGGCTACTGTTAAGCAGTCACAGAATCATCCACCAATCACATCCAAGAACTTTACATCTAACTCTATCATCACAGATCAGCACTTTAGATGTACTATTGATCACTCTCAGTACAATTCTGCTGCGACTACAAAGGACCTACAGCAACAACTACTATAAAACTCCCGAAGATTTGTACTTGCAGGTTCATGCACATCCACATGCATGAACACCGACCACAGGTACGAATATTTCCTAGACATAACACGTACAGCTCTTCTAGGAATACATATAAACAGCGTAACTGCCACTTACCCTGTATAAACCGTAATATTAACTTACTGTCATTTCGCCCATCTGCTATGATGAAGTGTCAATTGCAAACCTGTCTGCTCTCCAAATTATTGTTTACACACAGCTATCTAAAAACATGTTATTTCATATTAAAAGATGGAAGAAATAACAGTATAATTATGAAAAAGGCTGTCCAGTGTGTTATAAAATTACACGCAGCCAGGTTGAGTACATGCATCTTCATTCAAGCACACACACAGACAATATCATTAGAAAGGCTCCCAGTTCAAACAACACCACTGTCTCTATCTGCCATTTACACTATAGAAATAGCAAAAAATGCAGATGATTATGTCTTCTATCTCTTAACATACAATAATATTACATTAAAAAAACAAGTGTGCTCTATACGTTTACTATTATACTCATTTGTAAAACATATTCATCTAACAGATCCTAAATAAAGTATACAGGATGCACATAGGCAAAGGAAAGTGCATGTGCATACTATGCTCAGTTATAAGAAAACACTACTACTACAACAACAAAAGAAACAATGTCTACATTAACAAAAGTGCTATAAACACACATATTCACTAACTTCTTTCTTTTACAATTGCAGTGAAGACCACTATCCTGAAAAGCAGCAGCGTCTGAAGTATGAACAAGAACTTAGAAGAAACCAACTCTTTCCATACAAAAAAGTAAGTACAATACTATCATAATGTTCTAACTGTTACTCAAACACACTAGTATTTTAGTATTGTAGAACAAGCATGTGTATTAACCCTCTACCATTAGATTTAGTGTTAGTGCTTCCCCTCAATAGCTGCATACTTTAGATTCTCATCTGAAGCCCAGCATAGTAACACACAAATACCAGAATAGCCTTCCCAACTTGATGTAGCTGCCCATTGCACAATCACACAACTCCACAATCATCTTTACCATCATACTCAGACACTCATGCAAAAGGACACATACACTGCACAGCAGCCCAACCCACACTTTCTTTTTTTTCTCCAACAGACCCCAAAGAATGCCTACCAAAAAGCAGCCCCGTAGAAAGCAACACAGAATTAGAGAAAACGAAAATAAAAGTGTCTAAAATAAGCATCCATCTCCAGCAGATTTTGTACAGAAAGTTCAAACAAAACAGCTAATACAGTCATTAAGCGAAACAAAACAAGCTTCCAGTACAGAAACTTTGCCTCCTCTATCAAAATGTAAAACGAAATAGAAAGTGATTAACAAGAGTTCAGCTACCACTACTGCTACCGATGCACCTATAAATCTTGATGTAGTGGCAAGTAACCATAAAAAAAAACATTTTACAAAACAATTTTCTGCCACAGAGTCCTTCAGAACCTTATAAAAACAGGAGAGAAATCATGCACAACCCTTAAAACCTACCGTAGAAAATTAATCCTAGAAGCTCTCATAGACAGTGCAATCCTTCTCAAAAGGAAGTTATTTATTTTAGTTTTAAACAGAATGAAACCAATAATAAAACTAACTACTAAACTACAAAAAAGACTTCTCAATAAATGGACTATCAACAAAAATAGCTTCTTAAACATCTTTGGAGGTGAATGGATTCACACCACGACCACAGAACCATATTTTAATGAAAAAGCATATAAACAAAAGCAAACAAACCCAATTGCAATACATAGCAGTGGACAAGGGTATGAAAAACTAATAACACCATCATGGAACAAGAAACACAGCTCACAAAAATATCCCCAGAAAATGCAGTATCACCTCTCCATTCTACTGAACCAAAACGTCAAGTCTACAAATGGCCATGCACATCAATGTGTAACATTGCCAAAAATCTTTCAAATCTTTACGCCAGTTCCTCAATCAGTATGTAAAAAGCAAAGACAAATTCGAAATTAAACTACTACAAAATATGGATGCCTGTCCAGTGCGCAAATACACAGGACTACAAAGACATTCATTAGCCTTCATTTCAGGACCTATTTGCAAAAGCACCTTCCATCATATCAAAATCATATCAACACATCATTCAACTATAAGAAATTGGGTCCATAAACTCTACTATGCTAAATGTCCTGCTTTAGCACTAGCCAATTTAAATAACAATCTTCTACATGGTACAGCCAAACAACTACTCGAAGAAATAGAGCATATCCAGAGAAAATATTTTGGAAGTGAAAGCCACTTACAAAATGCAATAGGTTTACAACAAACTAGCAACAGTGTACAAATAGCAACCTTCTATTAAACACATACAAAAAAGAAATACTAAAGTTTAAAAGTACCTCCGCTGAAGTACCAAACCATGTGTGTGTGTTGCTGCAGGACTTTTTTTTTATAAAAGTAGCATAAAAACTGTAGACATAATGTACAAAATAGAAGACAATGAAGATTCCAAATAGTTCCAATTAGCTCTCTACCTTACAGCAGAAAACATATACAAAATGACTGACCCCTTAATACTTTGCAATTACTGCACTGCAAAACTTGACAACAAGCAAACACCTTCACGTGCTATCACAAATAACTCAGAATTATTCCCACTACCAAAACCCCTGCAACAACTAAATTTATATGAGAGCTTCATAATTCAAACAGTGCACCCATTTCAAGGAATAATACGCCTTCAACCAAAAACAGCAAAATTACCTCCCTCTGAATTAGTGAAAGGCATTCATGGGAAAGTAGTATATTTACCATTAGATCTCAGAAAATGTACACACTCTAGGAGTGCAATGGCCAATAGATCAATATTTAATTATCTTAGTAAATGGCGTACCTAAAAAAGACAAATGAATTTGGCAACAACTCGTGGACATACATAAAGTTAGACAAGCCCTGCAATATCTAAAAAACAACAATGAATACTACAAAGAAATTAATATTGAAGAAAACCTGAGGGGAAACCATTGAAATAATTCAAGAGTCACCAGAAACTGGTCAATTTCAACTTCTAAATCCTGCTACAGAATCCAATATTTTAGACCATCATACAATTCATCCTTTACACTCTAAAGGCACTATAGATGATGCACTGGAAATGTACCAAATGCGACAAGTAAAAGGATCTCCAATCGGCATATGGGAAAAAATTATAGAAGCACATGCCTTTCCTCTACTCTTTCCTACTGGAAAAGGAGGAAGGTGTGATGATAGACACACACAGATAACAGCATCATAATATTGCTCTTTACGAATGTATTCTGACGACCCCAGATTCAGACAAAATGTGGAATGAATATTCCACCTTTTCTTTGAAAGTGAACTAGCAACTCTATGCTACGAAGTTACACACACATTAAAATCAGGTATCCATTTTCAAAATATGTGAGCTATGCAATTATTGCAAAATGTGCAAGAAAAAGATTACGTTTTACAGTCAAGTATTACAAATCTTTTAGCAAACATGCGTGGTACAAAAGAATACTGTTTCCGACGTCACAGAGATGTATGCTGCATGATAAGAAACCTTGGACCACCCACTTGGTTTGTTACATTAAGTTGTGCAGAATATGCATGGGAAGATTTACACAATTTCCTACGCATAGCAAACAGAAACAAAACAAACATATATATAAAAACACCAGGATAACACTGTTCTCTAGATCCTGTAAATGTATCAAGATATTTCCATCATCGCTTCATTGATATGCTACACTTTATTTGTAATCAGACTGTTCCTCTCCTCTGAGAAGTTCAACACTTCTTTTGGAGAAACAAATACCAAGCCAGAGGAGCACCACACATCCACATGCTATTATGGATTAAAGATGCTCCTAAATTTGGTCAAGACAGTGATGCCACTGTTTTGCAGTTCATCCAAAAATATGTCACTTGTGAAATCCCTTCACAAACAACACCTTCATGCACAAACTTTACAATTTCAAAGACACAAATGTGGGAAATATTGTTGTTGCAAATATTAAAAAAAAGAAAATACTACACCAAATGTCGCTTTGGTTTTCCTAGACCAGTTTCAGAAACAGGTCAAGTAAACAACTTCATGTCTTCAGTTAGACATAGTGTCAAAGGTAAATCACCTAAGAACACATATTACATAAAAGAACAGAAGAATCAAAATACATCAATGATAACATTGCAATCATTGACTTCCTATGGAATGCAAACATAGATGTGCAGTATATTGCAGACAATTCCACTGCAGTTGCACGATATGTCACAGCCTACATACCCAAAGCAGAGAAACAGAACTTCAGGACCTCTGGGATGACATGTCATCTGACAAAACACTATCACAGAAATTGTACAGCTTAGGCATAAAAATGCTCTCTCATAGAGAATATGGCTGCTATGAAGCTCCAGACCATTTAACGGATACTGCCTTGTATGGAAAATCTGACAATATAGTATGGCTGAGTCTTGCTCCTGCTAAATATAGAAAAAGAGTTCTCAAATCATATGAGGACATAGAAACAACAGCCAAAAATGATCCCAAAAGCCAAGAGATTTTGAAAAACAATTTACTGGACTCTAGCATACGCAGTTACCATTCACAAATCACAAGGCCTTACCCTAGATAAAGTATTGATAGATATTGGTAGCACAGTCTTTAGTAAAGGCATGAGCTATGTAGCACTATCACGCTTACGTACACTTGACAGGCTATTTCTTTGATGCAAGTAAAGTAAATGATGATATTCCTTGCTTTCTAGAATACTATAGACTGTGTTCACTCTACACCCCCATCTAAAAACCTATCCTGTTCCACAAAAAGCAAAACGTTGTAAAAGAAAAGTACTTCAAACTGAAATGATACAGGGGCCCTCATTACAAGTCAGGCGGTGGACCATGGTGCTATTAGCACCATGGTCCATGCCGGATTCCGCCATGGTGGATGGCGTAATTACCGCCCCATTCCAAGGTGAGTGGGGCGGTAATTCCCCATTCACCATTTGCCCTTCCCCATTCCCATTTTTGCCCCATAGGGCATAATGGGGATGGGGAAGGCGCTAATTACGGCACCGTAAATTACGGTGCCGTAATTAGCAGCAAGGTCGCTTAGCGCCTTGGACTTTAACGCCTGCAAAAAGCAGGCGTTAAAGTATCAATCAGGCGTTAAACCCTTAACGCCTGACTTGTAATGAGGGCCAGGATCTCACTGCAATTCCTCCAAAGAAAAAAAATACTTCATTAAGTACCACAACCAAAGAAGAATCTACTGATCAAAGTAACTCAACTACTAAAAAAGCAACACACACTCCAAACAAATGACTTTGACAAGGAACTGTCCGGTCCGTTCAAATTTTCAAATACAACTGGTGTAAATTGCTATGCAAATGTAGCAATAAATATTCTATTCCTATTACCACCAATTATTGACAACATTTACTTACACAGTACAGACCAATTGTGTTTGCAAATGTTAGTCTTTCATAGAAATGCAACCAACAATCCTGACAACACTGTTCATGGAATAAGACAAGAATTGAACTACTGTGCTGGAATGGTCACATTCACTATAAACTCACAAGAAGAGCCACACAAATTTCTAATGTACTTACTACAAGTACTGGAAAACAAAAACATACCTATAAATCATATCTTCTAGCTTTCATACATGTGGAAACATATATGCACTCTCTGCAGCCATGTGGCACAGGAACAAGTCTCTAATGAACGCTTTGTGTATGTATGTATTTGTGTATGTATTCATACCTAACTGAATACCTAACTGTGAATCCATTCCATTTCAGCAACTTGCACAAAATGCAAACCATGGCAGATTATGTACTACCTGCAATTCAGATAATCACTCCACCTTAAAAATACAGACACATAGTAAGTACGTAATAGTAATGTTTTTACGTTACAATGCAGATGGTATCAAAACCAACTGTAAGCTGACTGGATTCACACATGGTCAAGTATCACTTGGTAAGAAAACCTTCACAACAATAGGTATAATCTACCACGCAGGATCCACAACCAATGCAGGTCACTACACTGCATATATAAAAAAAGAATTGTGGATGGTTCGAATGTAATGATAGTAGCATTACTCTAAAACAAAGATTACCAGCAAATCTTGTAAACACTTACTTAATATTCTTAAAACCAAAATTTAATACGTAATCTGTGTATGAACATAAGCAAAACTTCAACTTCAAAACTGTGCACAGAGTACACCAACATGTACACTGCCCCAAGATTCTGCAACAAGCAACCACTAAAATCAAACAAGAAATATACAGTTAGAATACGCCAACAGGTATCTAACTATCCCAAAAAATCTGCAACAACCCAACAGATAGATGAATAGCATAAAAGTGGAAATAAACAATTAGAATACGCCAACAGGTATCTAAATGCCCCAAAAATCTGCAACAAGCCAACATATAGAAGATTAGCAAGAAACAAGAAATAAACAGTAAAACAATGAAAGAAATATATTGTACCACAACATAGAAGTTTTTTTTTTTTTAATCCAGCATGGATTTGTTTTTTCCCACAGACCCAATGATTTAGAAAACAAACACAGAACCTGAGCAAATTGCGCAGTACTCTGGTTTGAACTATAGTACTTGTAAAGTACTAAATATGAGGGTGAACAAAATACAGAAATGTCTGTTATGCAATGCAATAACTCATTATGAACTACCTACTCTAACATATGATCTTTTCTTTTATCACAGAGATCAAAAATGTATGTCTGGTCCAATTACCCATGTCATGAAAAAACTGCATATAACCACAAAAATCTCAACCAGTAAGTATAAAATAAATGGACTCACAAACACTGCTGCATAACACACCCATTTAATCAAACATCTAACCATACACCACAATCCAAAATGTTTACTTCCACTGGTATCTTATGACATAGGGCCTCATTATGAGGCTGGCGGTAAGGGGTTAACAGCACCTGTAAGGATGCTGGTGCCGTTAACCCCTTACCACCACATTCCGAGGTCCCTTACTGGGTCCCACTAAGGCTGGCTGATTTTACCAGCCACCCTTAGCGGGAGCCGATAAGGGACCAGGGACCTAATAACAGGCTTGCTATTGGCGGGCCCATTATTAGCTCCTTCCCCATTCCATTTGAGCTGTTTCGGGGCTCGAATGGGAATGAGGAATGGTTTTCAGAATGGGGACTTACTGGGTCCTCCAAGGTTGGAACGACCCGGTAAGTTCCCTTTCTGAGAATCCGGACACGAGTATGGAGGCAGCCATGGCGCTAATAGCACCATGGCTACCTCCAAACTTGTAATGACCCTCAAAGTTCTTGTTACAAACTTTACAATCTTAACTTCATAGCCTAGCCAAAACGTCACATACAAACTCTACAAATGAAACAGTACACAAACTTTTGGGTTGTGGATATTTGATGGTTGTTTGATTATATGGGTGTGTTATGCTGTGGTTGTTGTGGCCAGGGCCTAGAGTCTTGGGTGCATGGCCTACGGCCTACGGCCTACGGCCTTCAGCCATGCACCCAAGACTGTAGGCCTTGGCCACAACCATCGCAGCAAAATACTCCTATGCTACCAAACATTTTGACTGTGGTATGTGGGCTGCTTATAGTGGATATTAATTACAATCAATGCTTTACAAACAACCCAAAACCAACATCATACTAAAGTAAAATAGCTAGTAGTGCATTTATTATGTCCACGGACAGCCGCAATGACCGCAGACATGGCAAACAAATCAGGGGCACCTGCCACATAAACAAAAATACAGTATTTGACCCATCTCTTAATCCCCAACCCTCCCCAAGCACTCCTGCACACCAACACACTCCCCAAAATTGTATTTTGCCTCTGTTCGCTGCCATGGATCCAAGGTGGCGGGTGCATCGAAACAATGTGACGTACCTCATGCCTCACTCCAGCCAATCAGCGAACACTTTGCATGTCCGCGGAATGACGCAAATCGATTAACCAATCGGTGTCCTATCCGCGGAGGGAACATAGATATCACTAATTATTTTGTCTTATGTTTTGGTCATCCATCCAGCGGTTTGAGCTATAGGCGTGAGCAAAGTTTTTTCCCATTATGTCTATGGGAAAAAAAGACATTTTGAGACCCCCCTATAACTTTGCCCCTCCCCCCCGGTCCAAACCTCACCAAACTTTGCAAAGTTTGGTGAGGATTTTTCCAGGAGTAGCAAAGTCATAAGCCACCCAAAAAGTGCTTTTCCTATGGGATTAGCAATTTAACCATAACTAGATGGCCGCTACCGCAGGCCATGTAATATATTGCCACCCTATATTTAAGTTGAATCAGACTCCCATAGGAACCCCTAAAAATTCTATCATTAATAACTTTTGATTTGAGTAAGAGATTTCACCGAAATGTCGAAAGTGATTAAGGACTCGCAAACCCCCCTCCCCCCCACACACACACTGCAAAGTTTCGTAAAGATTTGTAAACAAATAAAAAAGTTGCTAAGAAGCCAGAAAACATTTTTTTCCCAAAAGTGCGGGCTGCTTCCCATTCTTTTTCCCATAGACAAACAAGGTACATTTTTGCCACAGCGTACAGCCCAAACAGCTGGACAGATTTGCACCAGGTTGGAAACAACTTGGACACAAAGCGTTGACTTGCAGTCCATGCCGGGTTTGGGGTTATTCCATGCAGTAGTTATTTAAATATTTGAAAGAGAAAGGGCTGCCCCTTCTCAAAAAAAGATAGCTATATTTTTGGGATTTACCCAAAACCAGGGGTTTTACAGAAATTAAACAACCAGCATCTTGTTTTTCTCTTGATGCGAGAGATAACCGTGGCTACCAGGAAATGAAAAGTGGTTAAAGAACTATTTGCAGGTTAAAATAATTTCAAATGACTTAAGTCTAGCGGTGGGGCTGATGCTGGGGAACACCAAGTGAAATTTGGAGTTACATAAGGTCAAGGGACTGAGTTTGCAACACAAAGCTGTCTGCAGCCACGGCTATAGCCTTGAATAGCCAACATCTCAAAGCAAACGGTGTCACAGAAACAGTGTGTGTTGCAGCGGGAAAGAAAGAGGGCAGGGCTGGTGAGGAGGCAATCTGGGGTTTGGGGTCAACTGGCACAGATGAGGGGGCACTTGGTGAAGGCCTGGGGGGAGGAATGTATTTCTTCACCCATTTTCCCGATATTTGCGGCTATATTCAAGGCTATACAGGACTACAGATAGCACGGGTATGAGAAGTTCTGTGGCTGCGGCTATAGATTTTGGGATGTTAGTGTTTTTTTGCCTTTTGAAAGTTATTTGTATAGGTATAGTGACATTGGGGGTGAAAAATCACTGGTCATATCCAAAGGCAATCTTCAGTAACATGGTAGGCATTTGGGAGTCCTTTTTCTATTTTGGCTGTGTGTTTTCAGACTTTCTGTGGAGAAAAAAAGAGATTTCAAAAAAATATATATTATTAGAAAAGGGAACCCCCAATCTAGTTTTAGATGTCCCATCCACTGTATTTTAGCCTGTGCATTCTTAGCCATGTCATTTTATCTTGTGTAATTTTGTAAATATGTATATATGTATAAAACACAATGTGAGTCTTGCCCTTTAACTAACAATTTGTAACCGCATTTATAAAAAAAGTCAATGAACTCTAGCCACTATTATACTGAAAAAATGTTTTTGTGTATTTATATGTTTTAAGTAGTCTTTAAAAGGACTGTTCTGGGGTATACTGAGTGCAGTATTTTAGCACATGTGGAGTACTGTTTTGATGTTATGTTTCCTTACTCGGTTATGTGTACTCTACCATGTCTATAGAATTTGGCCATGTAGAACAGTATGTTGCTGCTTGAAATCCATAATTGGTTGTGGTCTCTCATGAATGCTGAAACTACTTTTTCATCATCCACCTTAAATAACTCCATGAGCAGTCATTTATAATGTTGACACCTTTGAAGTACCATTTTATCACTACTCTCTCTTTTGTCATTTATATTCCATACTCAGATTCTTTAAAAAAAAAGAATCCTCCTATCTGCAGTTATAATAAAGGGGACTGATTTTTGTATTGAGGATTGCGACTAGCAATAGCAAAGACTGGGGTGTTTACCAGTGGCTATTTAGCATGCTACACGCAGGTAAAAGTGGCACCCTGTATTTTGGCAAATGCCACATCATGTGTTTGTGGACATGTGGTAGCCGCGGCTATGAGAGATGCTGACCAGAGATAAAAAGGATTTCAGTGAGTTTGATTGTTTGTGATTGGTTGTTGTTTTTTGTGTAGCCGTCTGTCATGTCATAGGTATTGGTGAAAATGTGTCATTCATTTTAGTTGTTTGTTTTGTATATAGTCCTCTTTTTGTGTTATCCCATTTTGAAAGTATAAAAGCCACCATTTTTTGCAATGTTATCCTTTTGATTCCAGAACTCATAGTGTACACCTGGCAAGAGTGTGGCTGATGTCAAAGTAAGTGTTTATAAATCTGTACATATTTGAAGGTTTATTTGCAGTATTGTGTGTGCTATTTATTTTAAGCACTACTATCAGATGGTGTTCATTATCATTTTTTGCATCTGCTCTTATTCTGTGGCAAGTATTGTTTAATGTATTTTTAACTTTCATTAACATGGACCTACAAAAGTAGATTTGTTAATAATTGTCATGTATATGCAGGAATTTAGTTTTTGTATTAATGTTAGTGTGGTTGAATGTTTGTTTGATTGTATTTGTTCTTCTTTCACGCCTGGGCCGTGACTTTACCACCATGGCTTAAACTACGTTTAGGGCATGGTGGTTGGCGGACTTACCACCCCATTCCGACCTTGGCTGGGCGGTAAGTCCCCAATCCCCATTTACCCTTCCCCATTCCCATTTTTGCCCCTAGGGCATAATGGGAGTGGGGAAGGCGTTAATTACGCCACCGTAAATTACGGTGGCGTAATTAACTCCATGGTCCCTTAGCGCCATGGATTTTAACACCTGCTAAAAGCAGGTGTTAAGTCCGCCATGGCGCTAAGGGACCTCGTACTCAGGCGGTAAGGGTCGGCGCTGTTTACGGCGCCGTAAACCCCTTACCGCCTGAGTTGTAATGAGGGCCAATGCATTATAAAACTCAAATATACATTTTCTCTATGGATTTTGAGTAGACAAATATCATGCTCAGCGTCTCCTACTTTACCATTACTAACATTACCCTATAGGTGGAGAGTAACATTGCAATATTTACTTGGCTTACAAGGGATAATGGGTATGGTCTAACCCTAGTATTACTAATATATAGTAGTAGGGCAACAGAAATTCAGACAGTAGAATGCTTTTCACACAATCTGCATCCTTTTCAAGCATTCAGAGTTGCATTGGGCATAGACCTCAACAAATTCTATTGTAACTTGCTGCTATACGAGGATATATATATACGGGATAAATTACAAACAATCTGGAATGCACCGCAAAATAATAGTGTACATGCAGATTCATGACACTTTCTTAAAATGCATATCATATGGTGAGGCACAAAATGTTTTAATTGCAAAGTAGTACAGGTCTGAAAATATCACAGTGAGTGTTTTACTGCTGCAAACCCTCACTTTTTTATAGTGCCGGTCAACTAGCATTGGAGGCTACCACGGGAGCCCGAGAGGGGTACGAGTGGAAGGGCATCGGAGAACACTCCTTGTGGGTGATGAGCAAATCAGTAACATTCAAAAACCAAGTCAGTTGTTTCGGCAGTACAGTAGAGTGAAGAAAATGTGCTGTTGTTTGCTAAAGAATAGGAAACTCCAGTAACAGTCTATAGAACTGCACCTTCCGTGTCTTTCTATGCTCAGCTGCTGAGGACATTTCAATATAAACATGTTGACTCTAGCATCTTGTTTAACTGATTAAAATTAATTAAATTACAGAGGGGTCTCTAGTTACAGAAGAAGGCACTCAAGTTGTTGTACCTCTGATCATTGATGCTATTAACCTAAAAGGCATATATATGTGATTTTCTTTAACCAAGCTCCATAAGAAACATCAGTAAGCCTCTTTTCAATTTTTATCTAATCTGTGGTAAGGAAGGGTGGGTGAAACTGTAGGCGGTAATATGTGCCCTATCATTTTACTCCTTATATCAGGGTAAGAAGCAAGGCTCTGATAAGAATTAGCTTCCTACTTGGAATGAAATGATTTAACAGGAAGTCAAAAAGTAATTAGCTTTGTCAACCAGGATACTTTATGCTTATTAAAAATGTTCTTTCCCATTAAAATTAATCTTGAGATTGGTCAGAAATATTATTAGCGTTCCTGCCTATGCCACTGCTGTGCTGGTCACTGATTCGAATAAATATCAGTGGATCTTTGTGGGCAGAAGCCGGGGGTTGAAAAACATTTGTTCATCGTTTCCTGTTTTTGTTGGGCACATTTTTCTGCTTTTAGGGAGTAAACATTTATAGTGTATATGTCTATTGGCTGAAAGGCTAGTTTTGATTAAGTGGTGTCACAACTCACATGACAACATAATGTGGATAGTAATCAGAAGCCAGGGAGTTTTGATCATAATATTAAGTGATGCAGTTATTCTGATGCAATTAACATGATTACACAAATTATGAGATGCATGTTCTCCGGGCCCTTAAATTACTTCATTAAAGTGGCACATGAACTGCTATTGTCATGTTTTGTCACATTCATTTTGTTTCCCATTGTTCCATCTGCAAATATTGTATCCTGTCTGATTTCCTGACAGCCACATCATTTATGAAAAGCGATATTTGTTTTTTGTAATACACATGAATGTTTTTCTAGTGGCATAAAGCACACATTTGTCTCTACACAGGAGTACTTTTGCTAGCTACTGTGGCATATCTTGAGCTCTTGAACTGGTTTTTGAGTTCTCTGTATAATCACATAGATAATCTTTTTTTTTGTTTAGCCTATGTGTTTGGAAAAAGAGCTGGAAGATGCACCTTGTAAACATATCTGTAAAGTATTGCAGTCGTGGGGAAGGGGAAATTCCTTTCCAAACTCTCTTCGGAGATTATAACTCACTAACTACTCATGCTCACAAAGTGGCTTACCTCGTTAGTCAGTTGCACACATGGAAAATGAAGTGTGCATGAAAGACAACCAGTTCCGCACTTGGAGAAAAATAATTAGAGGGAACATTGCTTGGCATCCTTTGTGTTCTTTCTTGCACCTTAACGTGAGAGGATTAATCCTCTGCACACAAATTCCTCTTCAGTGTTGATAGCTGACCTCGACTCCTCAGTTCTTGACTTCAGGCCAGACAGACTTCAATAACTTGCTTCAATAACCTGATATTCTACAGTGACATAACCTTCCATTTCCTCTCCATGATTCTTTGGCTTATTATTTCATGATACTAATGTCCAGTTTCTGTACAATGGCGGCTCTGCCTGCATTCTATTCACTGCTTATGGCTAGACTCTACGATGTCGTGTTCTAGCTTGCATTAGAGCATATGTGCATTCTTCATACTTCTGATTTCTGCAGCACCTTTTACTGTGTAATCTTCTTTTACAATTTAAAGTTCACTTGATTCTTTACTTCATCATTTGTCCTCTAGGATTCATAAATCGTGTTCATTCAGTATCTCAGGATATTGTGGACTCTTACTTATGACATCATTAGCTAATTTTCTTACCTCCTTCTCATATTCCTTCAGGGAGTTCCTCCTGTTAGCTGTCATCAACTCAAGGGTACATTCAATATGGGCATCTTAATGGATACTGTCTTCCATATACTTGCAACAGTAATGGTACAATGGCTGGTGTTAGACAAGACATTGGGCCTTATTACAAGATTGGCGCTCCAGTGATAACGATACTGGTAATGCAATACGAGCATCCATTCCCGGACCGGTGTATTGCGACCCTAGATACCTGTGCTACCGGCATAGACAGGGATCCTTTGTGGCCGTGCACCACCATACTGCATGCGTGCGGGCACGCGGCCGCCATGCCAGTAACAATGTCATGCCACTAGGAAGAGTACATTATGAGTTGCACAGAAATGCACATATCGGCATCAAGATGCTTGTAAGGAGGGCCACCATGGTAAACTGCTGTGTTCACAACTGCCACAGGTGCACACAATCAACACTGGTGGAGGCAAAGGAGCCTGGCCCTGCACAAAAGGAGCACACCCACACACCACACCCCTTCCAAGATCAAAATGATTCCACTTGCAGTTGTGTTACTGGAGCTGGAGGACATGCCTGCACTGCTACTCCTTGAGTAGGCAGTACACCAGGAATTACAGAGGAGAGGCAGGAGGAGAAGGAGGGTGAGACTGCCACAGTAAATCCCACCAGTGCAGGCAGTGGTTCCCCGCACGCAGCCACCAATCCCTCGCTTAAGGGCCAGTCCATTCAACTTAACCCCAGCACAGATCCACACCCTGTACCGCCTGGACAGGGACACCATCACCACCATAGTGGATCTAATACATGAAGACTTTGTCAGCCTGATCAACATCCACACTGCCATCCCCCTCTGCTGAAGGTGGCATCTGTGCTCCACTTCCTGGCCACAGGAACCTACCAGCACACAGTGGGCCAGCTGCATGGCATCTCACAACCATGTTTCTCCGGTGTGCTAAACCAAGTGCTGGATGCACTCCTAAAGCATGCAAGGCAAACATATCCCTAGCACGGACAGAACAGCAGGTGAATGACACCAAAATAGCATTTCATGCACTTGCAGGCATGCCCAATGTCATTGGTGCCCTCAACAGCACCCACGTGGAGTTGATAGTCCCACATGCCGTGGAGGTGGTGTATCTGCCATGGGAGTGTCCTCAATGGGGTGTCTGGACACTGTCCATGTTGGCAAACACCGTGCCCATAATCATACAAATAACATGCATGTCACAGAAAATGGAGGCCGCAAATTCACTCTGCATACCAATGTGTAAATGTCAGACTCAAAATCAGCCCATACCCCTGAATTTGTCCACTAGACATCACCTGACGGTACCTAGAGCACCACAATGCACCATCATGCAGTCACAAAGGTGAATACACATGACCGCATCAAAGCACCTCGCAAGTCATGCATCCATGAGTGTGCAGTATGAATTCGCCCTCAGGGAAATCCCCTGTTACTGCCCCTTCCCGACAGTAACATTGCATGACACCATGACAACATGTGCAGATGAATACAAATGGGAAAACACATGTGACAAGAATGCCTCAAATTGGAGCCATTAAATATTGAACAACACCTACATGGGTGCGATTGGTGCAGGAATCACCCACAGCACATGAGTACCAGCATGCAAGTTGATTCCCTGCAACATCCAAGGAACACATCCCAAAACTGGAGAACCTTACCAAAAATCATATTCATCATCATAATAAGTTTATTCGGAAACAGATTATCCATAAACCACAAAAAACATAGTAAAAATGCATAACAATACAAAATCCAATTCTACATTTTCAAAAAGGACATAATATAAACTTACAAACATTGGGCCTCATTACAACCTTGGCGGAGGACCATGGTGCTATTAGCACCATGGTCCATGCCGCTAAGGTTGCAATTCCGCCATTGTGGATGGCGGAATTACCGCCCCATTCCAAGGTGAGTGGGGCGGTAATTCCCCATTCACCAATGGCCCCTTCCCCATTCCCATTTTTGCCCCATAGGGCATAATGGGAATGGGGAAAGGCGATAATTACGGCACCGTAAATTACGGTGCCGTAATTATCGCCAAGGTCCCTTTGCGGCATGGATTTTAACACCTGCAAAAAGCAGGCATTAAACAGCCATCCCGCAAAGGGAACCTTGTAATCAGGCGTTAAGGGTTGGCGCCGTTTACGGCGCCGTAAACCCCTTAACGCCTGAGTCGGAATGAGGCCCATTGTATCTTAAAACAATTTTAAAATGTGCATGTGTGTAAATCAATTAGTATCCACAGAAATGGTCAGACGGTTCAGTAGGTTTTCAATGTTCAATCAGGTTTTGGGCAATAAGTTTTGTTCTCTGGTACCAAGTGTGATGCTGGAAATGCATCTGAGGGACAGGGCCTCTGTATCCTTGTCCTTTACTGTTTTTTATCGTGTGTTCTGTTGTGTTTTCCGCACAGGAGTTCATGTGGGACTGCTGGCGGTGCAGCTCTCTTTTGGTTTGGTGTACAGACCCATGGGATACCCATGGGTAGGGGTGCAACCATGGCCCCCTAGTGTAGTGTAAAGACCGGAGGGGGGGTCTGTACTTCTGCTCTCTATATGGCAGAGGAGAGGCACAGAGGACCCCGGCCAAGATTCTCTATTATTGGTACGTGGTCGAGCAATCAAGGCCTAGCTTCTCACAAGGTGATGCAGGTTGGTTCTTAAGTACAGTGTAGTTCCCAAGTCCCCACAAAGGAATGTCCACACACTGTATTTAAGAACCAGCCTGCATCACCTCCTGAGAAGCTAGGCCTTGATAGCTCAACCACGTACCAATAATAGAGAATCTTGGCTGGGGTCCTCTGTACCTCTCGTCAGCCAAATAGAGAGCAGAAGTACAGACCCCCTCCTCCGGTCTTTACACTGGTGGCAGCGGTGGAATGCTTATGGTTTTAAGAATCAGTGTATAACGGTGCCACTTACAAAATATCTGCACTTTGTTAAATTGAGGTTTAGTTGTGTACAAGATAACTGCATTACAAGAAATGGAGTCTATTGCAAATGATAAATTGACAAGGATGAGCTTAGAGGCTCTCCGGAGTGCTTGAATCCAGGGAGTTAGACTTTGTGGATAAGTCTAGGACTGAGCTGATAGCGGCCCTGGTGGACTACCAGACTGATGGTGAAACTCTTGAGGGGGGGATGTGCAACCAATGAGGTCTATGCCCCTGGATTTGTTGCTGAATCTGTTTCTGGGAATGCCACCATTCATACTGCCTCTGTTCCAATCCCCAGCAATTCCGTGGAACTTGAGTTATAAAGGATGAAATTGGCCTTTGAATACCGGAAGTTGGAAATAGAAGCTGAGCTTAAGAAAGAGGAGCTGGCACAGCAAGGGGAACTCAAAAATAGGGATCTTGAACTCAAACACAAGGAGGGTCATTACGATGTTGGAGGTAGACATGGTGCTATTAGCACCATGGCTACCCCCTTACCGCATTCCGCGTCCGGGTTCCCGAAATAGGGACTTACCGGGTCATTCCAACCTTGGAGGAACCGGTAAATCCCCATTCCGGGAACCATTCCCCATTCCCATTCGAGCCCCCATAGGGCTCAATGGGAATGGGGATGGAGCTAATAACGGTACCGCAATTTGCGATACCGTTATTAGCTCTGAAGTCCCTTAACGGGTCCCTTCCATAACACCTGGTAAAACCAGGTGTTAAGGGAGGGACCCGCTAAGGGACCTCGGAATAGGGTGGTAAGGGATTACCGGCACCGGTGTCCTTACTGGTACCGGTAATCCCTTACCACCTACCTCGTAATGACCCCCAAGGACACTGAATTACAGAGAATCCAGCTAGAGAAAGCTGGAGTGGAGGCTTCAGCTAAACCCGTTGAGAGTGTCATGTCCCAGCCACCAAGTTTATGAAAGATTTGGTTGGTGTGGATATCCTCCAATGGATTGAAGTGTTTGAAATGGCTTGTGCAATTCATGATGATGATAAGAGAGATTGGGCTAAGTGTTTGTTAAGCAGAGTGCCTCAGACTGGATATGACTGTATTCTGAAACTGAGTGTGCAAGAAAGGGGTCAGTATGAGTGCATGAAGTCTGCTTTGATTGCCAAGGTTTTGAAGACACCTACCCAATACCTTAAAAGGTTCAGGGAATTTAAGAAAAGAGAGAATGTGTCTTGAGTTGACTGGGTGAGTGCTGCGCACATGAACTGATGGGGTGGATTGATGGTTACAAGGTGAAAACTTTTGTTGAATTGTGCCACCTTTTGATTTTTGAGCATTTTTCTGAAGCCTGTTCACCAGAGCTGTGTCAGTAGGTTTCTGACCAGAACATTTTGGATCCCTTTAAACTGGCTAGGTTGGCTGACAAGTAGGTCTCCCACCGGTGCCCCCTAAGGACTCCAGTGGGAAGGACAAGGACAAGGAAAAGGAGACCTTTCAGAAAGCTGAGGAGTCCCAGAAGCAATCACAGTTGGGTAAACCAAAACTTTCCTCTCCTAAAACCCAAATATCTAGTGGGTATAAGTCATCTTTGGGTGGGAATAAGAGTAGTGGTCCACCTGCTGCAAAGCAGACACCCAGTGGTTCCAGTACCGTACCCCACATTCCTGGCACTTGTTGGGAATGTGGAGCTCTGGATCACAAGAAGGGTGACTCCAAGTGTAAATGTAAGGCACTTGGAGTACAGGCTGTCAGCCTGAGCTAACCTTACCCAATGTCTGAGGTGGAGGCCACTGTCCTCCCCTCCTATACAGGAATCACATTTGGTGCTCCTGTAGAGATTTCCTTAGTGTCCCTTGGGGCCTGCGGCCAGTACGCAGAAGTACTGGCGACTATCCCACAGAACACCCATAGGTTTTTGAGAAGTGTCCTCTTGAATGGCCAGCCTTCTACTAGTTTGAGAGACATGGGGGCAAGGATGACAGTGGTGGAAAGGACCCTGCTCAAGCAAGAGGACTATGTAGGTTCTCCTCTGAGAACCACCAGGTTAGCTGGTGGGCTTCACAAATTATCTCCTGTAGCCTTAGTCAAACTTGTGATTGGAGACAAGACAGCAAAGCTTCCTGTCCTGGTTCAGGACAATGTCCCTGCAAACATTCTGCTAGGAAATGATCTAGTAGAGTTGCGGTTGATCTTGGATGGTCTCCCCATGACTGCTGCTGTAGTCACTAGGTCACAGGTGACACAGGGTCTGGCTGTGAGTCAGGTACCCAAGCCAAAGGCGAGGCCTAAGGCAAGAAGACGAAGAACAAGAAGGCCACCTCTGTGAAAGGGGCTCCTTCTCTTCCTGCTGTTCCTACAGCACCCATTGGGATCCATGCTCCAGACGGGCTGGGTCCAGTGGAAAACCCAAACTCAACTCCTGAGGGAGAAGAGGCAGAAGGCTCTCTGCGGAGATGTTCTCAACCCGGAGGACCACCCCAACCTTCAATGCCTGTCGGCTGAAGGAGGATCCTCCCGGGTGGACTTCTGTAAGGGGCAGAGAGAGTGCCACTCTCTCGAGGGTCTGAGAAAAAAGGCCCTGTCTCAGGCACAAGGAGAAGTGCCTAGGACATTTTGGATCTATTGGGAGGGTGAGCTCCTTGTTAGTGAGCCCACTAAGCCTGAAGCTGGGGCCATCAAGAGGTTGGTGGTACCCCAGGTTTACAGGCCCTTCCTATGTCAGTTGGCGCATTAGGTGCCCTTAGCTGGTCATCTTGGTACAAGAAGACTAAGCAGAGGCTTTCTGCCCATTTCTACTGGCCACAGATGGGAGTAGAAGTGGAGTCCCACTGCAGGACCTGCCCAACTTGTCAGTTGTCTGTCAAGATTGGAGGCAGTGTCATTGCCACACTGCAGCCATTGCCAGTGGTTGGCACACCGTTTTAGAGAGTGGGCATCAACATTGTTGGTCCCCTTGACCCTCCCATTTCAGGTGGACATTGGTTCATCCTGGCCTTGGTTGATCATGCCACCAGGTACCTTGAAGATATACCATGAAGTGAGAAAATGGGAGAATACACACCCCCCATTCTCATCCCGACCATGGCCTAGAGGATCATGGCCCAAGAACCCCCTCGAGAGGAGTTTGACCCACTCACCTCCTTACCAGATGACAAGGTACCATGTGTTCGTGGCCCACATGCACGAGGAACATGCCCACTGCCATGCCCTGGCCAAGCTGACGCTTGTGATATGGACCAGATCGACTAAAACAACATCCATAAGTATCCACATCGCTAGAGATGCCATGACGACATAGCCCACAGACAAGAAAACACGTGCCACCATGCACGCTGTTCACTCACACACCAACCCACACAAAGAACATACTCAGTGCTATGACGTAGTGGACTGACACACTCACGGACTTGCATCATTGTTATTTTTCAGAGAGGCCTCCTACAGCACCGCGGAAATGCACGATGCCTGAAGGGCTTGTGTATACCCTTGCAGACGCTTCATACTACCCTACCCCATAGAGATGCCATCATATATATATACATATATCTACTACTACTTGTGACACCCTGTCGCCCGGCAGCGCCCCTGTTAGTAATTATACATCGCCTCCCAGAAAACTAGGCCTGAGTAGGCCACAAGCAAGAGTCCAAAGGCCAAAGCCTCTAAGACGAAAAACCTCTCGAGACAAACAGCAATGCGCTGACCATGCAGAACGAGCCCCAGCAAGAGCCCACCGCCAAGGCCACGTTATTGCAACCCACATGCCAAGCTCCCGGTGCCAAGGTTACACCTGCCACAGCCAAGCACCCCTCTGGGCTGAAAAACAAATCAAATGCTCATAATTCTGCTCTAGCTATGGTCTTTACACACGTGACCATGCCAAGCTGACAAGATGCCAAGCTCGCGAGACAGAAAGTCACCGGGGTCCCACGTCTGGGACTCAGGCTGCAACAACGAAGCAACAAGTTGGACACCTACACCGATGGGAAAGGCATGATCATCAGCCACTAGCAAAGACCTGTCCATTGTCCGCCACTAACACATAGTTGCACAATGTTGCCAACACCAGGTACCTCGCGGGCTGGGAACAGCGATGGTCCCACGCTTGGGGGCTCACGAGAGAACCAATCAGAGCATTAGGGGCTCCTCACTGACACCATTTCAGTTAGCCAATCAGCAAGGGTCCCCATGTAACCACTTTATTGTAACAAGTGCTATGGACATCCCAAGTGTGCCACTTGACCTATCCTTATCCACTAACATTTCTCCATATATGTATCTATACTAACCCCACCACTGGGGGAGCCAACCCGAAGTGGCGATAGGTTTTGTGATGGCTTTCCCAGGTGACGTGAGTGGCACGTCATACTACGGTAAAAAGGGCCTGCGAGCCCCACTAAGAACGAGAGCGTCTCCCCAGATGCATTCGGGCGGAGAACGATCCCTGACGTTACTATAACAAACAGCAGTAATTACTTTGCTCTTGTGTGTGCCTCATACTCCTTTTGGGGACGCGGGAGGAGTTGGGGCCTCCCCAGCTCCGGATGTCTGCGGATGGCTCTGCCGGCCCCTGGGAGATCACCCCGACAAGTTGGAGGCACTGCTGAGATCTGCTTGAGATCTACCTAACCTACCCTAAGAGCATAACTACCAGGCCTCCTGCAGTGAGGCAACCCAGCAGCGCGGCCCCCTCTGCCGTTGCCCCCTTTCAAGGACTACAGGACCAGGAAATGCGATAAGACCGGACAGCGCAATCCGGACATTGGGCCTCGGGAGCCGACTTGAAAAGTATCCTGCCCGCGGTTGGCGAGTGTCCAGAGGTGGTCCAGACGAGGGGCAGTGGCAAGCCGCTTTGGAGGGGTGCCCGTGGTCGAGCGGCCCCAACTCACGAGGACTTGGTGAGTATGGCACACCCAACCTGCAACGTAATGTTGTGCGGGAGGGGGGAGGAGTTGTAAAGAGGGAGGGGGAGGTTGAAACAGTGTGTGGAAATTTATTTTGACTGTTCCGCGGCAGTAGAGGTGTGAGGTGTAACGGGACATCCATGAGGACTGTCACCTACAACGTCACAAAGTGGATTGGGTGGGGCCTCAGGCACCCACATGTGACTGTTAGAGAGCACGGATTGGTTAGAGATCGTGGACACCTGTGTAAGGGGGGGGGTGTGGCTTTCCTATGAGTTGATGTTGTAGATCAATGAATAGATGAGGTTCCCTACTAATTGAGTGTTGAAGCTTGTTAAGTAGATGAAGTTTTCTCGCAGGGGGTAGATAGGTTGTTTACCGAGTGCAGAAGATAATTGGCTGGTCAAGCTCCTCTGTAGAGGGGGCGTATCACACGCTAGGTGACACAGCATGCACATACCGATTATATTAAGTGAATAGATTGTGGATTACCTTGCTCCAGACGAGGCGAGAAGACAGCTGTGGTAGTTAATAGGGGATAATTGTGTGGGAACAAGCGCACATTTCTGAAGTTTTGAAATTTGTACGTACTTACAGTGTATTGTAGAAGTTGGTGAAGTCACCCTTAGGGTTTGTATAGGACACTGCGATATACCTCATGTCCCATCTCGCGTCCATCTAGGGGTGGTCGGGGACGGAGGGTGAAAGAAGGTAGGGGCAAAGGGGGAGAGGTGGCCGTGCACAGAGAACGCCGGCCACACTCAGACGAAGAAGGGCCACGGTGGGAGAGCCGGCCCGTGCACTGAGAACGCCAGCCACGCTCAGACAAGGAAGGGCCACGGGGGAGAGGTGGCCGTGCGTGGAGAATGCTGGCCGTGCTCAGACGGAGAAGGGCCACAGCGGCAGAGGCAGCTGTGCACTGAGAATGCCGGCAGCGCTCGATGAAGGGTTTGTGGAAGTAGAGGGTGTGGTTTGAGGAGAGAGAGAGAGAGAGAGAGAGAAGGGGAGGAGGAGAAGTAACATTGAAGGGGTGACAAGTACAGAAAGAAGAGGAAGGTGAGGCAGCCCAGAGGCACGCCGCACAGGCCGCATCACCGCAGGGGGCGTTGTGTGCCACGGTTGAAGGGGGCCATAGTAATAAGTAATAATTGTGTAATAAAAACATTGCCTTCCTTTTCAGCAGCCAGTCGTAGTCCCCAACTTACAGGGCCAGGTAAAAGGTTGACATTTGGAAAAGTAAAATTGTAACATGGCCCTGTACTATGGATCAGGGGAAGGAGCGGGATGGAGGAACATGGGGAACACATTAATATCTCCACTTCCGCACATATGTACGACATTGACACCACATAGGGAAAAAATAATTAAGTATAGCATTGAGTGGACACAAGGAATGGACAACAAAGTAAGTGTACCGTGGCCGCCCAACGGCAGCTTCGATACGTACACACAACACAGTTTGTTGACATACATTCACAATACCTACAAGGGGAAGAAATTAGCAAACCACTTAGAAGTTTTTGACCTCTGGAAGATGTTACAAGGAACTAGACCTGGGGATACAGGTATGTACACAGTGCAGGGGGTAAAAGAGGAGAAGGGGATAAGGGAGGGACATGAGGAAAAGGAAGAGAAAAGGAAAGGAGGGGGTGGGTACAAGAAGAACATAAATAAGCCCAACACTGAAGAAAGTGAAAAAGAGGCGGAAGGATCATTTGCGGTAGCAGAGGCGAAGGTCAAACAAGACGGGGCAGAAGGAGCACAAGTGGCTAAGATAGTGAAAAAGGAGGAAGGGGGATTGTATCCACTAACAGAACTTAGAGAAGTGGCTAGGCAGCAACTAACGGCTGTTGAAGGATACTCCAACCCCGCATACAGCCCCCCACAATATGCACCCCCGGATAATTGTAAAATGAGGACGGGGGAGGTACATACGGTAGATTCAACAACTACGCAGGTAAGGAAAGAGGATGACAGTAGGTCTTTGGGGAGGTTTGCAGATGTAGGACCAGAGGAGTGGATAGCAGTGCAGGTGCTTCTGAAACTCCGAGGAACATTAACTAAGGAAGAGGAGGATACAGTGAAAAATGCAAATAAGGAAGAGAAGAAAAACACACAGACAGGGTCGAAGGTAAGTGAAGAAAGAGAAGGGCGACTATCACAAGAGGAGGAAGAGATATTGGAGGAAAGGTTGGCGGAATTGAGGAATGTGCAAAATGCATTGCTCAAGCAGTTCGAGGAAGAGACACGGAGAAGGCAGAATGAAAAGAAAGCACATAAGGAAGAGTTGCGAGAATGAAGTTGAAGGAGGAAGAGCGGAAAAAGGAAGGCGAGCGCATTAGGGCAATAGCAGAAAGAATGCCGCGCGCGCAGAGCAAAGGGAGATGAGAAGGAAGGAGGAGGAGAGAGAAGAGAACGATAGGGAAATGGGACTATGGAAAAAGAGGATGATAGCTGAGAGTGCACGAAAGTATGAAGAAGGGAAGGTTATAGAAAGTATATTAAGAAGGGAAGGGGGAATGAAGGGGAGAAAAGAGGATGGGGAAAAGATATTAGCAAAAGAAAGTGAAGAAATATTGGAAGAGATAAACAGGAAAAGAGAGGAGATAGGTGGTGAAGTTGTGGAAAGCAAAGAAGGGGAGGGAAGAGATAGGAGGATGGAAAACAGAACAAGGACATATACACGCCATGATAAGGAAATGGCATCAACATCAGCACAGGCAGCTGAGGGTAGAGGAGGTGAGTACACGGATGAAGATTTAATAGATTTAAAAACAGTGACAGTAGGGGGAAAAAGCACAGAGTGGGGATTAACGTTACCTGATGGGTTTTGCAGTGAAGAAGAGGAAGGTTTGAGCATAAATGCAAGAGATGGAAGTAGGGAGAGTTTAGACAAACTATACATAACGCGGACTAATTGCGAGTCACCATTGGCATGCGAGAGAAGGGGAGGACCAAATACAGCAGAGCAAAAGAACAGGGACACGATGGGGAAAATGCCGCGCCCACTAACACCCACACCCGCACAAACACCACGCCCATCACCACGCCCCCTGACACCAAAACCAGTACACACCCCATATGTTGGCAGACTTAGGGATCTCCCAGGACACAGTCAGGAAGAAAGGGCAAGCACACCGATGGTAGGACCAGAAGGACACAAAAAGGGGAGGAAAGATATAGGAAGTAAAAGGGTGAACACCTATAACATTGATAGCATTGAAGAACTACCAGACATGGGGGAAAATGATGAATATAATGACATAAACGCACATAGGAGGGTGAAGGAAGAGGAGAGGTGGTACAATTTAATGCCACTACTGGAGAGGGGAGGAACGAGACCACAATACATCCCCTGGAAGCATGCAGACAAGGAAAATATAAAACTACCATCATTGAGTGCAGGAGCTGGGAAGTGGATATACGAGATGGAAAAACACACTGCAGGGCAAACATTAGCGGTGGGAGACGTGAAGGGACTCCTAATCTCCATACTGGGGGATGCTGCTGATGCCATATGGAAGAGGGCGGGATTCCCTGGGGTGACAATACATGACACAGCACATGATGGAGCACCATTTGCCAATTGCAGACATGCGCTTTGGCAAGCATTAAGGGTACAGTTTACAGACACGTCAGACATAGGAGCAATTACATCACAAAAGATGCGTGAGAATGAAGATCCTGTTGAATAGATACAGGAGATTCAGGAGAAGTGGTGCTTGGAAACACGGGGACCGTGGGACAAAACACTAGCAATTTTTTACCACGTACTAGTACAAGGCCTTCCGGAGCAAGTACAGAGACAGTTAAAGAAGTTAGTGGGGATGGAAGCTAAAGGAACGTCAGAAATTAAACTGACAATAGTACACTACTGCAGGTTGTGGCAGGAAAAAATGAAACAAAAGTAGGAGGATAGGAAGGCCGAAGAAGCACAATTGGTTCAGAAGAAGCTATCAAAATATGCCATGGAGGGAGCACTGATGACAGCCCCCGCGCAACAACAGGCAATGGTGACATAAGACACAACACAACTACAGGTAGCACCACCACAGCAAGCACAAGTAGTGACACAGCAAATGCTTCCTCCCCAACACACATACAACAAATGGGGGGAGGCTATATGCAAATGGGAAACAGGTATTCAAATAACTACAGAGGGAGGGGCGGGCAAATGAGAGGGAGGGGATATCGCCCACCCATCAACCAGCAAGTGGGAGGGTTCCAATGTTACAATCAATAGGGCCAGCAGGGATATCAGGACTACATGGGGGGACTTCAATGGCAAGCACGGGAACCACCGACATATTGGATATGTGGAATAGTAGGACATATGTCGCGCACATGTAGGATGAGACCAGCGCAAGGAGCTTGGGGGGAGCAGGGACAGCAAGGGCCTATGGGGGAACAACAGATTTACCAACAGCAGGGGATACAGCAACAACTTCCACCACAACAAACAAAAATGCCACAACAGCAACAACAACAGACATTGCAACCACAACAGCAACAACAACCACACATGCTAGAACACGCACAACTGCAGCAACAGCCAAGTATACAGCCGCAACAGCAGGTCAAAACTGGCCAACAATCTACTGACGCACCTGCAGCCCAGACACAGCTTGGGAAGGTGACAATATTGGGTCACAACCCATACACAGGAATTGGACAGTCACTATAGCCACAATAGGACAGCCCACAGACGTCCTTGATGTGTCCCATCCTATCAATAACACCTAACCCTGCGGAAGAACCACGCATACATGTGACGATAGGTGACAAAACATGTTCCTTCTTAGTTGACACAGGGGCCACTAGGTCATGCATAAGAATGGGGAAGTTTCAACTGTCAGGCGAAGCTATGAACACTCAAGGATTCTCTGGGGCTCGAAGGTTGGTTCCTTTCATAGATAACATGTCCCTATCTGTAGGTGATCATGATATGTCACTGCCACTGCTATACTCAAAAGAGTCACCAGTAAACATACTAGGTAGAGATATCATGAGCAGATTGAACATGACTATCTCCTTCACTGACAAAGGGTTAATTTGCTCTACACCAGGCATAAGCATGCTCACAGCACAACAAATATTACAGGCTTATTGCGGCAAAACAGTAGCAAGAGCAGACCCAATGGATGAAGAACTATTCCAATATGGGACAGACATGGCAATAGCATGGCTGCCAGGAATTGAGGGGAAGGTTTGGAGGAGGCCTGCAGCTTACCTCTTCCGACCGGAAACACCAACCAGTGAGAGGGAAGGGACGAGGATATAACTGAACATTGAGAGCATTGTGGCAACGCAGGAATACATCGCAGTGCATGCCCAAGACAGGGAAGAGAGGGCATGGAGGGCAGTTATAGCCCTAGCAGAAGGGTGCCGACTAACACAAGTATCTGATGAGGAGCTCTTCTCAAATGATAATGGTGAGGGGGAGATAGTGTTTCAAATGAGCGTCCACATCTGGGCGATGGTAACATACAGAGATGTAGCACAAAGGATGGCACTGGTGCTAAAAGCACCAGCTGCTACAGTTGTGCCGTTTTATGAGGAGGATATGGCAAAAGCACCTGCTTCTTTATGGACCACCAGTCCATATGACGTGGGCTGCATCAAAAGCATTGGAGGTGTGAAAATAAAGTTGAAAAAGGGGGCCAAACTGCCAAGAGTGAAGCAATACCCACTATCAAAAGAGGCAGACGAAGGAATATATGAAACAATAACAGCACTAATAGAGAGAGGCATACTAGAACCATCAGAGTCTCCATGCAACACTGCTGTGTATCCTGTGCGCAAGGCCAAGGGAGGGTCTTGGCGTTTCATGCAGGATCTAAGACCCCAAAACCACATTGTAGAGGCAGAATACCCTATAACGGCTAACCCAGCCACTATACTATGTGGAATACCAACAGAGACATCACGATTCACTGTGATTGACCTCAAAAATACATTCTTCTCAATACCACTTCACCCTGACTCACAAGATTTGACAAGCTTCACGTACCGTAACACAAAATGGAAACACACGAGGTTGCCCCAAGGGTATTGTGAATCCCCATTTATATTTAACAGGGTAATACAAATGGACTTGGGAAACATTGAGATGGAGAGCACAGTGCTACAATATGTAGATGACATAATAATCTGAATCACACCAGAAGAGAAGTGCAGGAGAGACTCAAGATGCTCACTGTGCTAGCAGAAAAAGGGTACAAGGTAGACAAGGAAAAACTACAGTACTGCCAAGAACAAGTGTTCTACATAGGCCAGCTCATTTCACAACATGGAAGAAACATTGCACCTCAATGGGCACAGGCCATAACAAACACACCACAGCCACAGACAGTGAGAGAACTACAACAGTTCTTGGGCCTATGCAATTGTTGCAGGGCTTGGGTTTTTGATTAAAGCTCATACACACGACCACTGCTTGAGGCACTAAAAGAAGCACAGAGAGGGGAAAAGAAGTTGAGATGGACCACAGAAATGACAGAAGCATTTCAGGAACTAAAACATGCCATATCCACAGCACCAGTACTAGCCACGCCAAATTATGAAGAACAACACTGACCACTCAAAGGGCATCAGGGTATGAAGTTATCTTGTCCAGGCCTGAGTTAACAATTGTAAGGTGCAGAAACGTGAACCCGGCAAGATTCATAGCAGAGGTAGTAGCAGATGGCAACTATGCTCATGACTGCACACAAGCTATCAACACATATTCCAGCACAAGGAAAGTTGAGGAAAACGCCCTAGAGGGGGGAGAAATACTGTACATTGATGGGTCCTCAACAATTGACCAAAGTGATGGGGTCCCCAGAACAGGTGCAGCAGTGGTAAGATTGACAGAGGATTGGACATATGTTCCAGTAAAATGTGTCCAGCTACCACAACACTACTTTGCCCAGGTAGCAGAGTTAGTGGCCCTAATGTTAGCACTAAAAGAAAGTTATGACAAAAGAGTAACTATATATTCCGACAGTGCATATATCACATCAACTGTACACTCTGGGTTAATTAAGTGGCAGCGCAGAGGATTCAGGAGGGCAGACAGCACCCCAGTGAAACATCCCCTACTACTTGCTGAATTAATTGAAGTAATTGAAGACCCCAAAGAAGTGGCTCTGGTGAAGTGTCAGGCCCATACAAATGGGGATGATCACATTTCCAAAGGTAATGAAACAGCAGACGCACACGCTAAACATGCTTCATACTATGGGGAGATTTGGATCCCCCCAGAAAAAGAAAAAGATAAGGGGAGAGTGGGGGCAAGACAGATGCTGATGAAGGATGGGTACACTCATATCCCTGAGAATGAAATAATAGTGATACAGGCAGCAGCACCTATGGCAGAGAAAGAACTTTGGGTCAAAAGGGGATGCACAATGTCCCCCACAGTTGCGTTATGGTGACAAAACAATACAGGTAAAATAGTCATGCCCCAGGCCTTACTGAAAACAGCCCTGGGCCAACTACACCATCCCGCACACACATATAAAAGAGGTGATCGCAGCATGAATTAAGGAAGGGTGGTTCTGTCCCGAATTAAATTCACAAGTTGCAAATTTCATTAGTAATTGTCTCACGTGCCAACAGTTTACGGCCAGTCACACGCTGCAAGTGATCAAAGGTGTTATACCCCGGCCGGAAGGACCCCTCCTACACCTCCACATTGACTATGTTGACATGATCAACGTATGTCAAGGGTACAGAAATATGATTGCGGTAGTATGCCCATTTTCAAGATGGATCGAAGCCGGTCCATGCTCCCATGTAGACGCCTTTAGTGCAGCCAAATTCCTGGTGAGGGAGGTGTTCCCAAGGTGGGGGGTGTGCGAGGTATTGCTGTCAGACAATGGCCCACACTTCGCCAACGAAATGTTTCAGCACATAACTGCTCTCCTTGGCATCAAGCACAAGTTTGCATGTGCGTACCACCCACAGGCGAATGGCGTGTGTGAACACCTCAACGGCCTCCTAAAAGAAGAGATAGCAAAGATCCAGCAGTCAACCAAAAAGAGCTGGCTCTACTGTCTCCCCGTAGCACTATTTGAGTTAAGAAACAGGCCAGGGTCAGGTCACCACCTCACACTCCACGTGGTGGTAACCAGGCACCAGATGCACCTTCCACTGACACCACCGTCAAGGGCCATAACAGATTGCCACCCTGTACAAACTGTTTTTGGTGATGAAATGTTCGAATATATAAATTCCTTGATTACAAGTGTCACCTTTACCTCTCAACAGCTCGAGAAGATGTGGGGCGGGTCGAAGACCACCCAACAGGAAGATAATACAACTGAAGGACAGGAACAAGCAGCACTATGGACAGTAAGAGAAGGAGATCACGTTCTCCTTCGCAATTTTAACAGAAAGTGGAATAGCCCGAAATTCACTGGGCCCCACCAGGTCGAGAAAGTAACTGCTAGAGCAGTAAAGTTGAGAGATAAACAGGTCTGGACTCACCTACCTGACATCAAGCCCTACAAAGATAAGACCCGCCCTTGTGTCGACGACAGGGCCTACGCAGCAGCAACAGCAATGGGAGACAACGCAGCAGCAACAACAACTAAAGACAATGGCGACACAGCCCCTCTCCCCTCCCAATCTCCAGACACCCATAAGGACTGAAATGGACAATTGCCCACAACACATCCCATGGTCACGAGGTCCCAGAGCAAACAATACCCTGCCCCGGCCAACCCCTCCCATGCCACTACCCAAATAAAGGACATTATATATTTTTTTGTCTCGCACAGGCAGGAACCTCGTACAACTGTTTACATATAAAGATAAGCGAAGTAACTAAGATTGCGTTTTGCCCAGTGGTATATGCTGCCCACAGATGATGACACACCCGAAGCACTGTCACACCAATTTGTATATGTTATAAAAAGACCAAAATATTTAAAGAAGAGACAAATACGTGTGTACTACAACATGTTCCTTCTGGCCATAGAGCAATCACTTCCACATCTCCACGAACATCTACCAGTCCTAAGAGATAGGTCGCTAAGATATGCGTGGGAGCAGCTTTTCGCTTGGGCATTAAATGATTATTTGATAGGGAGAGCTTGACTAAACAAAACTAACAAAATGAACGCTTTTTGAAAAAAAAATTCAGACGGGCAACTATATCGTCAAAAAATAATACGCTGCTAGTAAGAGGAACATGCCGGTGATATTAGCTATTGTATTAAAACTTATAGAATTGTTGTTTATCACTGGTCTACTTGCTGCCACTGTCTGGCAAGTACACTATGCTTCCCATGTCCTGGCTGCACCCCCTACTAATGAACCCCCTACCACGGCTGCAGCAGGTACCGTGTCAGGTGGTACGAGCAGAACAAGACTAGGGAAGGGGAGGATTAAACGTAGCACATATGTTGATAATAATGGGGTTGACACATATCTTACAGATTCCGCACACGTCTCAAACAACATGTGGTATCAACACATGTCCAAAATTGGTAAGGGGACAACTGAGGACAACTGCTACGTGTGCTCACTGATCCCATACGCCATGAGCACCTAAATAACCAGCAACATCAGTGGAATGTCTGATATATCTGGCCCTGTTCCAAACAAAAGGATGTTTTCAAGGGAGAATGGCAATAATAAAGTGGCAGACGAGAGACACATACCCGTATGAGAATAACTTCATCAAGACACTCCATATGTGCAATAACTACTGGCAGCTAACAGAAGGGCTCCAGTATGTGACGGATGGCCCAGACAAAGGAGAGACGAAGGAAGTAACGTTGATTTACCTACCATGTGAATGGCGCGCGAGTGAAGTTGCTGGAGTAATGGGGTGCTGGGAAAGACCATTGCTGCTAATATATGGGAAAGTATACACGAAGGAAGGATGGACAGATGGGGTTGTGGGGAGCGAAATGGTAACACTAACAAAACCAAATATAGCAAAAATAGACAAAGAAAACAACAAGTGTTTCAACGGATGGACTAAGACAGCCAGACTGGTGACCTGGTTAGAGAAGGACGAAGACCCGGTATCAATACTTCCACTAACTGCACCAAATCTATGTTACCAACACAACAGAGACACAGATGTCGGAAGGAACAGCAACTGCAAAAGGATAGTGACAATAACTAAGGAGGGTGCCGGTACAGCGGTTTTGATGGACCACTATTGGGCCTGCGGAGACAAGATATACCACAGCTTGCTGCTATCTTGGAAAGGACTATGCAAAATGGTACACATAAACGTACCACCTCTAGTGGTAGCACAGAAAGATGTGAACTTGGCGAACTTCCCCAAGATGGATGAAGGGAACAAAAGGAAGAAGAGATCTGTGACGATTGAAGAAGGAAAAGAAAATGACAGCACAAATATATTGTCAAGATTTAAAAGACAAGCAGAGCCACTGACGGGAAATTACCTGTGTGGAAGACCGGAAACAGCTCTCAGTGACATTCTACCAGAACACAGACTGTTTAGCAGAGCGGCAATGTTCTTCTCATCAATAATACATACAGGACTGCAGGCGTATGCAAATGCAAAATCGCTCCAAATAACAAGATGGGAACTAATGATGACAATAAACTCCACCGTCAACGGATTTAATGCAATAAAAGCAGAATTGAGGGCAGTACGAATGGTAGCACTACAGAATATATATTTGCTGGACCTCCTTACTGCAATGGGAGGAGGAGTTTGTGGAAAAATTGGAAAATCATGCTACACATTCACACCTGCTAATGACGCAGATAACGGTACCCTCACCGAGGCAGTATCACAACTTGCCAAGATGCACGCCAAGATGGAAGAAGAAGCAAAGGGAGTGAAAAAAGATGGCAGCTGGTTTTCCTATTTGTGGTCGTGGATGCCATCATGGTTGTCAGATGGCCTTAAAATAATAGCTGGGTGTATTATACTGGGTATGGCAGCCCTTTTAGGATTAAGGTTGTGGATAGCTCCGACAGCACGGACAACAGTTGAAATGATGGAAATGATCGGCATGAACGCCTTAATGCCAGCAGAGGACGACAGACATACAGATATAATAATAACGGAAAGGGAGAGATTTCACAAGCAAATATTAGAAAATTATTTGCACCCGCCGTCTGTGAAGGTGGAAAACCCAAGGAACCTGAAGAGCTATGTTGGGAAGTGGGTCTACTGCAAACCCGGTGGTGGATGTGTATATATGTACTGGTCATTTGAAGATCATGTGAACCAGTATGGACACTTAGGAAGGATAACAAAGGTATGGAGACCACGCAGAGAGAAGAGAGCGGATAATTTTGTGGTCGACAAGTCGACCTGAGGGGGGACTGAAGTGGGAAAATGGGAGAATACACTCCCCCCATTCTCATTCCAACCATGGCCTAGAGGATCGCGGCCCAAACACCCCCCGCGAGAGGAGTTTGACCTGCTCGCCTCCTTACCAGACAACAAGGTACCATGTGTTTGTGGCCCACATGCACGAGGAGCATGCCCACTGCCATGCCCTGGCCAAGCCGACGCTTGCGATATGGACCAGAACGTCTAAAAAAACAGCCACAAGTATCAACATTGCTAGGGATGCTAGGGAGCCCACAGACAAAAAAACACGTGCCACCATGCACACTGGTCACTCACACACCAACCCACACGAAGAACATACGCAGTGCTATGACGTAGCGGACTGACACACTCACGGACTTGCATCGTTGTTATTTTTCACATAGGCCTCCTAAAGCACTGCGGAAATGCAAGATGCCTGAAGAGCTTGTGTACATGCTTGCAGACGCTTCATGCTACCCTACCCCATAGAGATGCCATCATATATATATATATATATATATATATATATATATATATATATATATATATATTCATATATCTACTACTACTTGTGACACCCTGTCGCCCGGCGGCGCTCATGTTAGTAATTATACATCGCCTCCCAGAAAACTAGGCCCGAGTAGGCCGCAAGCAAGAGTCCACAGGCCGAAGCCTCTAAGACGAAAAACCTCTCGAGACAAAAAACAATGCGCTGGCCATGCAGAACGAGCCCCAGCGAGAGCCCACCGCCAAGGCCACGATGTTGCAACCCACATGCCAAGCTCTTGGTGCCAAGGTTACACCTGCCGCAGCCAAGCTCCCCTATGGGCCGATAAACAAATCAAATGCTCATAATTCTGCTCTAGCTATGGTCTTTACACACGTGACCATGCTAAGCTGACAATATGGCAAGCTCGTGAGACAGCAAGTCGCCGTGGTCCCACGTCTAGGACGCAGGCTGCAACAACGAAGCAACAAGGGAATGGCGTGATCATCAGCCACTAGCAAAGACCTGTCCATTGTCCGCCACTAACACATAGTTGCACAATGTTGCCAACACCAGGTACCTCGCGGGCTGGGAACACTGATGGTCCCAGGCTTGGGGGCTCACAAGGGAACCAATCAGAGCATGAGGGGCTCCTCACTGACCCCATTTCAGTTAGCCAATCACCAAGGGTCCCCATGTAACCACTTTATTGTAACAAGTGCTAGGGTCAACCCAAGTGTGCCACCTGGCCTGTCCTTATCCACTAACATTTCTACATATATGAATCTATACTAACCGCACCACACCGGGAGCCAACTCAAAGTGGCGATAGGTTTTGTGACGGCTTTCTCAGGTGGCGCGAGTAGCACGTCATACTATGGTAAAAAGGGTCTGCGAGCCCCACTAAGAACGAGAGCGTCTCCCTGGAAGCATACGGGCGGAGAACGATCCCTGCCGTTACTATAATAAACAGCAGTCATTACTTTGCTCTTGTGTGTGCCTCATACTCCTTTTGGGGACGCGGGAGGAGTTGGGGCCTCCCCAGCCCTGGAGGTCCGCGGACAGCTCTGCCGGCCCCCGTGAGATCACCCCGACAACCCCTCTCCTAGGCTTTTTCACCCATGTTGGATTCCCTAAGGAGGTTGTCTCTGACAGAGGATCCAACTTCATGTCTAGTTACATGAAAACCATATGGAAAGAGTGTGGGGTAACCTACAAATTCTCCACCCTTTACCCTCCCAGACCAATGTTCTGGTTGAGAGATTTAATAAAACTCTCAAGGGGATGCTAGGCACTTTGGAAAAGCCCCTCACGAGGAAATGGGATCTCCTCCTGCCATGCCTGTTGTTTGCTTACAGAGAGGTACCTCAAGAGTGTGTTGGTTTCAGCCCCTTTGCGTTACTCTTTGAACATCCCGTGAGAGGGCCCCTTGCATTGATCTGAGAAGGTTTGGAAGCCACCCATCCAGGTCCCGCTAAGCAAGTGGGGGACTATGTGTTAGTCCTCAGATAGAGGGTGACACAGCTGATGGGCAGGCAACAGCAAATCCCAAGTCTAGCCAGGAATTGAACAAGTACTGGCATGACCTTAAAGCCTCGCAAGTGGATTGGACTCCGGGACAGGAAATCCTTGTGATGGAGCCTACCAAGCCTAGAGCTTTGGAAGATAAGTGGACTGAACCCTTCAGGATCATCTCCAAGATGGGTGAAGTCGATTGTCTGGTTGACATGGGAGTCCCTGGGGTAGCCTCTTAGGTATTCCATGTTAACAGGCTCAAGCCTTTCCACAGGCGAGCAGAAGTCTCATGTCTCTTGCTAGCTTCAGAGCAAGAAGAGGATGAGAGTGAGCCCCTCCCTGATTTGCTGCATAGCAACCCTCAGGATGGCTCAGTGGAAGGAGTACATCTCTCTCCCCATATGACAAAAGAGCAGCACAGAGCCTGCAGGGCTTTGCTCCAGCAGTATGCCTCTCTGTTTTCACTGGCACCAGGCCTTACACCGTGGTGTAGGCACGAAATTGACACTGGTGACAGTATGCCTGACAAGAGCAGGTGCCACCATATGTCAGATACAGTTAAGAGACACATCCAGGCTGAGGTCACCAAGATGTTGGATCTGGGCGTTATTGAACCCTCAACCAGTCCCTGGTCCAGTCCAGTGGTCCTTGTCCCCAAGGCAAGTTCCCAGGCAGGTACTAAGGATTGGAGGTTCTGTGTGGACTACCGAGGAGTCAATGCAGTCACCAACATTGACGTGCACCCATTGCCCAGGGCTGATGAGCTTGTGGACCCATTGGTGCTGCCAAATTTGTAAGCACGTTTGACCTTACCTCAGGCTATTGGCAAATAGCTCTGACAGACCATGCCAAGGAAAATACAGTGTTCTCAACACCAGAGGGAAACTACCAGTTTAGGGTCACGCCTTTTGGGTTGAAGAATGCCCCTGCCACCTTCCAGAGATTTGTCAATCATGCACTCAGTGGGCTGGAGGCCTTTTGTGTGGCCTACTTAGAAGACATTGCCGTCTACAGTTCCACCTGGGAAGAGCATTTGAAACATCCGGATAAGGTGTTGCCGGCCTTGGAAAGGGCTAACCTCACTATCAATGTCACCAAGTGCCAGATAGCTCAGGAGAAAGTCATGTATCTTGGTCATGAGGTAGGACAGGGTCAAATCCAACGTCTCTGCAGTAAAGTACAGGATGTACATGACTGGAAGACTCCCACTACTCAAACCCAGGTGAGAGCCTTTTTGGGCCTCACTGGGTATTATCGCAATTTCATGGCAAACTATGGAACCATAGCTGCACCACTAACAGCTCTGACTTCAGCCAAACAGCCTAGGAACGTTAAATGGACTGAAGACTGTCAGGGCCTTTGATGGCTTGAAAGAAACGCTGTGTAGGGCACCTGTGTTGTGTGCACCTGACTACAGCAAACCCTTTATCATCCAGACGGATGCCTGCGACACTGGAATTGGAGTTGTCTTGTCCCAGTTAGATGACAAAGGGAGGGAACATCCGATCATATTCATCAGTAGAGAACTCAACGGTAGAGAACTTAGGTGGGCTACTGTTGAAAGGAATGTTTCAGTATAGTTTGGAGCCTTAGGCGTTTCAGGCCCTACCTTACAGGGTTTACCTTCAAGGTCCAAATAGATCATACACCCCTGAAGTGGCTTATGCAGATGAAGGGTGAGAACCTGAAACTGCTCAGGTGGTCCATTAGCCTGGCTGTTGGGTGAAAGTTCCATATATGGTGTTTTTGTGAAGTCCAGGCCAGACTGGCTGGAGCCTTTCCAGTGACTGTATGTTGTGGGTACGCCCTTTGGGTGGGACCTGGGTGAATGGAGTGTGTGACCAATATGCACTTCTTGTTGTGGATGTCTGGTTTCTGATGTTTGACATAATGACTGAGATAGCCCTGCCCGAAACTTGTATGAATGCAGTGTGAAGTTTTGAATCGCTGGGTCCCAATATGCATAGCTTGTTGTGAGTGTCTGGAGAGAAGTGAATGGCCTGAATTCACTATGCACCTGATTGGCTGCCTGCCTGCATGAATGCCCTTCTGACCAATTGGTTGCATGATTGTGAACCATCAGAATTAATGGGAAATCAATTAGTATATCTGGGGGCCTCTCACTGGTAGAATTTGTGTTCAGAAGCTGAAGAGAAACTGGAGATGAAACTGAAGCATGACCTTGAAGCCCTGCAGGAAGAGAAGTCTTGCTGCTGCTCTACTTCGTCAATCTGAAAGCTGCTGTGTCTCCAAGCACAGACCCAGAGAGGACCTGATAAGTCGCCCTCTTCCCGAGCTACGAGGGACCATCATGCACCATCTGATCTTTGCCAAATCTCCCTGGTAGACAGACCTACGACAGGCTGCCGATTTGAGACGGGGACTGCCACGGAATCACAAGGAGAAGCGCCCAGACACTGTTCACCATCACCGTCGACGACCCCAGAGCCACTGTGCTCCCTTTGCCTAAGTAACATTTGATCCAAGGACGCGCTCGCCTGCACCGTCGACTGCTTTGTCCCACCGGAGAAAGTCGAGGCTGCCGACGCACCGAGGAACATCCACCGGTGGGTTTCTCCCCACCTGATGACCATAGAGACGCCGGACAGTTACATTTTTTATTTTATTTGCATTTTTAAAGCGCTCACACAGCCCAGCGGCATCGAGTCGCTGTTACAGAAATATGTCTTAGTTGCATATTTTTAACCCGCTTAATAACCAGAGGTTTATAAGTGCGGACCCGGGGATCAAACCTGTGTTGCTTAGTGTCGTCTTGTTTCCAAGGCGAGCGCGATGCCGCTGAGCTATCCTCCCAGGACAACATTGGAGTTGTAGAACTATTTTAGAAGGGAATAAGACTTCTAGAACAATATATGAATTGGGCTTGTGATATATCTTTATTTTACAGGTTGCCCAGGTGGGGGGATCTCCACACAAAGCTGTGTCTAGGTAACAGGGCCAATATTCTGCCCTTTTGTTCTAACCAACTGCTTTCCTCTTATATATATTTTTGGCTTCCTTTAAAAACTGATTTGTTTGACATTTAACCGTACAGTTGATGCACTTTAATGAGATCTAATAGTAATAGTGGTACCACGTAGAACTGTATATTTGCCATTGTAGATAACTGAGTGCAAAATGAGTTATCGCGATATTGTACATAACGTTGAACATTCATTATATAAAGACTGTGTTTTAAAAAATACTGTGGCCCTCATTCCGAGTATGGTTTTAGTCATGACGCTATTTGCGCCATGACTGCCTCCCATACTGGTACCTACGTCGGTTTGGTTCAATGGGGACTTACCGGTCCATTCCGACCTTGGAGGGACCAGTAAATCCCCATTTACCAAACCATTCCCATTCCCATTTAAGCCCCCATAGGGCTCAATGGGAATGGGGAGGGCGCAAATAACGGGCTGGCGTATGCCAAGCCTGTTATTTGCGCCCAGGTCCCTTAGCGGGTCCCTTCCTTATCACCTGGTCTGACCAGTAGGGCGGTAAGAGAATACCGGCACTGGTCTCATTACCGGTGCCCGGTATCCCTTACCACCCGACTCGGAATGAGGGCCAGTGTGTGTACATTCCTTTGTGGGGGCTTGGAAATAACACTGTACTTAAGAACCAGCCTGCATCACCTCCTGAGAAGCTAGGCCTTGATTGCTTGATCATGTACCAATAATAAAGAATCTTGGCTGGGGTCCTCTGTGCCTCTCCTCTGCCATATAGAGAGCAGAAGTACAGACCCCCCCTCTGGTCCTTACACCAAGCACTTCTCAAATAGTCCATCGCTCCCCACGCCACTGGCAGCGTAGCAGCTGAAAGCAGATAACATAAAGCAGGCCTAGCCTGTGACATAACAGCGGACCGGGGTAGTGGCAGAAGTGTTTTCCGTCTTAGGTCTGTATAATGTGGGCAGAACAGCACAAAGTGTAGAAGGTCCTCCACCAGCAACTAACAACTGTGGCATGCTATAGGTTGCGCATTGAGAGTCCAGCTTTTTGTTCGTGCCCCTAACCATAGACAATCAAATTGGGCTCGAGTCAGGGCCCAGCGATGTACAGGGTTATCACTGTGGAGCAACTACGGCTGAATGACGTCTGCAGTTGTTAATACAATGTGTATTCTGTTTGCAAGAATGCCCAGGGTGGAGGACTCCCTATTTGCCACAAGTATGGATCTAAACATTTTCTTGTATGCCCTTACTGCACAAGGAGTCAAAAAGGTTGAATGGCAAATAAGGTTAACACAGATCAGCTGTCTAATACATATATATAAGCCATGGAATTATCCTTACAGCTGAGCTATTCACCAGGGCTCTTATAATCTTATGCAAAAGGGTGGCTTTCTGGTTTGCCCATAGTGCCAACCAGTGCGAAACTGGGGCCAGTAACCATTCATCAGCAATCTGGGAACATACCAATTCCAAATGAGTACCATGGTTTGGGACAGACTGGTAGCCCAAGAAGTTTTTCAAGAAAATAATTGTACATTTTTTCAATTTTGTGGGTCCTTTCCATACCCCACATTGCTGCCCCATAGTTAGTGGCAGTTTTTGTTTGAGACCTGTATACTTAAAGAATTAGTTTAATTGGGCGCCCCACACAATTATGTTGAAAGCGGGACAAACCCCCAAGCGCCTGTCTCATCCTCATGCATTGTTTGTCAACATGACCAAACCCTCGCCAGTTCTCCGTAAAACAAATTCCCAGGTATTCAAAACTAGTAACCCTAGGGATGGGTTCACCTCCACTCCATATCCTACGCATCTTAAAATGTCTTATGCCCAAGCTCCTACATGCCATGATGGCTGATTTTTTTGAGTTCACAGTCAACCCATGAGTAGCCATAAATTGAGTGTAAACATCCACCAGGCATTGTAAGGCTCTAGGAGTGCGAGCAGTTATGACCATGTTGTCAGCATAGACTAGTACTGGGAGGGGGACACCACCCACCCTGATAAAGTCAGTGTGGGAATCGACCAATGCCTGGTAGACACCATTTATGTAGAGGGCAAACAATACCAGTGCCACAACACAGCCCTGGAAAACACCCAAAGAGGTCTCAAAAAAGGCTGTGTACTGTCCCTGATCCCCAAATCTGACACAAGCTGATGTATGTTCGTGGATTATCTGGAGGACCTTGACCAGATCCTCCGGGCAGCCCATGGACCTGAGTACCACCCAGGGCATAGCCCTGTCTACTTTGTTGAACGCGGTGCTCAGGTCCATGAATGCTAGATACAGTGGCTCACCCCTCATGTATATCGACAAGGCTCCCACCAAATACAAATTGGGAGCCTAGTTCCCAGACCCGGACGAAATCCATATTGAGTCTCTGTGAGAACCCCAGAATCAGAGATCCATTGTTCAAGCCATCCCAAAACCGCACGGCTGAAAATTTGAAAAGAAGTATCTAGCAGAGAAATAGGTCTGTAGGAAAGGGGGCTACCAGGGTCACCCTTCTTAAAAATAGGGAAGATAATTGCCTGCCTACAAGTTGCCCGGTAAGTACCAAGCTCCAAAAATGCATTGAAGCACTTGGTCAATGTTGGGGCCCATAGGTCTGCCTCATCACAGAAAATGTCAGCAGGGATGGCGTCTGGCCAGTGGCTCGATTGGGGAGTTGCTTATTAATAGCCATCTCTAGATATTTTATGGTTAACCGGAGGGGGAACCAAGGGGCCCACTAAAAGGGGTTGAGGGATTTGCTCTGTAAAGGGTACTAAAGTGGTTAGATCAGGCCGATGCACTTACAATGTTCTCTTTGTACGTGTTTGTTCTTTCATGGGGGGCCCATTGGCCACAAATTCCAAAAATGTTTTAGAGTCCTTTAACTGGACAGCCAGAATAAGATCTTCCCAGGCTTGTTCTTCTAGCTGGATCTTCCTTTTGGCCAGGACATTTTTATAGTGCGCCCGGGCAATAATTAGCTTGCGTTGTGTACTATTTTTAGCATCCAAAATACCTTTAAGATCCATCTGTGCTGTCCGGCAAGGTTCATCAAACCAAGTTTCCAGATTATTTTTCCCTGCTTTAAATTCCCTTTGAAAAATGGCAGACATAGAGTTCCACATTTTTTGTGATGCTAAAATTATGTAGCCTGGTGAAGATCCATTAGACAAAATGGTAAGAAATTCCTCCATATTTAATTTACAAATGGACGATTGGGTGTCTGCTGAGTCCAATCAGGCCCATTTAATTCTCTGCTTACACAAGGGGTTGATGCCACACTAATCCAATTGGGAAATATTAACAGATGGGACCACTAACCAGTCTATTTCCATGACCAGCCGCAATGCATGATGGTTGTTCCGTGGATTATTAAGGACCTCAAACTCTTTAATTAGATGCCAATCCCTCACATGGGCACAGAAGTAATCAATCGTAGATGATCCCTGTGTGCCCACAAAGGTTGGCCTCCCCGGCTGATCTGCCCCCACACGCCATTCAGTGAGCGCATACCCCACTCCAAGAAATACTCACAGAACTGCAGGCCCCTTGCACACATTCTTTCATCCATTAATTGTGGGGGGCAACGCGATGTAAAGAGTCTTCTCCCGGATTTGTGTTCTCTACTGGGATTCCCACCCCCATTTTCGCATTGAAGTCACCTCCCATAATTAATGATAAGGCCTGGCTCCCATGGGCAGTACCAAATTCTTCAATCACGTCTCTCAATGCCCTTGGCCACCCCTGGTTAGTAATATGTGGGCTGTTATAGAGATTAACCAAAAATAGGGTGCGACCCCTAGCAGGACGTGCAATAACACATTGTATATTCAGATTTTTAGTTTCTCTCACCGTTAGGGTTAGAGCTAAAGATGCCTTCAACAGGATTGCCAGGCCACCAAAGCATCTCCCACGTTTACCCTTTTCCGCTAAAACACACTCTGCAACATAACCATTGAAGCAAATTGGGTAGAGTGACCAAGTTTCCTGGAGGAATATGATGTCATATTCCCTCAAGGTGGCGGTTATCTCCCGATTGGAGAGCTTTAACTCAGCACCAGCTATGTTCCAGCATATAAAGGACAAGGAAGACGATACCTGTTCATGTTTTGTCTCCTCCTTTACCCACTTTGTCCTGGGTCTGGGCTACCTCCCCCTCGGCAATTGGACAATCCAATTCCTCGATTTCCCCCAGGGCCTGAAAATGATTTGTCAGGGCCACAGTGGCTACTGTTATCATTGCTGCCGGCAAGCCCCCTCTCCCAGAGCCCTCTGAGACCATACATGGGTTCATAGGTTTAATGGTGGTCCGATGTTCAGACAAGGAGGGGTTTGCAGGGTAGAATGCTCCTAGGGGGGAAAAAAGCACTGTTTGATGGAGGGACAGTACGCGAATGCCACTCAGGGTTAATTGAGGAAACCACATAGTTAAGCATGGCTGGGGCATTCATGGACACCACCACACAGTCCACCTTTGCCCATTTGGGTTGCTTCCCCACCCATGAAATCCTTCTGGCCATGAGAATGCCTCTGGGATTTACCTCCATCCCTGGCAAGCAAGTATTAATCCATTGTGCTGTTTTGTTTATAAGAGAGGGGGTGGTTTCACCTGGCATGGATCCAGATGGGGGAGCCCCGTGATTACTCCGACAAGGGGGGCAGCCTCTGGGGGAAGGTTAAGTACTACTTGCCCACAGGGAGGATATTTATCCTTTATTATCTTGTGTGAGCCCACGGCTGAGACCCCCAAGCTGCTCTTAGGCCCCTTCCACAAAGTGCCCTCCAAAAGGGAGGCATCATGGCGTATAGGAAGCAAAAGTGGTGCACCAGAGACTGTAGTGTTATGAACTATGGTCCTGCCCATATTTGGTTTAGTAGTGGTTATGTAAAAGGTGCTGAGCACGGTTTTCCGGGACAGTCCCAGACGCTACTCTCCATGTTTGTTCTACTACCAGAGCTTTAATTTTCAGAATAACTTTTTTTAGACCTCTTATTAGGTCATCCATAATGCAAAGGGTTGTACTTAAAGAAGTTTTAAGGACACCTATTTTACCTAGAACTGGTGCACGCTTTCTGTCCAACACTGCGTCCAGAATTTTAAAGTCACTAGACGCTGATTCCATGGAGTCATTTAGGGATACCACCAAATTGGGGTTGGGTCCTTTATCCACCAGACTGTCAGGGAGTATGGTTACTGTTAGTTCTTCAGAAGCAGGATCCTCAATATGAGTCCCCACACTGCCACCTCCCGATAGGTCCCTTTCTGGGGGGTTATTGTTTAATGTGGTTTCAAGACATTGCGAGAGACTAAGAAGAGAAGAGTTTGGCGAAGGTAAAAGGGGCATCTTTTTTCCACGGTTGCCATTTGTTTCAGATATTCGTTCAGGGTTGATTGACCTGGGGAGATCAGGGCACCCTTACTTTTTGTGGCCTTAATTTTGGAGCGATTACCACCTGGGTCATGTCCACCCTGGCCACCTAAGGAGCTAGACTTGCTTTTTTTTGTTTTATTGGGGATCTAAGGGGGGGCTTTAGCCTTATGTTTGGACATAATTTGTTAGCGACAAGAACAACACCTACTTGACCAAACAGAATGTGCTAAAAAAAAATACTTGGTGGGTATTAGCCTGAGCACCCCTGTTGGAGAGAAGAGTATAGGCAGATTACCTAAAGTGCACAGGCAAAGCAATAATTAGCAGGAGAAGAATAATCTCAAAAGCCAATGTATTAAAAACACACATGCAACAAGTTAAAATCAAGAAAAAAAACCCAAAGGATGAGGATAAAATCTAGCAATACCTATGACAAATAGGGGCAGTGCATAGGAAATCAGTGCCGTATAGCTAAGAAAATAGGGAAATAGAGGTAGGGAGAGGTACACTCGCAGTCCCTCACCCTATAGGCCGTGGGCATTTATGTAGCAAGATCAAATATTAGCATTAAGTTGAAAAATTATACAGATAAATCAGTTGAACCAGGATTCCCACACAAGAGCACAAGGTAAGTTTCTTCAGACATGAAGTGGAACAGAGGGGGAGCACTATTTCAAAGCGCTGGGGCAGGGCACACCCGGCAGCTAAAGGAGTTACCTTGGTCTGTTTCTCTCCCCCTGTCCCACAGTCCTCCAAGAGTGATGTACAATGAAATATGTAGATGGAGGCAGAAAAGCAGGCAGTGAGGACAGAGCACACCTGGCAGCTTAAGGAGCTGCCTTAGTCCGATTCTCCACCCCTGTCCCTCAAACTGCCCTGGCCGCCAAGTTTCCCAATGTAGGACAGCAGTAAGTCTAAAGCATAGCTCTGGCAGCAATCGGGAACTGAGCTTATTTTGTCAAAGAGAAAGTTCCAGAAAGTGAATCTGTGTAAATGCACTGCAGCGCAGTATTAAAACTACCGCTTATCAGGAATGCATGGTGAGAAAGAACTGTTAGCAACTGGGTTAGTAGTACCCCTGATTTTCACAGGAGGACCAGCCCTAAGTTCAACAGATACAGTAGCTTATCCCCGGAGAGCAGAGGAGGGGGAGATTAGCTTATAGGCAGACCGCCGCTCTTTCACAGAGCACATGAAGTAATTAATGTAATGGGAGAAATGTAAGCCAAGTACTGCCAAGGTGCTAAAGGAGCCGTAAATACACAGGGGCCAGTCAATGCTTCCAATCAGCCTCGGCTTATGGAGAAGGAGGGGAATGTAAAATCAGTCAGCCGAAGCCCTCTTCACCTCCTCACCTCTAATTCCGTCTCAAGGTCAGCCTTCAGTGCACACCCTCTGCCACGAACACAAACACAGCCGCCGCTGGAATGATGACAAATCAAGACAGCTGCCGCCCTCAGTCCACACAGACCTGCAGCTCTGCAGATTCACACAGACCGCAGAGACTGTCCTTAACCGCCCTTCGCCCCGGCTTTTCCGTAGAATGAAGCTTTGTAGGGTCACAGGCAGGGTTGGGTGATTAACCCCTCCTCTCCCTTGCAGGCCAGCACTCCCTGGCAGAGACTGCCCTTAACCGCCCTTCGCCATATTGTGCCATTGTGACTGGTGTGAAGACATTGAGGGACACGTGCATGGCGTCAACAATTATCCAAAAGCATGATAGACTAAACAAGCTGTATCACGTTGGGTATTAGCCTAATGTATCAAACATTGCCCAACATGGATTTGGTCTCATCCCCTGCCACACAACCCTCACAGGTGAGTACATCATGAACCTTGTCACTCCATCTGGGTGGTTGGTGAATCCACTGTCAAGGCCCCTAAGTTGTGTACCTCACCCAAGACCAGCACCATCGAGTGCCAAGTTGTGTACAGGGCAGATAGTTGCACAGATGTGAAGTCAATAGCTGCCATTCACAATATGCTACATATGAGCATGAACAATGTACATGCTGAGCACAAATGGAATGGAAGAAATACCCCACATACCTTATTTTGCTCCCATGCAGGTGAAGCTGGCTATACCCTGATGCCATGGCTCCTCATCCCTGTAAGGAATGTGCAGAACAGGCACGAAGAGGACTTCAATCGTGCCCATAAACGCACTTGTGTGGTCATAGAGCAGACCATTGGCCTGTTGAAGGCACGGTTTTGCTGCCTTAGCACGTCGAGTGGCGCACTTATTTACGGTGTTGAGAAGGTGGGCAAGATCATCATGGTATGTGCCATGCTGCACATCATGTGCATCCGGCGGAACGTTCCTCTGCCACCTGACATGTGCCAGCCACCAACTTGTGAAGATGAAGATGAGGAAGGAGAAGATGATGTACATCTGCCAAGCTGTGATGCACATGAGGGACGTGCTGTGCGCCAATCAATGATAGACCATCGTTTCTGATGCACTGGGATGCAGAGGGTGATATGGATGTGGGACCCTGTGCACTGTGACAGGGGGAATATGGGCATTGTGTTTGAGGATGAATTTGCACTGTACACTGTCATGCAATAAATTGTAATACGCTCAAGAAGCAATGTCCAGTCATGTGATTTCTCTTCACAACGTGTGTATTGAACAGATGTTAATTACAACATGAATGGACCCTCCACCCTCCACACACCACCACACAGCCCCTCCCACCTCCCCCACCCCCAACAGCCCCACACACCCAAACACAACCCCTCCCACCTCCCCCCACCCCAACAGCCCCACACACCCCCACACAGCCCCTCCCATATCCCCCATCTCCAACAGGCCCACACAGCCTCTCTCACCTCCCCCACCCCCCAACAACTCCCCCAAGACCCACACACAAGAGCACAACATGTGTCTAGATGCACTTGCAGGCAACACGTGCAGTGTACCCCTGCTACTGCTGCCCACTTCACGATGGAGGGGGTTGCATGTCTGTGCGCCGCATGCTGCGCAGGGAACTGCGCACAGGGCTCATCTGAGTTGAGCTGGCAGGCGTGGTAGTGGAGGAAGTGGATGGATGTGGCTCGGAGGCCACAGGACGCCGCTGCTCCATGGTGTTGGCCACCCTCTCCAGTATCTGGGCCACAGTTGCAAAACCCTCATGGACCTGCTCAGAATTTTCATTTACAGCCTTGATGATGGCCTCAGTATTCTACCACAAAGCCCGGTGTGTTGCCTCCCCATCGGCTGCATATTGCTTCACAAGAGCATGCATGGACTCTTGATGGCCCTCCATCCTCGACAAATGTCCCTCGAGGTCCCGTATTGCAGGGGTATTGAACGTTTCCATGGTTGGTGTGGACATGCCCAGGACGGGGCTATCCTCTGGTGGAGACCGAATCCCCCTGGCTACCCTGGCTTTCAGGCTCATGCTGAGGGGTGCCCTGTGGTGTGTCCTGCAGGCTGGGCGTATGTCCACTATCCCCCAACATGTGGCTTCCTTCATGGGCGACCTCATCATGCCCCTCGTCCTCACCAGCACTATGTTGTGCAGATGCAGCAACATCCCCAACTAAACTTGTGGCTGCTGACTGCGTGCCATCATGTTCGCTTGACACAGATGTGGTCTCATCCAGTGTGATGTGTGTCTCCTGGGTGGCAGGGGCAGGTGTTTGTTGGACCGGTGTTGGGGATGTGCAGTCGGTTGGGCACTGGTGCGTGCTTTGTGAACCCGTTGGCTCATCCCTGTGGCCCTGGACGTGGATGGCCTGGTACCATCGTCCTGACCCCTGGAACTCTTGGAAGGTGTCCTGGGCTGTGGTGTTGCATGGTCCTCATCGCTGTCTGCATCAGTGCCTGTGGGGGACAGAGAGGCAGGGCATCAGTGATGGGAGTACTTGCATCATGCATGCATTGGTGTTTGTGCAGTTTGGGCCTTGTGGTTCGTTGCATACTTGTTGATGTGGTGGACAGGGTGCTTGCAACATTGTGGGGGGTAGTAACTGGCATCCCTTAGGTGTAGTCATGTTTTACATGGTGTCTGCTCTGAGGCCAACAGGTGTGTTGTGGCTTGCGTGCTGTGTGAAATGTGATTTTTGTTTGTGTATTTGGTGTGTATTGGGTTTACGAGCCACATGCAGCATGCATTTTGATGTGACAGTGGTGGGTCCAGCTTCTCGACAGGGATGTGTGTAAGTGTGTATGATGGGCCATGTATTTGCTCTTATCAGGTTCACATTTTTTGGCCTACATTTTACTTTGGATGTCAGGTGTTTGTGGGGACTTGTGTGGTGCGCAAAGGGTCAATCACCTTCATCAGCTGATGAGGGACCCCATACTCTGCTCCACCAACTCCTTCAATGGCCTCCATGTCGATGGTGGAGCTACAGGTCTCTTCCCAACTCAACAGCTTTATAAGGGAGTTTGGACGGCCTGTTGCCAGCCCCTGGCTGCGGTTGGCCGATAGAATGTTTCGGACTAGCATGCACAGGTCGCCCCACTGCTTCCTGCAGTCATTTACTGACCGTGTGGTGGTTTCCAACCACACTCACCTTTCTGGCAGTCTCCTACCATATTATTTTCTTCAGTAGCTGTGCTGGACAGTGCAAGTCTGCACTGAAGACCACATCTGCCTGCTCCACTAACGTATCAGTGAGCATATTTAGCTAATTGTCGCTGAAACACGGTTTTCGCATACGTGCTGCACCTTTCTTGGTGACTTTCGACATTGTCCACCAGTAGGGGTTGGGAAGTTGGCTGCTCAGGTCCTGTGTGCGGAGGATTGCAATGGATTGTGTTTTTAATGATGGCCACCAGTGCATTTCCTGTTCTGGCATGATGACATTGCTTCCGGTGCTGGTAGTGACGGTACCGGTATTTAGGGTACCAACTGTGCCAGAGGAGGTTTCAGCGGATTCCTTGAGGCTGCTATCAGGGATATGAGGGATCTTTACCGGCAAGCTGGTGCATCTGTTACTGGCATGCAGGGACACGCGTGCACGAAGACTCGTAATCATACGTTATTTGCAGCATGGGTACTGCACGGACACTTTCATACCAGCATGCTGGTAATGACGGTTTATTACTGCCAAACTCGTAATGAGGCCCATTGTCTCATTGCCCCAATACAGGGAAGGTAGGGTTGTAGGATCTCCTGTGGATACGTAAGTCTACTCCTCTACATTCCCACCTCTGGTTGAGTCCTTGACCAGCTCCTCAAGTTTTCCTGTTCTTTGAATCTTTCCTTGAAGTAAGGTTTCTTTGGTATCCATATCTTCATCACCTCGCCCACGGTGCCCGCATTTTTGATGTGTTCATCCACACTCCAGGTCATGTTATTAAATTCTCCACTTGGGGTAAAAAAGACCCAACATCCGATGTAATTCCTAAGGATCTCTTGGATACAGGAACTTTGTTCCCTCAGGTATCACAATACCTGCCTTTATGCGGTCTCTAATGATACTTTCAGTCTGTGCGTTGTATTCTGTTTCACCATTTTATTCAATTATGATCTTCATTCCCATGGCCTTTTTTTGCTGTTTTGTGTCATTGTCCAATTATTATCCTTATACCACAGAATACAAACATTATCATCGCCAGTGTTGCTCCTAGGAACTTGAACATACTCGCCATCAAGTCAGGAATCCATGCAAACAGGTAAGTGTAACGCTCACCTGATTTCCACGGAGGCGCTGGGCTGGACTGAGCTGTCGCCGTGTCTTCTAGTGTGACTCGTAGATCTCGGCCTTCTCCTAGGGCTGGTCCCCTTCTCACAATGTACCAGACGTGTAGAGTGAGGTGTCTGCAGACGGAAGAACAAGGATTTAGGAACTGGATTGACTGAACTTCTCCTTCCTCAGTCCTCTTATTCGAACCAAGGGCGTGGCTTGCTCACCTTAGATATATTAAGGCCGGGCTCTCCATCCTGCGTCTTTGCAGGGGCGCAAGTACCAGTTACTTCACTGGTTCACTGACAATCCTCTTGATTGCAGAGGTTGATGTTGGAAGATACCGCCGTTTACCGCACGAGCGGTTTCTTGATAGTTATTGGAGCACCCTTAATTTAGTCCCTTGCTCAGTTTCAGGGTGTCAAGATTGAAATTGTAGAGGAATGATGCGGCGAGCAGGTGAATAGGAAAGATGACCGGTTGCTATCACCCTTTCTAATGTCTCTCTTTGTCCTGCAGGTTTAGGTGCAATGGACGCTGATGAATAAGTGCCCAGGATCGTGCAAGCGCGTATGTACGAAGAAGATGAAGCGCGGTGCACGTAAGTAAATGACTGCTGTTTGTTTCAATAGCAGGCCTTAATGTCTCTTTTGTCCTTGCAGATCGTGACTGCAGAGAGCGTTGCTAGATGGATGCCGGCGAACGTGCGAGCGCGTAAGTAGAAAGTTTATGGTTGGTTTAGAATGCGCCTTAAAATGTCTCCCTTTGTTTTGCAGATGCCAGCATGCAGCGCTTCTTGAAGTTCAGAACGTGCAGAGCGCAGGTAAGCAATTCAAGAATGCAATGCTTAATCAAGTCCTTTTCTTTGCAGATGTCGATGGGGAGCCGAAGAAAGCGGCGGAAGGCTTTGGAAGATGCTGCCGTATTTGGTAAGTAAGAGCGCTGCCCTCGAATTGAATTCTGCTAACCTGTTGTTTTGTCTTGGCAGGTGCAGCTGAGGATCGGATCTCTAGCAGGTAAGGAATTCGTTTTCGCAGGAACTGGAGCTGAAGAATCTCAGGAAGACTGGAGCTGACACGGTGAGCGTCCTGCTGCAGATGCAGAATAACGCGAAGCACGTTTCATCAATCGGGTGTGGTTTAAATAGCCTTCTGTAGTGCTTAGGCTTCTTCTTCCACAGCCTTGCCTAGGTAAGAAAAGAGTTCCTGTGTTCTGATTCCAGGGAGTGGCTCCTGCCCCACCCAGACAGGAAAAGTAGTTCCAGGCAGAGAAGGATCAGAAGACCATCGAGCTGGTAAGTAAGCAGCATGGTCTGCTGCAGGTAGGTCCACCCAAGCACTCTTAAGCATTATGAGCCCGGGACCGGTCATCTTTATGAGCCTGGTGCCACTGGCGCCAGGACAAGGTCCAAAAGGTCCCGATAGGGACTGGCTGGTACCCAGGATCAAGGTTATGGGCCTGCTTCCAAGGATGTGAGGCAAGTCCTGGCCCCTTGAAAGCAGGGATCATGACAGTAAGAGAACCAATCATCATCTCTGATAGCCTCTGTCTCCTCCATTTCTGTGCGAAATTCTGTCAACATGGTTATAGCATTCCCCAGAGTCCCTTTCTCACCATCATGAGATTGTATGAATGTCCACCTAGAAGGCCAGACCTTGGCAAAACACCTCCTTCCATTGCTGTAATCTTGTCAAGGAAATACCTGTTCTGGAGGGCCATTAACCTTATGGCCCTCAATTCTTCCTTTATGGCGGTAAATACTTTTATAGTGGTATTGATTGTACGTAACAGCTCCCACCTGGTAATCTGCAGCCATTTGGCATTCACTACTGGAGTCCAGGCATGCATACAGATTTCATTATCATTGCAGTCTTGCTGAACAACTTTTGGTCACCAGAAATGTCTTCATAAGCCTTTATTGATGTAGATCAGAAGTAATTCTCTCTTTTCATCCGCCGGAGTGCAAGTGACCTTCTGTTTCATCCACTTTTAGAAATCCCTCTATTTTCAGGTCGCTCTGGGGAATCGCCAAGGCTGGAGCATGGATGAATACAATGGAACACACATCTCCCCATATCCTTGGCAACTGCCTATATTCTCTGGATCCACAGGCCCAATATCGATCCATTAGGACAGCAGTCCCTCTCTTCATTCCTGGGATATCAATTATGTTCTTAAACCCTTTATCCTCTCCAACTTTGACTTTACCTTTGCTTGGAAAGCACATTGTCAAATTAATCAATGGGACTACAGTCATTGGTCCTGATTCATCGTCCACCTATGTCATCAGTTTAAAATTCTTGGCCCATGACTTGTTCACTTTCGGCACATCGTGCACTGGTTCCTTCCTTAATAGATGAGCTGCACAGGACATCATCCCATCCTTTGGTTGTAATCACTCATCCATAGATTAACAGCTGTGAGAGCTCCCAGCATCCAGGCATTCCAGTCTTTTCAGTTTTGTCAGAGCAATTCAGCCTCTTAATTTCTTCAATGAGTACTGTGTCTTGTCCGATGGATGGATACACAAATATCTTGTCTGTCCATCAAGGCTCTTTTTCCATTTGTGTTGTCTTGATATAATCATCCTGGAATGGGAATAACCGTCTTGATCACCATCGAAGGGTTGCCCAGCTGCCTTGCAACTGTCCTGTGGTAGTACATGCTGACAGATGGCTGTTGCACTTTGCATCATGTGCCGTCATCTCTTTTGAATTGAATGTAATCATAAAATGAACTGTACTCATGGCATAGCGGATAAGAGAGCTGACATAGCAGCTCTCATCCGATGCTCTCTCCCCCACATTTTTCATTAGTTGGTACCACATATTATTCTGCAAATGAGCTGAATTATCAAGATAGGTATTTTTCCCCTGGCTATCTTCTTCTGCATCCCTCTTATGCCATTTGACATGCCCAACTAGGTCAACAAAATGATCATCATTTGTATTTATACTCGAAAAAAATCACATGTTTCATGTTTTCATTTGAATCATCAGAGTGATAAAGACTTTGGTATGTAAGATACAGAAAGAAAACTAGAAAGCATGTGTGTGGCACAACATTTCTCATACAATTGCTAATCTTCCTGCAACTGCATTTCTTCTTCCTGAATATTTTTTAATACATGTACTAAATTCACATTTGCAGTTGCACAATCTGCTCAAATATTGCAATCAAAAGCCTTCTTATAAGTGGGCCGTTCTTTGGATCGTGAAGAAATGTGAGAATATTAACATCTCTCCTAATGAGGGTAGGGTATGACTGGAACATAAATACAATAACTGCTATCACAAACCTCTGAGTGTTACTATCGGCTGGTGTCATATTTTTCTTAAAATAGATATCTTCCCAAAAAATTAATCTGGGTATTGGCATCTCTTCCAATTTTTAAGAATAAATTGGCCCTTGGGCATGGTGCTGATATGCTTTTTACTTTTTCAAGGAATCTCTAAAAAGTATGTTTAAGCTCTGGAATTTTCTGCCAGTCCATGCACTTCATGCTAATATGTTTAAGGAGTGTTCAATGAATTCCAGTCCAAAAGAAATGTTTTAATCACACACTGTTTTATCGTCCTTCTTCCTGGTCAATGAACAAGTCTGCACGCGTGGCAATTCTTCTTCTTGTCTTGCTTCCCAGTCAACGGGTACTAGAGGGAGGGTCCCGCCTTTGCAGATCTGTATGTAGCCCAAATATTACCAAGATCTTCTTCCAGCCACCCTAACTGCAGTAGCAGAAGCTTTCTCTACTTGAAAAGGTCCATTAAATCTGGACTCATGTATGTGTGACATTTTTGTTAAGCACTTGCTCTCACAGATACAGCTTTGGTGGTGGAAATAATTTGCGTGGATCAATTACTGTGCCATCCTCTTCTGTGTTCCTCAACCCCTCCCTCCGGTGCTTGACTTGATCTGAAATGAAAGAAACACTGGTAGTCTTACATGTCAAAAAATCATGCTGCTCATCACCTAGAGTCTGTGCTACACTCTGGGCATCTTGGCTGCTTTCGAAAGGGCATACAAGGCTAGGGGTAGGCAATGTAGCCGTCCCTTTTTCAAAGTTAATCTGATCATTTTTATTCTTTCCTTATGGAGGCCATTGAGCCTCTCAAATATTCTTTTTGCTTGTGGGTGATAAGCAGAAGAAAATGTATGCTTATACTCAATAAAAGCCCTATATGTTCAAACAACTTTTATTATATTTTATTTATTTTCATTTGTATAGCTCACTTACAGCCCAGAGACATCGAGGCGTTGTTATAAGAGATTTGTAGGAATTTTGAATTAGTTGTGACATGTGACCAAGGTGGTCTCTTAGGTACAGGTACATTGATAGTGGGCAACTTAGTACACAGTTACAAGAGTTACATACATCATTAGAGTTTAAATAACAGAACTTCTTTTATATTATGCATCGCAGTCCTTATTATAACAATGATAGCGGACTCATACAATTCAAACGAAAAGCTTGGTTTTGATTGCTCTGCGGAATGCTTGATGGGACTCTATTGTTCTTAGGGTTGTGGGAAGAGCATTCCAGTGGTAGGCGGCCATCGTGAGAAAGCTAGAGTCACCGGCACGGACTTTCCTTGTCTTGGGAGTGTGAATCATGTTCGTAGAACCTTGCCTCAAAAGTCTGGTGGAAGTGTGAATGGAAATTCTTTGAGCTAAGTAGGGGGTGCAACATCATGGAGGCATTTATGCGTGAGGGCGTGAGCTCATTGACAAAGTGTGGCCCATTATCAGATCTTAATACTTCACACACACCCCACCTCGAAAATTCTTCACGCACTAAGAACTTCACTGCACAGGTGGCATTATGGTGTGTACAAGGGCCAGCTTTGATCCATCGAGAAAAGGACACTACAGCACTAATAGATACCTATAGCCATTACATATCTGCAGCAATATCGACATAGTCGTTATGTAAATGCTGAAATTGGCCACTTGGACGGGGTATTACTCGTCTGATTATTCTTAGTGTATGCCCAGCTTCTAGCACACAATGCCATTCACGATGAACTGTGCAACGTGTTGCAATAAATTTGGAACAAACCAGTCCTCTGCAATGGTGGCAGCAAGACTTTCTCTGGTTATATGCGATTGGTAATGCAGCTGCTCAAGTGTGACTTTGAGTAATGCCACTGGCATCACTGGCTTTCCAATGCTTTCCTGTCTCCATAGTGCTTCCGAGGGGGATAAAGAACACCCCCTACGTCGCCATACCTATGGATCTTCTTGTGGGGCTCTACCCTGTATCTCTATTAGTTACGTAATTGATAGCATATTAAATTCCTCTCATACCAGCCTGCTTCTATTCTTTAACATTTTCCGTTTCGAAACTTGAAATTTCAGAGGAATACACAATACATTTGGCTTCTAAGTCTGCTGCTTTGTTTCAGTGAGAGAGAAAGTCTGTTTGTTTAGTATGCGCTGCACATTTTATGACCGCTATGGCTACTGAGAGTTGCAGTGCCTTTATGAGCCTGTGAAATAAAGACGCATGTTGCACTGGAGTACTGTTTGCACGAAGATAACCCCTCCGTTTCCAATGTGACAGCCCTGCGTGTATGGTTGACATCACATATTGCGGAGTCACTATACACTATCATTTCCTGTTCCTTGTGTTTCTCGAGCGCAACAATAAGCACAAGTCCTGTGGACTGCGGGCCCATATGACACAGGCCGATTTAAGGGAATCTGGGTGGTTAAAATAAAACTTAAGCCAGGAGCAATTTTACCCAGAGCAGAACAGTACCCCATGTCTCGAGAGGCTGATGAAATCATATTAATTACTATTTGAGCATTGATGAATCAGGGAATCTTGATGCCACCGAAATCCTCATGAAATACTGTGATGTATCCGATTAAAATATCTAAAGGAGGGTCATGGAGATTTATCCCGGACTTGTGCCCTCTTAATCAGATTGTAGAAGCAACGTTTCCATTAGTTCTGAATCCTGAGACAATATTGTGTAGCATCGCAGTTGAAGCTAAGTACTTCACAGTGATCGATTTGAAAAATTAATTTTTCTCGATCCCGTTGCACAAAGACTCACAAGACCTTACTTCTTTTACGTTCAGACAAAAGAGACTAAAACATAATCGATTGACTCAAGGGTTCTGTGAATCCCTGTCGATCTTTAATAGGGTGCTACAGATGGATATAGGTAACATTGAGCTCAAGAGTATGGTAATTCAGTACGCAGATGACATATTAATCTGTAGTAAAACAGAGGGTGAATGTTTTTTCCCAAGGCTCACGCGTCTCAAGCTGCCATCTCTCTTGAATATCCTGAATAGAAGTAATAGGGTCTCCATCTTCTTTCTTTTTACGTGTCATGATTGCACCCATATCTGATGTATCAGGATCCTGGACCGTGATAGCCCTCCAAACATCCACCCCACTATTATTAAATGGCGCTCCACTAGGCGCTGTGCTTTTTGGTGTCAAACAAGCATATCCCACTCATCTCCAAATGTCGTCAGCTCTTTCTTCAAGAATAGCTGCCAATAGATCTTTTATGTCCCTTATGGATAATGTATTTCCCCCTGTCGTTTTCTCTAGTTCGTATATCCAATTCCCAGCCCCCAAAGTCAAACTAGGAAACATACATTTTAAGCTATCCTTATCCATCTGAGGCCATGGAATATATTCCACCCCCGTCGCTAGCAAGGGGAACCGTGAGAACCCCATTCCATAATTGGACCCCATTATTAATTTACCTAATGCAATGCTAATCGTCCCCATTCATCTTCGTGCTAGTAATGACCATAACTTGCTCACATAAGGTGGAGTGTCTCCTCTCTCACTGCCCAATCGTCTTTGTGGAATTGTTTGGGATATGCTGTAGGATCTGGTGTTCTTTCCTTATGGTGTTCCAGATCTGACCATCTTACCTCCTTATCCTCCAGGTTTTGACTTCCCAAGAGGGTGCATGTACCCTCTCCTTCTATCTCATGACCTGACTCCCTTTCTCCACCTGCCATTGCTATACCCCAACTGGTATGACTATCATCCTCCTCTTCCCTATCTAAATCTAGTCTACTCCAATGCAATGCTCTGCGTTCATCACTACACATGTTTCCCTACTCATCCCATTATTTTGGTATCGGTTATTGTCTGCTGCTCCCTTGAGTCCCATACTCGCTGTTCTGCCTTATTTGCTGATATATCTTATCAATCCTCTCTCCAATACTTTCTGCATCATATCTTTAATCTTCTTGTGCTACTTTAGGTATTTATTGAGCCATTTCTCTCATTGGGAAAACTTTACTTCTTGTTTTGCCATCACCTCTGTATTCCATCGCTTGTTCTTATTTGTTCTTTAAGAACAAGACTGGCATCAAGATCTTGCCGCCTTCTAGTCTGTTTTATTCCTTCTTCCACTTCCCTTCACTTTCTCGCATTCCATCTTGCCCTCTCCTCTTCTTGCTTTTGTGCTTCCATCTTTATTTCTTCTCTTTGTTGTTCTTCTTCTTTTCATTCTTCTTCTCTGTAATCGTTTTTCCTTCACTTTTTGAGCCTCTTCTTCTCTCTTCCTTTCTCTCCTATCCCTTTCTTCTATTTCTTTCTTCTGACTGTCATACTTTCTTTGTCCCTTTACCTGCTTTTTGTCTTTCTCTTGTTCTTCTCTATATATCTTGTCCAGTCATTCTCTGCTTTTCCTTTCTTGCTCATCCTCCCTCAACTGCTTTTCTTGTTCCGTATCCTTCTTTTCTTGCTCATTCTTGTCTTCTTTTTGCCTAACTTCCTCAATGTTTTTCCACTCTTACTTGAGCATTGTCTGTCCTCCCATTCATTTGTTCTGTACAAGCGTTATCACATCGGCCCTATCAGTTTTCCCTTTTCCATCATTTAATTTCACTGTATCTGTTCAGATATTCGATCTATCACGTCCTCCCTATTTATCTCAAATGAACTTCCACGGGGATCCTTTTTTTTTTTCTCTCTTCTGGACTTTCATCGCTACTATAAGCAGTGGGTGTATATGTTGGGTTACTATACCCTGCCACTGCTTTTAATTCTTTTAAAGGATAAAATCCTCTCTCTTCTGCATCTACATTCTTAGTTTTAGACAGAGTTAGCGGAGCTGAGGGCTTGAAGCCCTCCCCTTTATGCTGATTAAGCATCCACACTTCCTGTGGTTGGTCCTCTTTCTCCTATTGATACATTTTCCAGAGTTCTAAAACTGCCAGTCTTTTTTCTAATTTCTTTCCTGTGTACACAGCATGCACATATGTGGTCATGTTTTGTAATACTGAATTTTACAATGATCCTATTTGTGGCCACGGCATGAACATTTTATCAGCTATGCCCTTTACCCATTCTGCACTGTAATGTTTGAGATTGGGCGCATGTCATGGTAATGTTTTACAAAGGTGCATAAGAGGAGTGTCCTCCATAATGACAAGTCACAATTAACTGTTGATACTTACCAGATAATTACCTTGTTATATTTAATAAATCTCTACTTATCTCAAAGCTTATTGCTCAACTCTTTTAATCTCAAAAGCAATAAATATGAGCAAGCACCATCAATCACTGCACAATCCTCTTTTTTTTCAAGAACCTATCTGTTCTTATGACTGGTGCCAATCATTTACTACACTTCAGTTCCAACTTTCACAATTTATCACTTTTCAGAACTTCATACATCAAATAACAATCACAATAAGAACACAATACACATGAACAACCCCTGTGATCACCTTCTCTGTTCCCTATAATCATTTATAGTAAGATGTACTCTTTCTTTGCCTCCAATTATATTACCCCGTACAGAGATTAAGATGTCACCTTCCACAGTCCTGACCGTGCATATTCTCTCTCTTAATATTCGGACTGGATTTTGAGACGTTTTCTTCTATCTCCCTTGAAATAGGATTACCTAGGCTTTCCTTTATCCACACAAAATCTCCTGTAACCCACTTATATTCATAAAATATCACAATCCTACCCCTTCATATTGTCATTTCCCTTAATCTACTTACATCCATTTAATCGACTCAAGGCTTTTGGTATCGACTCCTTCTCCAATCCGACCACTTCGCCTTCCATCCACAGAGCATCAGTCGAAACCGAGCAGGGATTTCTTCAAAGAGGGACCTGCCCACGGTCTCGATTTTTCTTGCAAGTTTAATTCTATTGTCTGCTCCCCACAGGAAACTCCGAGACCTTGGCGGAGGATGCCCAATCCTCTGAAACCCTGAAGTCAAACTAGTTTAGATCTCTAACCATCTGCACTGCTATCACATGTGCTTATGGCCCTTGGAACATGCATCTATTGCTGGATTTGATTACACTAAAGTAATTCTGAGTCCAAAAAAACAGAAAAACTCAAGAAGATGGCAAGTTGCTGCTTTATAAGCAATTATCTAAAACAGGGAGTTTACAACAAACATCAACAGACGTACGCTCATTCTCAGTGATTTCCACAAAAAATACAAAGATATGCTTCTTTATGCGTTAGAATGACTTCATGCTACATGACAATAGTGAAAAACCTATCAAGGGTTGAGATTGGTTAAGGGACACAACTAGATATACAATCATATAGAAGTTAGGTTTGTTATTCGCTGTCCGGTATCAGGTGGAAAACGTATGTCTACCTCTTCATACGCGCCATTTAAGAAAAATCAGTTACAAAGTGTTTCATTGGTTTCTCAAACTATGATGTCCTTAGTTATACATACTAATACAATTGGTTTGGCATGCTTGTGCCATATCTGGAACATTCAGTTCAATTAGAAGCACATAAGTAAAGACCCAGGTGCAAGTATATAGGATATGAGGCTGCCCTAGCACCCAATTAGCACAACATCTCTCATCACCCGTGCCTTCTGCCATGAAATTCTCTTTGTACTTGGCCTTGCAGAGTATTCTTGTCCTGGGAATGCAACAGAAGTGAGTGCACTCGCTATCGTGTCTGGAACTCCAAGTTCAAGCCCTATTTACAGCCTTCACTCACATGACAAAAGACCACGATTCTGCTCATTCTGCAAGCTTTTAAATGTTTTACATGAATTAAGACTTAGCATTCTTTTTGTTCTTTCTTGTCACATAACATGAGAGGATTCATCCTCCGCACAAACGTTCGGCTTCAGCGCATATAGCTGACCTCGACTTCTCAGTTCTTAACTTCAGGCCAGCCATCCTCCCAACGCAGCTCCAATAACCTGCTATTCTACTGCGACACAGCCTTCCATTTTCTCTTCATGGTTTTTTGGCTTTTGATTCCAAGATACCAAAGTCCAGTTTCTGTATAATAGCGGCTCCGCCTGCATTCTATTCACTACTTATACCTAGCCTATATGATGACTTGATCTATCTTGCGTTTCATCGTATGCACAATCTTCATACTACTGATTTCTGCAGCACTTTTTACCATGTAATCTTCTTTACACTTTAAGGTTCACTTGATTCTTTACTTCATCATTTCTCCTCTATGTAAGCCGGTCAAGTGGCACAGCGAGTAGAGCGCTCACTTTGACATCCGTGCAGAGCCTGCTAACGCAGGTTCGAATCCCGGCAGGGCCAAACTCAGCCTTTCATCCTTCCGAGGTCGATAAATGAGCACCACACACCGTGGGTAATAATAAGCAGCGCTCAGATACCCGAGAGTTTGTAGCGCTATATAAATACAAAATTATTATTATTATTATTATTGTGTTCATTCAATATTCCAGGACATCATGCACTCTTTCTTATGACGTCATCAGCCCATTTTCTTAGCTCCTTCTCATATTCCTACAGGGAGTTTCTCCTGTAGGCTGTCATCAACTGAGGGTGCATTCAATATAGTCGTCTTAATGGATACCGGCTTCCATATACTCTCTGCGGTATTGGTACAATAGTTGGTGCTAGACAGGGAACTGTCTCATGACTCCCATAAAGGGGAGATAGGGGTGTAGAATTTCCTGCAGATATGTACACCTGCTCCTCTACACAAAGTTTCTTGAAATATATCTGCAGTTGTCTTCTTGTGGTGAAAAAGACTGCTAATAAAAGGATGGGACTAGTGTCTCTACCTGTGTGATTGTTTTCTATACCTTGTTCTCAAAGTTACTTATCCCACCCTATTCTCTCTTGTTCTCCAAGTTTACTTAACCTTCCGCATGCTGTGTCATGCAGCCACCCAGTATAATGTCATTTGGTTATTCTCACCCAGTTTATATATCCCTGTTTGTCTATTGTAGTGGTAGTGTTTATACTCTTTATATTTTTATACGTGTTTTTTAGTTCAATTACCCAATGTTTAGTATGTGCAAAGAGAACAACAGTGTATTGTTGTAGCACCCTATGTTGTATTTTATATAGTGCTTGTGAAGCACTGCACATGAGATATGAGGGTGACACAAACTTTATTAAATTGTGTTTCTTAAAGTTTGTGTGTTCTTTACCTAATTATGTTTTCTTTTTTTACAGATAGAAGGATATTATTTTGTTTAAACATAGATAAATGACCGCAGCTAAGGTGTCACTCAATGGGGTGTTGAATTTCGATGGCAGGGTTTACCACAGCAACGATTGGGAAGGATTTTAGCCGCGAGTTCGCTGGACTATATCCGTGGCTAAAGGCCTCAATGTGCAAAAAAGTATGCTGTTTGTACCCGAAAGTGTCCTTTCTATGAATAATCTACTATGTATATATGTATTTAAATCTATGTGACCGACAGCCCTAAAGCTTCATTTTGTAACCGCAGCTAGGAAAAACTCTTTTTAAAAATGTTTTTTTAATATAATTTCAATGTAGTTGTGTATTTATATGTGACTAGCTGAGGTACCGGCGAGGGCCGTTTCCTGATCGAGTGGAGTCTCATGTGCACTAAAGAATGTTGCTCTTGTTCTCTTGTCGGCAAGTCTTGCTTCAGTTTGCTCTGGTATCTCATGTGCCCTGGAGGATGTTGCTCTTATTCTCACTTCTGCAAGTCTTGATTCAGTTTGCTCTGGCATCTTATTTGCCCTGGAGAAAGTTGCTCTTGTCCTCTGGTTGGCACATTGTGCTGCTGTTTGTCGTTGTGTTTCAGAAGCTCTTGATATTGATTTTCGCTTTGCATCAGATGGAGCTTTTCCAAGTAATGTTTGTTTTTCGTGTAACATGTTTCAGTCACTCAATGGCTTCAGAACATTTGAAAAAATGTCCAAGAAAGATTGATTGAATGTGCTCTCTTCTTGTGAATGAACTTAAGTAAACTGTAACCTTGCCATTTCCCATATTTGGAGTGGTGTGATAAAAGAAAAACTTTTTTTTTAATTCCCTTTCAAAATGTCTATACAGTGAAATTGTTGCATCCAAACATAGACTACAATCTTGCCCCAGATAAATGAGGAATCCAGGCAAAATTTTGTAGACGTGGGTTCAACATTGTGGATCTGCATAACCGGTCAAACATACATGCATACATGCATTCAGCTTTATATATAAAGATGGATGTTATTTCATTGTATTTGTATATGCATATGTGATAAGTAGTCTTTAAAAGGACTGTTTTGGAGTAGAATAGATGTAGTATTTTAGCACATTAGGTGTGCTCTCTTTATTATTATGTGTCTTACATAGCTCATTTTGACTACCACTGTATCACTACTGTCTCTTTTGTCATTCATATTCCAATTAAATCTAATAACGGTGGCTTCCCAACACCCACACATTGCACAGCATTGCTACCCATGGTAGCCACAGCTAAGTACCAGCAAATGGCACATTGGCCTTAATTTCAAGTCAGGCTTTAAGGGTTTAATGGCGCCGTCGGTGCCGTTAACCCTTAACGCCTGATTAAGAGGTCCCAGGTTGTAACGCCTGCTTTTTGCAGGCGTTAAAACCCATGCCGCAAAGTGACCTTGGTGCTAAGTACGGTGCCGCAATTTGTGGCACCTTACTTAGCGCCTTTCCCCATTCCCATTATGCCCTATGGGGCAAAAATGGGAATGGGGAAGGGCAAATGGTGAATGGGGAATTACTGCCCCACTCATCTTGGAATGGGGCGGTAATCCCGCCATCCACCATGCTGGAGTCCGGCATGGACCATGGTGCTAATAGCACCAGGTCCAGCGCCGGACTTGTAATGAGGGTCATTGAGTGTTTGTGGATGTTTGATATGTGGGGCTACGAGAGGGCTTTAATATGGGAGAACTGTGACTATCCAAAAATGGAGTGATTGGCCTTTTGAGGATCATGCCTAGCCACGGCAATGTACTGGTATGTTTAACTGTGACTATCCTGCACCCACCCGGTGCGCAGCATTGGTACCCGCATTTAAAAGTGGTACCCTGTGTAGCCGCAGCTATATACCAGCAAATGGCACGTCAAGTGTTCATGGACATGTATTAGTCATTGGGTAATAACAGCCGAACAGGCAAGGTTTCTCTATTACCACGGCAAAAACAAGCACCTGAGTGGGAGCTGTGAGAAATCTGAAGGTGTCTCACCCACTAGTCCCTAGGGATCTGTCATCCAGTTGGACAGGACACGGCCATCACTTTTGTGATCCAGTTCCTGGGGGTGAAACAGTGCAGAGGTGTGGGATATATTTTGGGGTAATACCTAACTTTGTTGTATTTCTGTTATGGTGGTAAACAGTGGTATTTTATGATGGTAGTATCTCTTGTGGTAATTCATTTGGGTATCTCTTTTTACATTCTGAATATTGCCTAACTGTTTTTACCAGGATTACTTCCTATAACAAAATACTGCACTTAGTACACCCAGGTCAACTATTGATTTCCTTGTGGATCTAATGTACAATGCCACCAATATGCCCATTTTTTCTGATCATCACAACTGTAAACAGGCAAATTGAAATACTGCACACTCATTCACTTTCTAGCTAGAGAGCTCACAGCAGATACTTCACTTGGAAACATTTAGCATTGCGTACTTGTATTTTTGCAGATAAAATTAAATGACCGACTGCTGCAAAAATGCACCACAATACCAAGTGACTTTAGAATGTTTTGTTTTATCATAAAAGATAAACTTACCAATTAACCATGGCAACAATTATGCGAACATCAAGTTTTACAGTATGAGTGTATTACAATGAGCAATGGCACATTTCAAAGATAGAATAAGCTGTGTCCAATCTTACCATCCGACCTTGGAAAGGAGAAAGTTGGCAAGAGATGCACTTTGAGAAAAAAAACGAACAAAACTGCAAAGACATTCATGTAAATTCGAAATTGCATGCACTTTTAACATCAACAGCACTACACATGAAATGACCTATTTACTTGACTAACTGACCGACAGGCAATCCACATCCCTCACTTTGGACCTATATTTACCCAGAAGTTGGCAATATTTCTGGCTCAGCTGAACATGGGAATCCCCTCATGGTCGGCCACAGATAAGAACTGATATGGCACCAGACATCCTGCCAGCACTGAACTCTGTCCTCCAGTCAGCCCAGTGCAATTCACCGTCCCTCTCAGCACAGTCTCCCAGGATGTCTGCCTTGACTGAACCCACTCACAACACTTTTAATTAGTTCTGCCTGTCAGTCAAAAGAAATCCTTCTCCTCGACCAGATCATACCCATGACCACATGTTTCCATTGTTAGAGATCAAGAAGATACATATCTTCCTGAATTTCCTATTCACACAATGGCCACCTTTAGCAGAACGTACTTCGCATTTTCATCACTCAACTCAAACATAGCTTGCACGTTTACTTTTCCATTGAAACAGAGCAGTATGCATTTGAAATTTGGATTCAGGTTATTTCCATATAGACTAATTTGAACTAAATGTTAGGGGATTCAGTTTGTTAACTTGGATTGGATTAAGTTAGTATGTTAATGTATACTAGTATTTGTTTTAGTGCAAACCAGTCAATTGAAATATCATCCTGAAATAATAAACACTTTTATGCATGTGCTCTGCATTTCAGTGTTCTTTGCCCTTTCAATTATCCACTCTATGCATTGGCAATAACGTGCCTTGTGCATTTCTGCATTTCTGTGTGTCTGTCTTTATGTCTAAGACCCACACCACAGCGTTATGTGCATGCTAAACTAATAAGCCCCAATTATACAGAGCCCCCAGCAATTCAGAGTCCCCACAATTCAGAGCCCCCACCTCTCCTCCTACACTCCTACAGAGGATCACCTGGATGGGAGTCTTCAGGCAGTAGAAGTGGGACACTGGATGGCGAGACACAATATCCACTTTCCTGTAACACCTTTTCCCCATCCAACCAGGTAGGATACGTAGGGACTCAACCACTCACCCAGTTTTCTGACACAAACACTTTCTCACAGACAACTCACTGTGAGGGAAAATTGAGTAACTCCCAAGCTGTATACCTGACATGTCCCATTACAATGGTCAGGCAGGGTCAGGCAATTACTGATCATTACACACACATGACTTCCATCACACTTCCCCACATGGATAAAAGGCAGAGCACGAAAGCACACTCTGATCAAGGCAAAACTCTTGAGGAAGCAGCAGTTCCAAGATGGCAGCTTAATACAAGGAGAAAGACAGCAAGACCAGAGAGGGTCGCAAGGAGGGAAGTGCCCTTGACCTTTGCTGAGAAAAAATGCTACTTTCACAAGACCTTGAGAATAAGAAACATAAGACAGGGAATGAAAGATGAAGAAATGTGCATTGCGTGTTGGATGTACCCGAGGTTCTCCCACTTCGATAAGCAAGGCATGGAGGAGCGATTTCCACTGTGGTGCTGTCTTTGGCTCCTACAACAAAGCAGCACCAGTAAAGTCAGCACAGCTGGTGAGTTGGGAGAATGATAGCAGAACGGTCTGTGTTAGAACCAAGGTCGCAAACGGCAACATTGTATGGAGAAATCTGAAGAGAACAGTATGTGAAGCATATGTGATGAGCGATGCAAACATAATTGAATATCCAAGAAGTGACTGAACTTTTGAAGCCAAGATAGATACAATATAAAGAGTGGTCCAGCACCATGTGGGTGATCATTCGAAGGTCGCTGTTAAGTATCCAACTGAGGGGTAGCTAATGTGAATTGTAAACTGTGGAATCAAAGTGGTCCTGCAACGAGACAAGCTAAATCCTGTGCACATTTGAAAGTCTTTGATAGCTAACACAAAACTGCAATTGGTGTGAGCCTAGCTGAGGGAGACTAATTGTGTATGAGGAAGGATCTGAGCGTGGCTGAGGGGGATCCCAGGTGAACCGTGAGTAATCCGAGAAATAATATTTTCTGACCATTGTAAAGGGTATGTGAGCCCAGACAAGGGGGATCCAAGGTAACGATTGTGGTTTATAAAAGGGATCTGAGTCTGACTGAGGGGGATACAGGGTGAAGAGTGAATCACCTGACTTTAGTGCTTTTAGGAGGAAAGGAACTTTTTGTTTGTTTTGGTACATCAGGCCCTCTGAATCAATGGCCTGAACATCCTGACATATAATTTTTGTGAACACTTCTTTCTTTTGTATGAACATTACCACACACTTTTTCTATTTAGAGGTACAGATTAGCAATAGTTTTTTGTGTGTAAATGCCCTTTTATTTTGACGAGACTCCACTAGGACTGCATTATTATTATTTGATGGTCAGAACATGCTCACATCTGTAGATTGTGGATTAGATTGGCGTTCATCACACCCTTGTTTAAGTCCAATAAACACCCTTGAACTGTGGTCAATTGTGTCTTTCTTACTATTGATACCATGCCTTCCGTACAGAGCGTCAATACTTTTTCACCTTTTCGTTGGTTGTTCTGTTATAGCAGTGTCTATTGGACCTTGCATTTTCTGGCCATTAATCATATTTTTATGTGGATGATGCAGGTCTGAATTTTATGTTTGTGAGGTATTTTGTGTGATTGGGTGTTCCCTCATCTTATTTCAAGTTTATAATGTTTGCTTAGTTTGGTTTTCAGTTTGTAAAAAATATACATGTAGCTGTGGCTAAAAGAAAGATTGGAAGCCGCGTTTAATAGCTGCGGCTACTGGAGATGCTGGGCAGGATTTGTATGTGTTTCAATGTCTCCAATTGGCTGGTGTTCATTTTATAAATGTGTACTTGTTTGTTATAGGTTGCATTTCTTGTTACCTTGTGACAAAATATTATTAGCATTTATCAGTTGGTTATGAATGTTTTGTTGAAGGTTTCATTTGATAATATGTTGATAATGGGGCTTTGTGCTTTTTTTTGTCTTTGTGATTTTTTTTGTATCTGATTGTATTTGTTAACAATGAAGTGGTCCAGCTGTATATGTAGAAAATAGGTGAGAACAATTGTTGGAAGTTGTTTACTATGAAGGAAAATGTATTTCAGTGAGTTGGATGAGATAGAATCACTAAGTATACTTCCTGCACTCAAAATAAGAGAATAATCACAGAACACTAGAAATGTGATCTTATTTACAATGCTTTTATAATCACTGTTGATTAAAGAGCTTTTTGGGTTGATCTGAAAATATGTGTGCTTTAAAAAGATTTATTTTGCTGGAGTGTTTTACTGTGTGGTTATCCTAGTGTTTAATTTCATGAAAAATATGTTTGATTGCTTTTATTGTTAAAATACACTCATAAAGAATATAGGAATGGCATCTGAAATGTGCCTTCAACAGTACAAATGTTTGCTTGATGGTTGCCCTGGTTCGCACATGGGCACAATTATACAATTGTATGCCATACCCTCCGGCGACTGTGGATCCCTCAGCGGGGTCATTAGGCAGGGCAGAAGTGAATATCTGGAATCACCTGCAAGGGTGGGGCCACAGGTGAGCCATGGCATGCAGGTGGCAGGCTGACATTCTCATAGCATGTTACTGTTTTCATTGATACATCATGCATCTCTGACCATGGTTAGTAGGTGCGTCATGCACTTTGATTCACCCTTTGATGGCCAATGTGTTTCATCCATCACGTGCTGTGTTGTACTCCCTGGGGTGGATTGTCATGTGTGGGACTGCACTAGCTACCAACAGGCCCTGCATGCATATCCCCAAGGTGCGGTGTGGTAATCGCCATGCCAGCACCCCAACAGTGTCTGCCCACACTACATGTCGCTCGTACTGCAGTCTAGATATACTTTGACATGCAGCAATGCAGCATGAGGGCTTACATGCACAGTAGGCACAGTATACACATGACTTACTTGGCATTACAGTAGTTGGCAACAGCACCCCAGGTATGTGCTGTCCATCTCCCATAATATCCCACTTACTTACAACCTTTGCTTGTCAGATAGCATTCACAATTGTGCACTGGGCCTTCACACAAGTGGCAATGGTGCATGCATGGCAGGTGGTGCATTGCAGGGGTGGTGCCTGTGAGTGAGGGTTCTACACAGTCAGTGCATGCATACATGCACCTGGCATGAACATGCCCTCATTGGCCTGGGTGGGACAGAGCACTGTAGGACTTAACATGGTAGAGTGGCAGTGCTGCATTCTCGTACACGTAGTGTGTTTCCTGTTTTCATCCTCAGGGTTCACGTATGTACTTGCCACTGACTGACACAACAACAAGCACTGTAGGACTTAATATGGTGGAGTGGCAGTGCTGCATTCTGGTACCTGTAGTGTGTTTCCTGTTTTCTTCCTCAGGGTTCACGTATGTACTTGCCACTGACTGACACAACAACAGTCTGGTGATACTCTGGTGTTTTGTGGACTGACTATGCTGATGCATGGTGGTTGTGGGACATGCATTTGTGTCATGTCCCCGTCTTTGGATTGTGAACCATGCAGCAATGTGTGTGTACCTTTCCATGTACTCACCCAACAACCAGGTCCTTTGTCTGCTGTGCCGCACCATGTACAGAAACTTGGAGTCGCGGGTTGACCCTGGGTACCAGGGGCAGCAGTGTATGATGGTGAGATTGGTGTCATAGGTCATCTATACGTGGAGGGAATGGCACTGCTTCCAGTCCCTGTATACTTCTTCTGTGGTGTTTGAGGGCACCAGCTCAACATGTATGCAGTCCAATGCACCAAGCAAGTTTGGCATGACTGTAAGTGCATAGACGTGGGCCTTGGTGGCATTTACCTGTGCCATGGTGTTTGCGAGGGAGATGTGCTGGCCCACATGGCACAGGTTGTCTTCCAGTACATTCACCAGCAATCTGGAGAAGGCAGGTTGCGATATGCTATGCAGCTGGCCCACAGAGTGCTGGAACATGCATGTGGCAAGGAAGTGCAGGACCAACACCAGATTCAACGGCAGTGGTATGGCTGTATGGATGCTGATCCTGCTCCCTTGTCACCCTGGATTAGGTTTAGTGGTGCATGTATTGTCTCCCTGTTTACCCGGTAGAGGGTATGTATCTGCCCATCTGTCGGGATCCAGGGTGTGGCCCCTGTGTGGGTTATGACTGCTTGCCTCCACCTTGCCACTTGCATCTCAACCATCATCATCCGCCTCATCCTCTCCCTGTCCTCCTGCCACCATTGCCACTGCTCCAGCTCATTCAGCTGCACTGCAGCATGCAGAGCCTTTATGTCCATTGCTACCACTGAGAGAGGCAGCATGGTTGAGTTGGTGGAGTGTTCTGGGTGTGGGCCTTTTCTAGTGTGACTGGTTGTGATGGGTGCACCTGGGAGGAATTGGTGCACCTGTGGCCTATTTAGCCCCACCTGGGACCATTTACCACTTGGTCCGTGGTGCCAGTGTTTCCGGCATGGATTTTCCGGTACTACTGGCATTTTTATGCTGATAGTAACATAATGTTCATGCTCATAATGTGACTGTGGGGTGCCGCTACTACTGATGTCTGTGTTTCCGGCACCAGTAGCACAGCGGATGTTGTTAACGGTGTTAACAAACAAAAACTGCTCTCTTTAATGATTCTTTAGCCATCTTTGGTAAAGGGGTGAGGAAGTTCAGCCTGGCAAACAGGTAAATAGATGGGGCCCTTAGTCAATTGTTTTTTACCAGACCATCCAGTCCTCTCTGGTAGTGAATAATAATAGGGCAGACATTTTTCACATCCAAATGCTTGAATCAGTCATTGTGGCTGTAGAAGAGGAAAATATCTTTTTGGATGATGGCATTGCCTGACTGAATTTGAATCCAGACCCTGATGCTGCCCTCTGCTGTTTTCATGTTGCAAAAAAAGGAATTTGAGAGATGGATGCAGATGTTTGCCTACTATACTGTCAGTGGAGAAACTTTGCTGAAAATGTTGGGGGGACATGACCTCTGAAGAAAAGGTGCCCCATTCAAATGAATGGGGACAAAATAGTGTGCCATGAAAGTTGGGGGGGACAAACACCCCCGTCCCCCCCTAAAATTACGCCCATGTATACTGTGTCCAGCCACTGAAGGAAAGCTATAGTTTTACATCAGCATGCCTACAGAAAAGCATGCCAAAATGTGATGAATGTGAACTGGCCATTTATGAGCACCTGCATAAATTCACTCCTGTACACATTTACAGCTGATTGGGCACTATGGGTCTGTACGTAATTGTCATAGCGTTTTTATGTTTTAATGTAGTTTCCCATCTCTTAAAAGAAGATCCAAGTTGTATACATGTTTCAACACAATATACACAAAAGTATAACTTCTTGGACAGAGGTCTGCAACTGATCCAATGATCACTTAATATTGATTATGCTTGGGAGGGCATATGGGAACTGTAGTCCAAAACATTTGGTTAATGGTTGCAGAACACTATTCTAGACTTTCGCTACTTTATTCCATTCCAAACACATTTTTTAAAATTGAAGCACACATTCAAGAATAATTAGCTATGTTTGAGCAAAAGCACCTCCCACAGATGTCTTCAAGTGCAAGAACCCTAATTGGTACTGTTACCTGTAAACTGTCTATTAAGCAAGTGGATGTTTTCGGCATTCATTGTTCACCCTTTCATCTCTACGTCACAACCAGTACCAAAAGGGGTCCAACAATGAGCATCCCTATCCCCCCTTCAACATCTCTCTCAACGCACTCCCACACTCATCCGCTCGCACTATCTCACCTGCTTTAACTACGCAGATGACACCCAGATCATCCTTAAAATCCCAAAATCACCAGACTCCAACCATCCAGATCTGTCCTCGTGCTTCTAGGATATTGACTACTGGATGATGACCAACAACCTCATCATCAATCCTGGGAAAACAAATCCCTATTTATGGGAAGACAGTAGTCTTTTCTCAACCTATTCCCTGGCCTCAATCCGTAGCCCCTCCACCCTCCCCCCGGCAACTCAATCTCAGTGAAAACCTTGGACGCATGCTGGACACAGACATGTCCCTCTACCAGCACATCACCTCCATATCCAGAACCTATTTCTTCCATCTACGTAACCACAGGCGTATATTCTCATAGCTAACCTATCCTCACTGTTTCTCTGCCAATATCTCCATCATCCTCTCGTGCTTAGAATATGTAGACTGACTTTAGCTAGGCGCACCAGCATTTCGGCTAAGCAAACCACAAAGAATAGTCAATGATGCAGACTGTCTGCTCATTAACCTCCCTCCTAGAGAACACAACAGCCCTACACTAACAGTCCTCCATTGACTGCCTATTGGTCAACACAATACGTTTAAAGCCATGTGCATCACTCACCATGCCACGCACAAAACCGGACTGGAATTCTTCCAAGACAAAGTCACTCACTACCACCCCTCAAGGACATTAAGATCTGCACAGCAAGTCTCCTAGCTGTCCCACATTCCAACTGCACCAGTGGATCCTCCTCCTCCGTCCAAGCACTGATCATCTGGCATTCTCTGCCAGTGCACATCCATAACATTGACAATCACTTAGATATCAGAAAGGACCTCAACACCTGGCTCTTCCCTTCCTCCTTTTGAAACCCTCTTACACTCTATACTGTCTACATGTCAACAGGAACACTGGAACAAACCCAACAAGACACGTATCTACTGAAACCTCCATGGATGCCGGCAATGTTTGCAGCAGCACACCTTGACACATTTCAGGCCACTCTTCCACTGCTCAGACTTTAATTCTAGGGAGACCACAACTGGTGAGACCAGCCACTCACGTTGGACCTAGAAAAATGACATTCGGAGGTGAACTCTGTGTTTAAGGTATGTATACCTTGCACCATGTCTGTGCACTCTAGAATGCAGCTATGCTATGCACTTCCGGTGTTGCAGCTCGCATAGCCATCCACACTGAAACACCAGATGTACCTCACCACCTTTGGCATTAGTATACAACAACAACCTATGTAAAATGTTGGTCTAGCTGGGCACACATTGAATCTCTGACACTAGCACTCTATCCTAAACCACTTAGAGCACCTGTTCATGTGCCTGACCTAAGGGATGCTTTCTGGAGCTTAGTCAAACCACCTAAGACCTAACCAGGTAAAATGCACACACCATCTTTTAATCAACTCTTAGAATCTCCCACACATGAAGTACAGTCACCAATGGCATTCTAACCGCAAAGCACATTGAGAGCTTACAAATGTGCAAAGGCGCTAAATAAATGATGAATACATTACAATGCAATACAATCCATTTCTACTTAGTAACTTTTTAAGGCATATTTAATTTGGGCAATAGAGATGTCATTATTGTTTCTGAGTTTTTCTGTCCAAAGGTCCTCAGAATCTTTATTAACTATTAAGTTAAAGAGCCCATTGAAGTCCTCCCTATGTGCTGAAATAAAGTGCTTGACAGCACATGCATAACCTAATCTTTGCTACCTTGACTTTCCACTCTATTTTGTTTAATCTTCTTTTCAGTGAACCCAAGCCACCTGTGTGTGGAAGTAAGTTGTTTTGCTGTAGTTTTCCATGAGAAGAGGCATATCACATGCACCCTTCATAAACCACATAAGTGAACATGCTTACATTGATGATGTTGGCAGCAAGGGATCTGTGATCAAATCATCTGCCTACCTGGATGACTTCACTGCGTACATGTATAGCCATGAACAATCTTGGTCCCTTTGGTGAAGGACATCTCTATATAACCCATAGTTTCAGATTGAACAATCTGAAACTAAGAAATATAGAGATATCTCCTTCAGAAAAAGGAAAATGATGGACAGAGATTGACTCACAGATATCCGAACCCTCAGGGCCAACAACATTTATGGATTGGCATATCTAAAAAACAAACTAAAAACTGCTTCAGACAGGTGGATTAGGAAAGAGTTGGCAAATACAATCTCACTTGACTTCTTATGGCCATTTAGTCCATACTGGGATCCTATTTGTCTTCTTTTTCCCATAGAAAAACTGAATAATAGTTTGTTAGTGGACTTAAATAAATCATCTGTGAGTAAATATGTGGAAAGGGTAATTTTGTTGGACTCCATTCTTCCCTCCCCACCATAAAAAGAACTCAGGTGAACTCAGGTGAACAATTATTGGTTGTCCATTGTATTTTGCGGGTTGATACCCAAAGACGATGGGTGATTTCAGTTACATGAATAACAGAGAACTTGAATGTGTGCTTCTACATAACACTGGAAACAGAAATAAAAAATGTGGCATTCGACCTGATATTTCAAGAATAACAACTGTGTTTTTCCAAACCTTTAAGCATTCAAACTGAAGCAGGTATTATTATTATTGTTATTATTATTATTATTATTATTATTATTATTATTATTATTATTATTATTATTATTATTATTATTATTATTGTATTTATTGAGGGGGGCACAGCTTCGAGAAGCAACAGAGCTCTTTACAGAGGTATACATCATTACAGATACATAACATAGCACCTTTCAGAAGTATTCAACAGTACAGATGCATAATAGAGCACCTTTCAGAAGTATTCAACAGTACAGATGCATAATAGAGCACTTTTCAGAGGTAACAACAAAACAGATATACAGCATGGGGTGGGATACAGATGGGCACACAACAGGAATATAGCTGTACCAGATTGCGGGGATGAGATAGGCAGGCAGCGTCAAACAAGTCAAGTGGGGAAAGGGGCGATGTGAGGGCCTAGGTTTTTAGGTGGAGAGATTCCATGAAGAGTCAGGTATTGAGTTATTTTCTGAAGTGTAGGAGCATGAGGACGAGTCTGATGCTGACAGGGTGGCGGTTCCAAAGTTTTGGGGTGTAGGCAGAGAAGGCTTGCTTTCTCATCCCTTCCTTTCTGCAGTGGAGGATTTCAAGTCTTCACGTGTGACTTTCCGCAGGAGGGAGAGCTGATACCAAACTGTCTGAGTTTTCTTAGCTATGTGTGTGTCTTGAAGGAAAGGCGTTTGTCAATGTGGGACCCGAGAGACTTGACACAGGAGGTGAAATAAGGTGTGAATCCCTCAGAATTCATGGTTGATAGCTGGGTCTGTATGTCTGGGTGTTTGGTGTTGTTGAAGAGGGCTCTGCTTTTGTTGTCAGCTTCTGCTATTGTGTTCTGATAGTAGGAAGCCTTGCCTGTGCTGATGAGTTGTTGGCAGGTTGCTCAGAGTTCCTTGAGAGCACCAGGTGGAATGCAGTCCTGGAGCAGCACCAAGTTTTCTCTTGTATCTTGATGACTCTTTTGCTGAGGTTGAGTTATTTTGTGTAACAGGGTGCTGATGGTTTTGGTTTGCAAGTACGTTGTTTCAGAGGCACGTGTTGGTTAATGGAGGCTGAAAGGGTGGTGGTGAGTGCTTCCAGTAGAGAGTTGCAATTCAGTTGGGATTTTTCTTGCCATGTAAGGTGGAGGTTGGCAACTTCTTCTGTGAGGAAGTTTTTGAAGGACCTGGAAGTTTGTGTGATGTGTTCCTGTTGGGAGTGCATGACTGGGGTGATGTGCAGGATGTTGAAAGGCACAGCTAGTTGGTCAGAACAGTCAAGCAGGGGAGGAGAGCTGTAGTGGAGGGATAACAGTGCAGTGATAATTAGGTCATGGATGTTACCTTTCTCATGTGTTGGGTCTTTTGTGTGTTGTGCGAGGCTGAGGGTGTCAAGAAAACAGCGGAAAGCTTCCTTCATACTTTGGAGGCCTTGTTGCCTGGGAGGTTGAAGTCATCTAGGAAGATGTTGTTAGTGTGCGTGAGGGACATGGTGGTGAGCAGGTAGGTGAAGTCTCTGATGAAGGTGTTGTTGGGTGTTGGTGGTCTGTAGATGAGATGGAAGGTGACCATGTCCGTTGGTGACACAAGGAAGTGGCAGGAGAAAACTTCAAATGAGCCAATGTTGTCTATGTCAAGTCTGGTGTAGAGCCACAAGGTCTTTTGGATGACTGCTAGATCTCCACCTGTCTTGTTCAGTCGGTCTCTGTGTTGGATGCTTTAGCTGCTGGGGACAAAGACATCTAGGATGTGGGTGGAGGTGGATTGATTGATTGATTGTTTATTTGTATAGTGCCTATGCACAATGTACTTCAAAGCGCTTCAAGGAGGGAGGGAGCATGGGGAAAAACAGTAACATTCTTACAGGTCCTTGAAACAAATCAGGATGTCAAAAATAACTATCAAATCATAGCAGATAGTACAAGTGCATGGAACAAAAAGGGAGAGGAAAGGGAAGGCAAAAAGTAGAAACAATATAAGCAGTAACATTACTATACCTGGCGGCAATTGTTGCAGTGCAAGAGTGACAAGAGGAGGGGGAGGAGGGGAGGTGGAGAGGGAGGGGAGAAGGGAAGAGGAAAGGAACAAAACATTTGACTATCTTAAAAGGGTCAGCGACTTACCAAGATAGTGCTGGGGAGGGAGTGGGAGGAGAAAACAAGGAGGGAGGGGGTAGGACAGACAAGCTTTTATCAGAAGTCAAGGGACTGTGATAAGAGTAAGTGCTAAGATAAAAGAAATATGAAAAAGGTGAACAAGGGGAAGGGTGAAATGGCTGAAGGGGGCAAGAAGCTACAATCAATACGCCAGACAGCAATTGGGGTAGTGCCTAGCTACACAGGACAGGGGAGGGAGAAGAAGGCGGGGAGGGGAAGAGACTTCAAAAGACAGGCAACTTCAAATTACTATGCCTGACGGCAATTGGGGTAGTGCTGGAGATTTACAGAAAGGATGGTAAAGAGGATAAAGGGAGGGGGGAGGAGGAGAGGGGAAAGGGTTAAGGATGCAAGGCAGGAAGGGATGAGGGGGAGGGAAACCTCACGGAGGGTAAGCGGGGTGTGAGGTGGACATTGAGAGAAGGGGGAAGGGGAGAGGAGGGGACTGTAAAGAAGGGAAGGGTGGAGAGGAGGGTGCCTTGAGGGAATCAAGTGCCAGAGGGGGCACACAGACACACTCGGGGGGCAGAGTGGGCACATAGACACACTCAGGGGCCAGAGGGGGCACACAGACACACTAAGGGGCCAGAGGAGGCACACAGACACACTTGGGGGCCAGAGGGGGCACACAGACACACTCAGGGGCCAGAAGGGACACACATACACGTTCAGGGGCAGAGGGGCACACAGACATGCTTGGGGGGCAGAGGGGACACACAGACACACTTGGGGGCCAGATGGGGCACACAGACACACTCAGGGGCCAGAGGGGACTCAAAGACATTCTTGGGGGTCAGAGGGAGCACAAAGACATTCCCAGAGGTCAGAGGGGGCACACAGACATGTTCAGGGCACCAGAGGGGGCACACAAACACTCGGGGGCCAGAGGGGGCTGACAGACACACTTGGGGGCCAGAGGGTGCACACAGACACACTTGGGGGCCAGTGGGGGCACACAGACACACTAGGGACAGAGGGGCACACAGACACACTAGGGGGCTAGAAGGGGCACACAGACACACTTGGGGGCCAGAGGTGGCACACAGACACACTCGGGGGCCAGAGGGGGCACACAGACACACTAAGGCGCTAGAGGGGGCACACAGATGCACTTACAGGGCGGCACAGCGGCATACCGTGGTGGACAGGGGTAGACAGGGCCTTTGTTATGGCCCTTCAGTAGTGTGGCCGGCACCCGCCTCCTGGTTGCTGCCATTGGCTAAAGAACCTGATGTTAGCCAGGTCTCAGTGATGAAGATGGCATAAGATATTAGTTCAACAAAGATATATGGTTGTGGAGCCTCAATATATTCTGGAGTTCCCAATTTCACAAGGTGATTCATACAATTGGGAAAATAATAACACATAGATACATGAGCTCATGTTCTAATATGCAATCCTAATATATTATTGCATAGATGTAGATAATGTATAACCCTCCCTTATGACTTTGATGATCCAAACCTCTGGGTCTGAATGTATACTTAATTCTGAAGAAGATGTGTGTGCAGTAAGGTAGAACTGTTGTCCATTAGTCTATGTTAACATAAAGAACGTTAGGATGTTTTAAACACATGCAGGTTTATTAGGGCTGGTTGTAAAGATTACACCAAATGATGAAAAACAACACAATACATTGACTTATCCTTAATATTCCAACAATAAAGTGTATGGGTTTTGAAAGTGAGCGTCCCCAAGAAGCCTTTGAAACTCCACAATGAGAGTCAATAATGGACACCCCCCAGATGGGAATGAGACCAAGACCAAGTGCGGGAGAAGCTAAAAAGCTTTATTCAAACCAATATAGGGAAAGCAGAGAACTCTGCAAACTCAGAAAGTGCTCTGCCAAACATCAGCAAACATCTACATTTTATTACAAATCCACATCATCTATGACTTGGGAACTAGGGATTACATGAATCGATGAGATATGGCAAAGGAGAATAAAAATTATAGATTCTATAGGGTCAGCGCCCCTTATTGGTGATTGTCAGCATGGTGTCGAAATGATGCTTGTGGGTCAGCTAGGCTCATCGGGGTGGGGCACCAGGTCAGGGGCTGTTTGAGTTGATACATCTTGGCTGCACTAACATTTTGCCCTTGTGGCAACACATACACATTCATTGTTAACGTCTGTTTCAAATTGTCATATAAATCCTACAAGTTGTTAATCTAACATCACAAGTGAAATAGCACATAACTCTAGGTGATCTCAATGCATCATCATAAAAAACATTATTCATAAATGTGCAGCTTCATGAGTTCAGGTGCCTTATCAGGGGGCATATGTCAGGATACCTTTATCATTCTACTTTGTTATATTTAGTAGAAGACATCTTTACAGTATGTTAGTACAAGAGTGAATAAACTGCCACCATGGTGAGTCGAGGTTGGGGTGAACTAGAATACTATCGGGTCAGGGGGCACATAGCTAGTACATTAAAAGGCGGTGGGACGTGGGGGCTTGCTGCCCATAATTCTTTCAACCAAAGCATGGAGGTATAAAGTGTATTTATGGTGGCATCGTGTGTCAGAGGGTATGGGGGAATGCAAATACCTTGTGCGGGTTCAGCAGGAATGCGAGGAGGTACATCTGCATTATTCCAACATCAGTAAAACAAGGGCCTTCAGTTGTTAGCCCAGCCTGAGGAGGAAGGAGGGTGGAGGCTGAGGACGTGGCTCTGCAGGGGAAGGGAGAGATGGCCCTGTGGCTTCTTGTGTGGCTACATTATAGGGTTACATGCACATCATTATAAATGAGAGACGGGATCATGCCATTATAATTACATATATATATATCGAAGACCATGCAAGCTTATGAACATTATATGTATTACACATTTTCGTATATAATGATTACCATGTTTGCAAAATAATTTCTTTCAACAAAGGTCTTATTAGTTTCACATTATTCACAGGGCTAAGGTTTTGTACTTGGGCACGGGACACACAAGAAAAGCTGACATTAAAAGATGAGATGGGAACAGTTTGGCGTGTGTGTTAGCATAGGAAAGAGTCTGAAACATTCTGCTTATACTCTGATTTGTATAACATAAGGCTCAAAGAATAAACAAATACTTCAAAAGGCACTCTATTAAAATGGTCGGCCTAGAAACCCATACATATTGCCATCCTTAAATGAACTTATATATTTTTTGAAAATCATAGAATACATAGGAATATCACACGTTGCTTTTAAATATTCTGCAGAATCAATAATCCTTGATTAGTAATGGCAGGTTCGAATATATATATATATATTTAATAACTTTATGTGTGGTTAATCTGGGGAGGGCTATTTTATTTCAATCTGAACAATCAATCTCATGGACCTGAAGCTAATTTATCATCCTTACATCCTTACAGATGGCTTAGCATCATGGGTGAAACTGGGTGGCACACGGCTTAGCATACATGTCTGGCACTTCAAACGGGGAACACGATTGGTGGTTATTCACAACATATATAATAGATGCAGGGGTCTGCGAGAGGTCAGGACAAGTTCTATAGAGGCAGCTTTGTTTTCCTAAGACCCCAGCTTTTGCCCGGTCATCGTCAGGTCAATGATGTACTGCAGAAGGTGAAAGATATAGTGTTTCTAATGAAGCTTGTTCGTGCCTAGTCTCCCGTGAGAACAGGCGTTCAGCTGAGCTGCCAAGGGGAGGAGGGTAAGGGAAGTGCTGGGCTTGCTGTGCACAGTCTTTCTCATCAGCTCCTGCTTTATCCCAGGCCATTGTTCCCTCTATTGGCATCCACGCCCTACATACTCCCCAGAGGCTCTGTCCTGCTCTAGCATACTCATCAGGGGTGCAGGTCATATATATACACCCCTGTTATGCTTGAACTAAAATGACGCTGGTGCGCGGTGTATTCTGGGAGCGCTCAGAGCCATGATGGATATTTACTTCATGCTGCAGTGAAAAGCTGCACAAATTTTGCTGAGTGTTAGATTCACGGTTCTGAGGAAAACATGCTTTCCAAACATGGTATGCGGTCAAGGACATTTCTGCTGGGAAAGCTAACTTTGTTATGGTTTGTTACTGTTCTCCACGGAGCGTGTTTCTAGAGGCGGGAGGCACTCTGCTCCTTGACGGTAGCTCTCGATTGACCCAGCTGGCAACCGACGGCTGCTCATCAACTGCGCAAGTGCCATTTCCAGAAGGTTGGAGAACTGCCACCCCTTTGCGGAGTGTGTATATATGCGGAAACCCGGAGGTGGTCAGGTGAGACTTCAGCCGGAGGAGGACGCTTACGTCTGGCACTCCTGTGAGCTGTGGTGCTCTCGGCCTGGCTGTTCCAGGGGTCTTCCAGCCGCTTCTGGGCGAGATGAGGAATCCAGTTACGCTCACGGTGATGTATTTCCTTTTGCATTCTTTGCTTCTTCTGTGATTTATGTCTATGTTACTGCTGTGGGTTATTTCTATGTTATCACTGGTTACTTCTAAGCTTTGAATAAATAGCCGTATAAGTGCTGATTATCTTCTAAGAGTGTGTGGTTGCGAGTTATTGAGTCTTTCTGCGTTCAAAGTATTGGCTCTATAATTGCATTGATGATTTATGTTTTTCCGTGCACTCTGGGGGGAGCAATACAACCCCCCCATCTCCCTCCAGGTCCACCCATACCTCCTTATACCATTCCAATGTATGGGGCTCCTTTATCGTTGTGTGGTATAATGTGTCCACTATGTACCCATCATAGTATAATGCTACCATTCTATATTTGGGCCCAGGGTCCTCACCTTTTTGTACTTGTGCTTCTTGTGTCATCTGTGCCACTCCTCTAGCATTGCCCATTGTCACCATCATCATTGCACCATTAGGCACTGCGTTTGCGCAGAACCGAAGACCCAACTGGCACACACAAAAAATCAAGAGCAAAAAGAAGATGATGGGTACCAATAGTTTAACAGTCATTCCGAGCCAGGACGGCACCCATGAAAAGATTTCATTGATCCATGAGCTTGGCTCCTCTCCTCCTTCTTTCTTCATCCGCTTGCCCAGGTTGTGCACAGCTGTGATAACGTGGGACAGTGTTCCATTGACCGCGTCTGCAGAAGGTACGAAAGTGCAGCATGCGCTCCCGATTTTTTGGCAAAGACCTCCATCCATGGCTGTCAACAGGTCTAGGACATACCTGTTCTGCATTGTCATTAGCCGCAGGGCCCTTAGCTCCACCTTGATCACGTTGAATCCTTCTTCTGTGTCATTGGCCAGTTGGATCAGCTCCCAGCACGTAATTTGCAGCCATTTTGTGTTGGCTTGCGCTTGCATACTTGGGATAAGGCAGGCAAAAAATGTTTCAGCGGAATTGAACAGCCGGAACCTGTCTGGAATTTGCGCCAAAAGTTAGGTGGATGCCTTGGATATGTAGCTGGATGACCTTCGTTTTCTGGATACTGGGCCTTGCATGTTGTCCGCGGATGGGGCATACACTGGCGTCTCTTCCGTTGGTTTTGTGTCCTCTAGTTCCTGGACGGCTTGCAGCCCCTTTCCCCCTTGGATATGACTCTCCAGAACCACCATCAGGGCGGAGTGCAGCGTTGCCAGAGAACACGTGCCCCTCCATGACTGTGGGAGGTGCAAGTATGCCTGTTTACTGCAACCCCGGTATGTGTCCATCAAGGCAGCTGTCCCTTTCTTCAGATCTTGGATGATGAGCATTTTGTTACAGTCCTTATTTATGCCCATGTCAGTTTTCCCTTCGCCGAGGAAGCACAGTTCATAGGTAATTTCTTTTTGTAGTTAGAAGGGCTTTTCCAGGGCTGTGACCCAAGTGAGGTTTGTGATGTGTTGGGCCCATACCGGAGCACAACTTTTCTCGGCCCATTGCAACTTTTCCATGGCCAACCCTCGTAGCGCTTATGCTTTGCATGTAACTTGTTCCTCTTGCCATTTGTTGTCCGAAAAAAAATGTCCCTTTAATCACTAGGAATGGTCCCTTCAAGCACACCACTCCTTTAGTTCTCGAGTAGCATGTTTTTTTCATTCTGTAGCATTTCAAAAAAACTGGGGGTCATTCCGAAGTTGGAGGTAAGGAATTACCGGCACCGGTAAGGGTGCCGATGCCGGTAATCCCTTGCCTCCGTATTCCGAGGTCCCTTTGCGGGTCCTTCCTTACCTCCTGCTTTTAGCAGGAGTAAAGTACGGGACCCGCAAAGGTACTTTGGAGGTAATTACGGTACCGTAATTTACGGTGCCCTAATTACCTCCTTCCCCATTCCCATTGAGCCCTAATGGGAAGGGGAAGGGCAAAAGGTGAAGGGGGAATTACCGGCCCCTCCAAACCTGGAATGGACCGGTAATTACTCCATTCACCATGCCGGATTTGGGACTGTTTCGGAGTCAACCATGGAGCTAATTACTCCATGGTTAGCTCCAAACCCGGTATGAGGCCCACTGTCTGTGCCTGGAAAGTGTTCTTTATTCTGCATAAGGTGAGATTAATGAGACACTGGGCATACGCAATAGGTAATTCTTGTGGCAGGAGCACCTTGGGGGTACCTGAGGCATGGGGTATTAGAGAGCACACATAACAGCTCTCATTAGTGGTTTGTTTGGCTGTAGAACTCATGTCTGCATACCACTTGTTGGACTTGTGCGGGTGTTGGGGATCTTCTATTGTGTCTAACCCTAGTCCGGAGTATTCATCATAATTCTTCCTCCCAGCCTCCCATCTTCTTCTTCTCCTATTTCACCTGGGGTTCACTTTCCCTTTCCCTTTTTCTACATCATGCTGCATTGAAGGCGTTCCCCCCATACTCCCCTTTTCCCATTTGCTATACAAGGCAATAAACCTCTCGACTGTCTCTGCATTTTCTTCCTGTACACTTGTGGGGGGTTCATAACCTATAGAAGTTTCAAATGTTGGTGTTACAGTGTTGGTGGTGGTGGTGTCATCATGTTACCAAGGTAACTCAGAGGGATTTGGATCGTTCAGTTCATAAATGTTGTATTCAGAGGCATTGTACGGGGCAATAGGACGGGGAGCTTGTATCATTTGGGTGCCGTGTGCCATCATGGTCGGTACCATGTCCCCATATAAGTTTAAAGCTGTCCCATATGAGGTGGGTTCCTTGTTTTATCATGCTCGTCACATTCCCTCCCCCCTCATTTATACCAATAGATATAAATGTTATCGCCCAATATAGTACTAGTCCAAACATCATTGATAAAAATATTACACCGCATACAAACCACACTCATAAGAGTATTTACGCAAGTCAAAATTAGTATTTCCATTTGTATCTATTCTAATGTTGTTTGCAGCGGGGGCCCCCTCCGTTGCCATGGTTTCTCCTACATAATGAGACATAAAAGTGCATTAAGCAACTCATAACATTTATCTTTATACATTTCTTTTTCTTCTTTAACACTATTTATAATTATTATATTATTAGAATGTTTATTCTTTAAATCAAGAGAGAGAAGGAGAAGGAGAGAAAGAGAGAGAAAAGAAATAACATCTCTTCATTTCTTTACCATTATTATGTACATCACAATATTTATTAATTTAATCTTCCCTCTGATTGTCACATGTGTATTGTTCAATCTACACCTTTCTACTATCAAGTTTGTGTTTCTCCTTCATTCATTCCCATTTCTGTTTCCTTTGTTACGCTTTCATATGCTTTTCGTACGTCTGTCAGATGTATCCAATATCTCAGGCCCTTCACCTTTATGGCAGTAGGTGTGCAGTACACTACTTCATATGGGCCATGAAATCTTGGAGAGTTCCTCCGATGAACGAAACTGATCACATACTCCATCTCCCCTGGCATTAGCTTGCCTGTTGGACTGTCTATCGCTGGTGTTACTGTGTCACTTGTTGCTTCTTGTGTGAAGGGGGACGCTAACTGCCTGGCAATCATGCACGCTGCTTTTGTAAGTTTAGTCATATATTCATTGAATGCCTCCACTAATACTGTAGCACTTCTGTGCGCATTTGAATGCCTGTGGAGTGGGGAGTGCACAGTATGCATGCGTCTTCCTGTCACTATTTCATGCGGGGACAAATGGTGGTCCTTGCTGGGATGATTTCTCAGATCAAACAAGGCCAGGGGTAAACAGTACACCCAGTTCTTCTTTAGTGTGAAACCCAATTTCGACAATCTCCCTTTCAGGAAGCTGATTATTTTCTCAACCACACTGTTCGATTGCAGGTGATAAATTGTACATAGTTTATGTGTTATCCCCAACATTGCGGTTACTTCTTTAAACAGATTGTTAACAAAATGTGTGCCGTTGTCCGAGTGCATTACATCACAAATTCCCCCGCGCGGAAACACTTCTCGCACTAAGATCTTTGCAGCGCAATTCACATCTGGGTGGGTGCACGGCCCTGCCTCAACCCATCTAGAAAAGGGGCAAACCACCACTATCATATAGCGTGACCCATTGCATCTTTCTCCCATGTTGGCATAATCAATATGCAGCTCTCTGAAAGGGCCTGTTGGTTTGGGTAATGTCCCTTGCAGTGTTCTTAGTGTCATTCCTGAATTATATATCTGATATGTTGTAAATTCCATGGCCATCTTTGATATTTGCTCCTGTAGCCCTGGAGCAAACCAATGTTCTTGTGTTTCTGCTGCAATTTGTTGTTTGGCATTGTGAGCAGGAGAGTGAAGCTGTTGGAATGTTATTTCTTGTAATTTGTGGGGCATTACTACTTTACATGTGTTGTTTTGGTGCCAAAGGAGGTCAGAAGCAGACTCGCTGCACCCTCTTTTTTCCCATACTTCCTTTTCCCCACCTGACGCCCTTCTTGTAGCTCTAATATTTGAGCAATAGGCATTGAATTATACCCATCAAGGCAATCCTCTTCCACATGTTTCTGCACTAAGTACTCACCTGTTTTTCCTTTTGTTAAGTACGATGCTTCTTTTGTGTCAGCGTCTGCTGCCGCGTTTCCTAATGAGATGACGTCATTGTTTTTTGTATGGACCTAGCATTTCACTATCTCTAAAACTGTAGGCTCTTTTAGTGCCTCTATCAACTCTTTTAGTAGCTCAGCGTGCTGTACTGGGGATCTGTCTGCTCTATGGAATCCTCTTCTCCCCCACCTAGCCAATCTCCCATGTACTGTTGTGGTCATGTATGCAGAGTCTGTATAGATTGTTACTGCACATCCCTTAGCTGCATGTTATGCTTCAATGAGTGATACTAACTCTGCTGCGTGTGCTGAGTAATGGGCTGGTAGCCTCTGTTGGATGAGTACTTCATATTCACCTTCCTCCTGTCTCACAACAGCCACCACATGTTTTTCTCCTGTTTCTGAATTTATTGATGCTGACCCATCTATTAAATATACTTCTCCTTCAGATAAGGCATTTTTCACTCATTGTGGGTGTGTCTCCATCTTCCCCTCTATATGTAGCACAGTCATGTGTTTGCATGTCCTCCACAGTGCATGCTTCTATGGTGCATTTTGCAGGGTTGACTGTTTTACACCTCAATATGTGTATGTTAGCGCTGGATAGAATAATTTCATAGGCTGTGGCCCATTGTGTTGTCAATGTGCTTTTTGATCTTTCTAATATTGTGAATAGTGAATGTTCCACAAACAGTGTCACACAACATCCCATTACAATTGTTGCACTCTTCTCTATGGCGAACGCTGCGGCTGCGAGAGACTGTTCGCAAGTGAAGTGTCCTTGCATCACTGCATCTAGTGTGCCACTATAGTAAGTCAGGGGCTTGTGTCCCAAAGATGTTTTTGTGTTAATACTGCTGTCATGAGTGTCCCATTGCAATGTGAAAATAAGTAGAACTCGCGTTCGTAATCTTGGTTCGCGAGTACTGGTGCTGTTGAGATAAGTTCTTTAAGTGTGCTGAATGCCTCATGCATTTCTGTTGTCCATTGTATTGTAAAATACCAGTTAGCAGTTATGTTGTGACTAACGCCTCGCACTTTATAAGAAGTAGTATCAAAAAAGAATGCTAAGACAGAGCTTCACTCACTCACACCAACACACATAATATGAGAATAAAATCTACAAAATTGGATACCTTGAGCGCCTACTATAACGATAAGCAAATGAATTCGCAGTTAGTGCGCAAGTCTGGTCAACATATCACTTAATAGATGGACGTGCACAAGACACTTAACCAAACAGCACTATTTAAAAATAAGAAACCTAAGGGATCAAAGTGAAAAATCACTGCAGTCTCCCTTCTAGATGCGCCGCCAAACAGCCGCACAACAGCCAATGGGCTTTTCGCCTTCGGGCTTAAGGCAGCAAGGGTGGCTGTAGACCGCTTAAGAGCACGGACAGAGTCACGTAATGAGTCACGTCATCCAAGCAGGACCCGCCTCCTCCAGGAAGTAAAAACTAGCACAACAACAGCGTGACTAGCTCGCAGTGTCGTGCTATATTGGTGCTATAATGCGGGTCTTGCCGCATCCAGGTGAGCGTTCAGCAGAGTTTCAAGCACCTTTCTCCAAATGAAACAAATGCGCCGCTGGGACGGCTGTAGTCCGCTTAAGAGCACGGACAGAGTCACGTGATGAGTCACGTCATCCAAGCAGGACCCGCCTCCTCCAAGAAGTAAAAACTAGCACAACAAGAGCGTGACTAGCTCGCAGTGTCGTGCTATATTGGTGCTATAATGCAGGTCTTGCCGCATCCAGGTGAGCGTTCAGCAGAGTTTCAAGCACCTTTCTCCAAATGAAACAAATGCCCTGTCCATTGTATTTCTGTGCTCTCTCTTTGTGCTTCTTTGAGTCCTGCAGTAATGGCGTTGTGTAGCCTGCATATTCTGATATCCAGGCACGGCAGTAGTTGCACATGCCGAGGAATTATTGCATTTCTTTCACTGTTTTTGGTTCACTTGCTGCCTTAATTGCAGCTGCCCTGTCTGGTATGATTCTTTTACCATCTTTTGATATATTTGTCCCAAATACAATACTTCCTCCTGACTATATTGTAACTTCTCCTTGTCCACTTTGTAACCTTTATGGGCCAACAATGTCAAAAGTGTAATAGAATCTTTCCTGCACTCATCTTCATTTGTTCCACAGATCAAGAGATCATCCACTTATTGAATGATCATGCTCTCTGTGACAATATTTCCTAGATCTTCATGTAAAATTCTGTTGAATATGCTTGGGCTTTCACAGTATCCCTGGGGCAGTCTGCAATGCTCATATCTCTTCCTTCCCAATGTGAATGCTGACAAGTATCGAGATTCTAGATCTAGTGGCACTGAGAAGAATGTGTTCTTCAAGTCCACCACTGTGAAACATGATGCATCTTTTGGTATACTACACAGAATTGATGCAGGATTGGGAACTAAAGGAAATTCCTTCTGTATGATGTCATTAAGGGGGCGTAGGTCCTGGATCATCCTCCACGCCCCGGCCTTTGATTTCTTGATGGGGTAGATACAAGTATTACATGGTGAGTTTGAGGGCACTACTATTCCCTGCAATAACAGTGCGTGGATTGTCTCTTTTATCCCTTCTTCTGCTTCTCGGGACAAGGGGTACTGTTTTACTCGGGGTAGAAGTGCTCCTGGTTTGAGTTTTATTTTTAAAGTTGTCACCTCATGCAGCAGCCCTACATCGTGTGAGCCGGTGGTCCACAGTTTGTGTGGTACCAGCTGCATGTCATCATTGAAGAAAGAAGGGAGTGCTCCCACCACTGCCATTAGCTGTACTGGCACCTGTCTTTTATGTATCATAATATCGCAGGGAATCGCTATTTTCATTATTATTTCCCCATCGCTGTCTGAATCTGTGAAAAGGTCCTCATCTGAAAAATCTCGCAGTGCGGTGATAGTGTTAATGCAAAACACTGTTCGCCTATGATACCCATGTATGTCTATCCCGATAACTGCTATTCTTTGTGGTGACACCTGTACTGTATGCAAGTCTAAGGACATCACTGTTCCTGGCATTATTTCTGGGTGTTCTACAGGGCGAAAAACAAATTCTGCAGGTACCCTCCACTCTTGGTGTTTTAACTCTTGGACCACTCGCGCTAGTGCTTACCCCCTGAATGAACATGTCTGGGTCAACTGGTATGCCGTGTACCTCCAGTGCTGTGGCTCGTATGTGTAACACCAACATCACTCTTAATAGGCGGATCCTCGGGGTCGAGCACACTGTCCCCCTCTCAGTGAACAATATGGTCATGTTAAGCTTGCTGAGGAGGTCCATCCCCAGCAAGTTAATCAGTGATTCTTCATAGTACAATAAGGGAGCTCGTACTGTCTTTCCCCCTACTGTTACATACAAATCTTCTGTGTAAGGAACTTCAACCACCGCCGCAGAGAACCCCTGCATTTCCAATGTACGATTAGATAGCGGAAATCTGCCTTCTCGTAGGCATGATTTTTCAGCTCCTGAATCCACCATAAGAATGAATTGTTTGTTCCCTATCTCCGCCCCCACCAATGGTTCCTCCGCTGCATCAAGGGTCGTTGATAGTACTGGACACGCAAGCGCTCTCTGTGGGCTGTCCTATGCTGGATGCCTTGTTGTTCCCCCATCGTCAAAAACATTTCCTGATACCACAGCCACTCCACCAAAGGGTGCAGGCACACCATTTGCCATTGTGACAAAAGGGTTGCCCTGCATGTGTGCCATGTGCTCGTGGCCTTGTGGGTGTTGCTGAACATTATGCGGCTGTGCCCTGCGTTCATCTGCGTACCTCTGATCCTGTTATTCTCTCCCTACACTGCCCATTGGCAGCCCATGTGGACTTCCTGGGTGAGGGTGACCATACTGCTGTCCATTTGGATAAGTTTTCATGGGTCTGCTTCTACACTCTTGAAAGATGTCCCCACCTTCCTCAATTCCAGCAATTCCCTTGTCCTCCCTGTGGACCTGGACCTCTGTACCTGCCATACCTTCCGTACCCTGAACCGCCACCTCTTTGCCCTCTGTACCCACCACTTCCTCCATGGGCGCTTCACCCTTGCCACGGTGGCCCTCTGTACTGCTCCTCACCATTCCACTGTTCCTGTTAGTTTCCTGCCCAATTAGCTGCCATTCTAGCTTGTATTGCTGTGGACCCCTCCTCTTCCTCTTGCTCTCAATCTGTGGGAAGTGCAGCTACAGCTGCTGTGACCTTCAGCAGTTGTGTCTGTATTAATTTTGCCTCATCTGCCAACCTTCTTTGTGCTATCTCCTTCTCCCTTTCTTTGATCCTTTTGCAGTGGTCCATTATAATGCTTTGTATTTCAGGCCAGCCTTTGCCTTCAATCCCAGCTATTTTATCCAGCGCTTTCTGAACTTCCTTCAGGAGCCCTCTCTTTATTATAAAGCAAAACAGGGAGGTTGACTGATCCCAGGCTATGCCTGTCTCCGCTCTCCACATCTCCTGCACCCGTAAAATGAAAGCCATTGCATCTTCTTCATCATTCATCGTACACTGCATTACTGACTGTAAATCTGGTGTATCTGGGAAGGTGTCCCTCAATGTGTGCCAAATTCTTGCTCTTACTGTGTTAAAAGAAGCACCATCATGTCGGTCACAATCTAATGTAATACCTGGGAAACCTGCTTTCGCCCAGACTTGGTCAGCTTGATCACCCACAGCGGACACCAGCAAGCTTTTAACATCACCTACTGCCAAAGGAACCACTGCTGTGTGTTTCTCAAATGCGTATATCCATTTACTCGCACCTCCTGACAGCAGGGGCAATAACTTCAATAGATTGGCCTTATCCATCTGTGCCCAGGGTATGTAATTTGGCCTCCCTCCTCCCCGATGTACCATGGGTAGTTGTAACCTTCCTTTTGTTCCTTTCCCCATACTCACCTTTGTTCTTCGTTTTCCCAACACAGCCATTCTCCCCACTCTGCTTCTTATTCTTCCGTTCCATTCCTCTTCCATTGCCCTCCACAGAGGTGTTTCATCGAACCTCACCGGCGCCCCTTCTGCTGCGAACCCTATTCTTCTTCCTTCCAGCTCATCTTCCTCTATGTCACACCATAACTCTTCCGCCCCTCGCAAGGCCGTGCCTTCTCACCCTGTGTCTCACTCCGGCGTGTGTTGCTCTAACTCGATTATTCTTGTTGACTCATCTTGTATACAGAATAGTATCTCCCCCTTTTTCCATCCTTCTTCTATGGACCTGTCGGGTGCCTGTGCCCTCTGTGTCTGATTGATCCTAGAAGTACTTGATCCACTTTGTTCACACATATCTCTTAATCTGGACAGCTCGTTTTGAGCCATTTATAACCTGGAGTCTAACTCTTCTGTGGATTTTTCAATATCTATTGCAAGGGGATTCACCTGTCCACTTGTTCTTGGGCACTCATATGGTGGGGGTGCTGTTGGTCGTGGTGTGGTTGGGGGGAGGGTTTTGACACATACACTGGGTCACTGTATCCCTAAGCAGGCACTGGTTTATTCAAAAGGGGATATAGTCGTGTTACCTCCACTGTCCCTTCTTTTCCTTCGCTCTCTTTTTCGCTGTTTTCTATTGCCAGGGGAGATGCAATCTGTTCCTTTGTTTGCTCTTTTCTTTTTATTGGAGACACCTCTTCAAACAACCTCCATAGATCTAATACCTCTCTTCTATTTTGCAATTGTTCTACTTTATATTTCATAAATAAGCATGTGGCTACCATGTCCAACACGCTTCTGACGAATGACCCTCTCTGGGGCCATACCTGTGGTAGCCCTTCCCCTTTTAATTCCGTGGCCCATTGGTCATAGTATTGTGTGATACGATGCGCATAACCTGGCAAGTTTTGACAAATATGGGCCAATGGTGTTTCTGCCCCCATTTTACTCTCCCGTCCACCCATTCTGATGCCCTGTTTTAGTGGGTGGGTGTTATGAACTTAAAATACTGATGATGGCAATATTCTACCGCTAATATACCACTTTTGTTTTCCACATGTACCAAGTCTTTGAAAGGTCACACTTACGATGACCACTTTTCATAAAACCATTACACAGTCATTTTAACAATTTTACCAAAACACAGAAAAAACATAACCGGTTCAATACATAAAATTGATTGACAGAACACTTTACATACAACATGTAACATATACCTCCCATTCTCCTATACACTACTATTTTCCCAAAAATATCTCTTTTACTTCAACCCGTTGCACCCCCTTAACCCTTAAATTGTCAGAATGTCTTCCCACGGATTTTTAAGAAGAGGAAAAAGAATAAAGCATTTATAAGTTCTACTCCGAGTCTTCTCCTTATATGAGACTCCTACCAATGTCTTCTGTTTTCCACTTATTCCCAGTACTAGTCAAGATAGCACTATGCGGCGCCGCCTTCGAGCCATTTTCAGAGCTAGGTTCCCGTCTTCCCTTTTCACCTTTTAATCTCCTTAACTCATCCTAATGGCCATATGCAAAAGATAAAAGAAAAAATAAGAATAATACCTATTTTACCCCCAAGAACTCCTTTAACTTGTATCGACCTCATATAAAATTGTCTATATCCAGCTCCTTTTAATGTCGCTCGCACTTGATACTCACGTGTTCGTATTGATTCCAGACCCTGCTGACCCGGTCCGTCCAGGCGGTGTTGCCCCACGCTCAATGGCCACCCCAGCTCCGGCGAGCGGTACTATGGGTTTTGTGAAGTGGGACCCATACCCTCTCGCCCTACTGAGTGCGCATGTCTAAGCGTACTGGTTACCATAGGCGGGCAGCTCTCTCGAAGGGGCGCGCCATGCATCTCCACTGTGGCTGGGGACGTCTTGTGCCAAAAGGGACAAAAAGAACACGATTGCGTCGGGGTCACCACTTGAAAGTGAGCGTCCCCCAAGAAGGCATTGAAACTCCACAATGAGAATCAATAATGAACCCTCCCCAGATGGGAATGAGACCAAGACCAAGTGCGGGTGAAGTTAAAAAGCTTTATCCAAACCAATATAGAGCAAGCAGAGAACTCTGCAAACTCAGAGAGCTCTCTGCCAAACATCAGCAAACATCTACATGTTATTACAAATCCACGTTATGAAAGATAGGGGGAACTAGGGATTACATGAATCGATGAGATTGGGCAAAGGAGAATAAACATTATAGATTATGTAGGGTCGGCACTCCTGATTGGTAAACCTCTGCATGGTGTTGTAATGATGCTTGCGGGTCAGCTGGGCTCATCAGGGTAGGGCACCAGGTCAGGAGCTGTTAGAGTTCATACATCTTGGCTGCACTAACATTTTGCCCTTGTGGCCACACATACACATTCAATGTTAACGTCTGTTTCAAATTGTCGTATAAATCCTACAAGTTGTTAATCTAACATCACAAGAGAAATAGCACATAGCTATAGGTGATATCAATGCATCATCATAAAAAACATTATTCATAAAGGGGGCAGCTTCATGAGTTCAGGTGCCTTACCAGGGGGCATGTGTCAGGATACCTTTATCATTCTGCTTTTTTAGATTTAGTAGGAGACATCTTTATAGTATGTTAGTACAAGATTGAATAAACTGCCACCATGGTCAGTCGAGGTTGGGGTGAACTAGAATACTATCGGGTCAGGGGGCACATAGCTAGTACATCAAAAGGCGGTGGGACGTGGGGACTTGCTGCCCATAATTCTTACAACCAAAGCATGGAGGTATGAAGTGGATTTACGATGGCATTGTATGTCAGGGGGTATGGGGGAAGGCAAATATCTTGTGCGGGTTCAGCAGGCAGGCGAGGAGGTACATCTGCATTATTCCAACATTAGTAAAACAAGGGCCTTCAGTTGTTAGCCCAGCCTGAGGAGGGAGGAGGGCGGGGGCTGAGTAGGTGGCTTTGAAGGGGAAGGTAGAGATGGCCCTGTGGCTTCTCGCATGGCTATGTTATAGGGTTGCATGCACATCATTATAAATGAGAGACGGGATTATGCCAGTATAATTATATATAAATATATATCGAAGACCATGCAAGCTTATGAACATTATATGTATTACACATTTTCCTATATCATGAGTACCATGTTTGCAAAATCATTTCTATCAACAAAGGTCTTATTAGCTTCACATCATTCACAGGGCTAAGGTTTTGCACTTGGGCACGGGACACGCAAGAAAAGCTGACATTAAAAGATGAGGTAGAAACAGTTTGGCATGTGTGTTAGCATAGGAAAGAGTCTGCAACATTCTGCTTATACTCTGATTTGTGTAACACAATGCTCAAAGAATAAACAAATACTTAAAAAGGCACTGGCCCTCATTACAAGTCAGGCGGTGGACCATGGTGCTATTAGCACCATGGTCCATGCCGGATTCCGCCATGGTGGATGGCGGAATTACCGCCCCCATTCCAAGGTGAGTGGGGCGGTAATTCCCCATTCACCATTGGCCCTTCCCCATTCCCCTTTTTGCCCCATAGGGCATAATGGGGATGGGGAAGGCGCTAATTACGGCACCGTAAATTACGGTGCCGTAATTAGCACCAAGGTCGCTTAGCGCCTTGGACTTTAACGCCTGCAAAAAGCAGGCGTTAAAGTGTGAATCAGGCGTTAAGCCCTTAACGCCTGACTTGTAATGAGGGCCACTCTCTTAATATGGTCGGCACTCATTACCCTAGAAACCATACATATTGCCATCCTTAATTGAACTTATATATTTTTTGAAAATCATAGAATACATAGGAATATCACACATTGCTTTTAAATATTGCGCAGCATCAATAATCCTTGATTAGTAATGGCAGGTTCGAATATATATATATTTTATAACTTTAAGAGTGGTTGATCTGGGGTGGGAGAGGGCTGTCTTATTTCAATATGAGCAATCAATCTCATGGACCTAAAGCTAATTTATCGTCTTACAGATGGCTTAGCAGCATGGGTGAAACTGGGTGGCACACGGGCTTAGCATACAAGTCTGGCACTTCAAACGGGGAACACCATTGGGGGTTATTCACAACATATATCATAGATGCGGGGGTCTGCGAGAGGACAGGACAAGTTTTATGGGGGCAGCTTTGTTTTTCTCAGACACCAGCTTTTTCCCAGTCATCATCAGGTCAATGATGTACTGCGGAAGGTGAAAGATATGGTGTTTGTAATGTAGCTTGTTCGTGCCTAGTCTCCCGTGGGAACAGGCCTTCAGCTGAGCCACCAAGGAGAGAAGGGTGAGGGAAGTGTTGGGCTCGCTGTGCGCAGTCAGGGGGGAGAGCTGCAGCCCAGAAGGCTGCTTGTGCCACTGAGGCCTAGATTATTATGTTCAAAATGGAGTCTGGGTGTATCGCAAAATGGAGTCTATATCATGCAATGGGATGAGCCGTGCAGCCCCGTGTGTCGACCCACAGCCATCCCGCATCCCGGGACCAGGTGCATAGATGGCTGTCGGTGAGTCATAGGCCTCACGCACGTGAGGAATGTAGGGGAGGTGGGTCCTAGAGACCTTTCCTCCCATAAAGTTTCACAAAAGCTCTCTTGGTTCAACAGAAACGTTCTCTGTCCAAACTCATTTCTGGAATGTTATTGCCAATTCTCAATCACTCTCAGTCTTTGGGGTTGAATGTCCCTTCACTTCTTTCTTGACTCATAGTTCAGTCAGGTTGGGCCTTCTGCTTCTCTTCCCTGACTCCTGAGGGATACCCACACTTAAATGCCTTTCAAACCTGTGTTTGTCTTCTTCTTTTTGGAGTAGCAACAGTGCATTGTGCTGTGTGACATTGTTGAGTACCATACACCACAGATCTGCAATGGGGCACAGCATGTAATGTGAGTATTAGAGGGCAAACTTAGTCTTAGTCACAGAAATCTGCTGTTTTAATCACCAAATGTTTGTCCTCTTCTGTTGTGGTACCAATGTGTGTATTGCAGTTGCATTGCAATGGAACCATTTTTGGTTGTTGCACAGGCGTCATGAGCCAAAGTCCTCTGTGGCATGGTGTTGGGAGGCAGATGAGTATGTCATCTATGGTGTCTAGCTGTCCCCCCGCCCAATACCTCACAGGTGAGAAACGTTACTCACTGAGGCAACTGTACGCCCTTATCCCAGGCAAGTGCCACAGGACATAGACACAATCTATGCTGAAGATGCAAAAGCAGTCATACTAACATAGTAGTAACAAGTGCATGCATTATATACAAAGTAAATTTGCACACCATATGAAGAGCATATACAATAGGTGATATATACATTTGTATATGAAGAATATTAACAAAACATCCACAGACATGAAGAACTCTAACATAAGCAATGTTTAATCTGAATGCGGCATGAATGATTTGCGAATATAACTCACTAATATTGAAACAATAGTGCACCCAATGGAGGGAGATAAGACCTGCACCCAATGGAGGGAGATGCACTCTAGAACTGCCTGCTGAAAAGGAGCCGGTAGAGAGAAAGGCCAAGGATAAAACATATCCACAAAGGAGGGAAACCCCAGTAGGAGGAAATTGCAAGCCGGCTCTGAAAACGAAAGTAGCAAGGAAGCAGAGCCGGATGCAGAACCAAGCACAAGAGGGACAAAGGGCAGAAGGAAACCAGGAAGGCTAAGGGTGAAACTAGGAGGGAGGCAGCTCAGAATGAAAGGGGGAACAGGAACAAAATTTCACGAACCAGTGGGTAGCAGCTTGAGCGTCAGTAACTGAAAACGAGCAGGGGGCGTGGCTACAATATATAAGGCTGGACAAAGGACATCTAGTCCATTAACGAAGGATTATAGGAGTCCGATTGCCGACCCTCCATCTTTCCCACAGCTTCCAGGGTCGTGTCATGACAGCATGCCCCCTCTTCATGATGGTCCCTCCAGGTTTACCTGGATGGAGCCTGTGGAATCGGCGGAGCAGTCTCGGGGCATGTATGTGACTCCTGGGTTCCCAGGTTCATTCAGCGGAAGTATAGCCTGTCCAGTGGACTAGGTACTATAGAGTTCACCGTCTACACCAGGAGTCTACCAGCCTTTCAACCTCGTATTCCTCGGGCTCTGGGTCCTTGGTTATTGAAAGACAAGGAATTGGGTGTCCTTGAGGATCAGGATGGTAAGCTTTCAGAAGTGAAGTATGAAAGACCGGTTGAATCCTCTTGAGTCTGGAAGGCAAGCGTAGTCGAAAGGCTACCGGATTGATCTTCAAGGTGATAGGGAAAGGGCCTATATACTTGGCCGAAAAGTTCCCAGGATGAACTCACCGTGGTCAATACTTGGTAGACAACCAAACAAGCGTGCCAACTTCCCATGAAGAGTTTGGTTGTTGTTTCTTGTCCGAATATATCTTATACCTCTTTTTGCTGTCTTCAAGGTTGCGTAGTACTTCTCTTTGTATCTGCCTCAGGTCTTCTAGATGTTGATCTAAAGTAGGCATAGTGGTGGTAGTGAGCCCGAAAAGGGGTACATGTTGGGGATGAAAACCATAGGTGTACTAGAATGGACTAACCCCAGTAGTTGAGTGTGTGGCATTGTTGTAGGTAAATTCTGCCAGTGACAGATAGGATACCCATTCCTCTTGTTCCTGATTGCAGAAGCAACAGAGATATTGTACTAGGGTGGCATTGAGCCGTTCTGTCTGCCCATTGCTTTGTGGATGGTATCCTGAAGAAAGCACCTGTCGGATACCCAGCTGTCTGCACAGAGTGTACAAGTATCTTGAGGTGATTTGGCACCGTCTATCCAACAGAACAGTTTGGGGAAGACAAATAGCCGGATCACATCATTCAGGTACATAGAAGTGGCCTCAGGTGCACTTGGTAAGCCCGGTAGAGGGGAAAAATGTGCCATTTTACTAAGAGAATCCACCATAACCATAATAGCCGTACACCCTTTTGACTGTTGGAGATCGACTATAAAGTCGGTAGATATGTGTTTCCAAGGTTGACATGGGTGTAGAGTCTTTTTGGAGTAGACCTACCGACTGTTGGGTAGAGGATTTGTTCATGGCACGTGTTGGACAAGACTTAACGTATGCCTTACAGTCTTTAACCATTGTCGGCCACCAGAAATGTTTGATAAGTAGGTCTAATGTACTCTTCTGACCCTTATGGCTGCGGAAGGAAGGTCGTGGCACCAGGATAAAGCTTGTGTCTGCAGTTGTTTAGATGGAAGAAACAACAAGCCCTTGTGAAAGTATAGATCCCCTGGTCTCTCCAAGCCTTGCTCTTGACCTTGGATCATCGGTAACTGATGGATGGAGTCCTCCACTTCCTTCAGAAAGGAGTGAATCGCCTCCAGGATCCTCTTTCCGGCCAATATCTCTTCAGTTCCTTGGGATTGAGTCTCCTCCTAAGAATCTGGACAATGCGTCTGCAAGGGTATTATCCTTCCCAGGTAGGTATGTTATGACAAAATCATACTGGGTGAAGACATAAGCCCAACAGGCATGGCGGGAATTACGACATTCCATTTTTTGCAACACCTTAAGGTTCCTGTGATCAGTGCGAACCAGAAAGGGATGTGTTGCCCCTTGTAATAAATGTCTCCATTCAATACATGCTTGGCGGATAGCTAACAGTTCCCTTTCAATCACAAAATAATTGCGTTCACAGGAGGTCAAAGTTTGTGAATAATAGGACACTGGATGTTCCTTGCCATCTTTCCTCTTCTGTAGCAAAGCTGCCCCTATAGCTACGCCCGAGGCATCAGTCTCTACAATGAACGGCTGTGATTGATTGGGTTGGACCAATATAGGGGCTGTGATGAAGGCCATCTTGAGATGTCGAAAAACTTCATCGACGCCCCTGCCCCACTCAAACTTTCTTCCCTTCTTGAGGAGGTTGGTAATAGGCAAAACAATGTCTGAAAACCCAGGGATAAAACTTTGATAGGCCTAGGAACCTCTGTACATCTTTAGGGGACTTTGGAGTGGGCCATTGTAACACAGCCTTGACCACATCAGGATCCATCTGGATTCTGCCCTTTGAGAGGATAAATCCCAGATAAGAGACCGAAGGAGCCTCAAAGGTGCACTTCTCTGGTTTAACCAGGGGTTGATTGCTCTGCAATCTTTGCAATACTTTGGTGACAAGTCGTCGATGTTCCGTCAGAGAAGAGGAGAAGACCAAGATGTCATCGAGATATACCACTACCGAAGAAAACAACAGGTTGGAGAACACCTTGTCCAGAAAGCGTTGGAAGACAGCGGGGGCATTAACCACGCCAAAGGGCATCACTTGTACTCGTAGTGCCCCAGTGGTGTTTTAAATGATGTCTTCCACTTATCACCTTTCTTGATTCCAAGCAGATGATAGGCCCCCATTAAGTCAAGCTTGGTGAACACGCTCGACCCTTGTACTGCCTCAAGCACATCCTTAATTAGAGGCATGGGGTAACAGTCCTTCACTGTTAAACTGTTTAAACCACGGTAGTCTATGCAAGGGTGCGGCTCAGTAGACCCTTTTTTGGGTATGAAGAACATAGAGGCCCCCGCAACCGGCCAAAACTCCTGGATGAGTCAATTTTGCAGGTTGGCTTCGAGGTATTCCTTGAGGGCCCTTCTTTCAGGCAGAGACATGGGATATATACGACCAAATGGTACCAATGCTCCAGGAACCAGATCTATGGCACAATCCTTGGAGCAATGGGGTGGAAAGGCACGAGGGAGTTCGAAAAATATCATAAATTGCTGTTAACATGGAGGGATAGTTTGTATGACTGTAGTGGACATGGAGACCACTGTCCCCTCGCCAGATTCCTGAGTGGGTTGCTGCAGACAGTGTAGATTACAATATTCAGAGCAAAAACAGATGGTGTTGGCCTTCCAGTCTATAATAGGATTATGCCTTTGGAGCCAAGGCATACCCAAGATAATAGGGAAGTGGGCCACCAGAATGACATCAAATGTGATCTGTTCCCGATGATGAAACAAGGTTAATATAGCGGCACAAGATTCCTGGACTACGGGCCCAGAGACTAAAGGTGACCCATCTACCCCTTCTACCGGAAGGGGATTGCTCTTGTTACACAATGGAATTTGGTGTTCTTGGGCCCACTGTGTGTACAGGAAGTTGCCTGCGGCTCCACAATCCAGCATTGCCCATACTTCCAAGGTAGGCGAAGCCTTGAAGGTCAGCTTGACCGAAAATACCATGAGTGTGTTGTCTTCCGTATCTCTTTCTGTCTGAGTAACCTTGCAGGGACTAGTTGCTTCCTCCCGGGAACGTTCCCTGCTTAAATCCGGAGGGCTGTGTTTCCCGAACACCTGGTGGTACTTCAGGACAGTTGCGTAACAGATGTTTAGAAGAACTGCAGTACATGGAGAGCCCTTGCTCCTTGCGTCTCTTGCGTTCTTCGGGTGATAAAGGGCCTCTTGCTGCACCAATCTGCATCGGTTCTTCTGTCTGAACACGACTGGGCTGCAGAAGTGGTGGGGTTCCAATAGAAGGGGGGAACCTAGTTCTTCTCCTTTCCTGTCTTCTCTCCGACAGTCAGTATTCAATTTGAAGAGTGAGAGTCACCAAGTCTTGAAAAGATACATGGCAAGCTACCCTTGCCAGCTCATCCTTTAGGTCATCATGTAGCCCCCTACGGAACAGGGTTTGATGTGCAGAGTCTGGCCAGCCTGCATCTACTGCCAACTTCATGAAAGTGGAGGCATAGGTGTGTAGGTCTTGAATACCATGGCAAAGATCTAGAAAAGCTTCATATGAGGAGTATTGAACCTCTGGACGGTTGGATCTGGTTCTGAACCATTGGGTGAAAAGAAAATAGTCATTCATCACGGGATCGGCCATAGTGATCAGAGGAGTTGCCCAAGCTAGGGCATTGCCCACCAAATTGGACACCAGGAACCCGACCTTGGTTCTATTTAGCTCATAGGTCTTGGGTCTAAATGCAAAATACACCATACAGGCATCCAAAAATTCTTTGAGAGTCTTGGGTTTCCATCATATTTTCCAAAAGGGAAAGTGAGGGGAGGTAAATCAACTCGATTGTTTTCTCGAGCGGTAGCTTGTTGTCTTAGGGCTACGTTCTCTGCACAAAGAGATTGAACTTCAACTTGGAGTCCTTGAAGAGCAGTGACGATCTCCTGATATTGCTCCAGTGAAGCCATGTTGGACTTATGGTGTTGCAAGCTGTCAGGTTCAGAGAACTCCTCCCACCGGCTCTCCTTACCTGAAGTTTCCGAAGCTCTGCCTGAAGGATCAGTCCTCTTCTTTCTTCTTGCCTTCTTGGGGTCTTCCTCTTCCTCCTCTTCTTTCTTCTTAGTTCTCCTCTCCTTTTTCTTTTCGTAAAGGTAGGGACAGGCCCCTCCAGAAGCCACCTTGACCGCAAGGGAACACAGCCAAAGGGGTATCCAGAGGAGCCAGCCCCCTAACAGGGAAAAAGCCGAAATTGGCAAAAAAAACTTGTGCCGCTCTCTTGTAGGACGCTGTACCTCTGGAAGATGGTAAGGAGGTAAGTAGAGCCGGTAGAATCCGTGTAAAGCTCTGGTCCGGAGTGGGGATCGATGGAGAAAAATGGAAAGTAAAACCGAGAGCAGTGATACAAAGAGCTAAGGCACAGAAAGAATAAAGAAAGGGAAAAAACACAGATCTCAAGGACAGGGAAGTAGAAGAAAACCAGTAGACTACAAAAGGTGGGTTTGAAGTACCAGGCTGGAGCGATGGGTACACAGGGAAAATTGGTCAGAATAAAGATGGAAGGGCTGCAAGAAAGAAACGGAGAGAGAGAAAGCGAGATAGAGATAGAGAGAGAGAGAGAGAGAGAGAGAGAGAGAGAGAGAGAGAGAGAGAGAGAGAAAGGAGAGAGAGAGCAGACATAATCAAGAGTGGGACAAATAAAAGTAAGCTAGGAACAAAGACGTGCACCCAATGGAGGGAGATAAGACGTGCAACCAATGGAGGGAGATGCACTCTAGAACTTCCTCCTGAAAGGGAGCCGGCAGAGAGAAAGGCCAAGGATACAACGTATCCACAAAGGAGGGAAACGCCAGTAGGAGAAAATCGCAAGCCGGCTCTGAAAACGAAAGTAGCAAGGAAGCAGAGCCGGATGCGGAACCAAGCACAAGAGGGACAAAGGACAGAAGGAAACCAGGAAGGGTAAGGGTGAAACTAGGAGGGAGGCAGCTCAGAATGCAAGGAGGAACAGGAACGAAATATCACGAACCAGCGGGTAGCAGCTCGAGCGTCAGTAACTGAAAAGTTGCAACACTACGAGCAGGGGGCGTGGCTAAAATATATAAGGCTGGACAACGGATATCTATAGGTGTCCGATTGCCGACCCTCCATCTTTCCCACAGCTTCCAGGGGTGTGTCGTGACAAGTTGACCTAGCAAACAAATTGGACTTTTGACCTCCGTGCGTGGCCCGCACCTGCACTGCATTTGTACTACCTACTGTAATGAATCATATTTTGGCATGCATATGTACTACCTGCTGTATTCGTACTAATCTGAATTTTTGTCTATGTAACCTGTAACCTATAAGCAACTTGTAAGCCTAAAGTATTCTTGTTCCCACGCACTGCTGCCTTCGGGTCTGGTGCACGCTACAAATAAATAAAAAAATAAACAAACAAGCAGGATACTCCCAGTTTAATTAAAGTTGTATAAGGATACAACAAGTCTTTGTTAGCCAGGTGCAGGAAAACAGTAAGCTAAAATACTCCATGAAGGATATCTCAAGAGTGTCCCTGGAGGCAACAGAATATATGGCACACACATTAACAAGAGCTAAAATCTTAATAAATATTTGGTCAATCTCTTTCACACATGGTACCGCAGCATGTGACAAAGCAAAAACAAAGAGGTGATGGCTGGAAGGTTTAGACTGAATCTTAACCACTGGAATTGCTCGGGGCAACCCTCCAGACCATCGTTCTTCGCCTGCCAAGCCATTACAGAAGGGGAAAGACCATATGCAAATCAGGCTTGGCCCCACCCCAAAAGGGGCAGTCCAGCCCGAACTGCTAGGTCACATCCATTCTGCACGAGACCACAAGCATCCCCAAACATGTTTCGCCCTTGTTGGGGCTCCTCAATGAGGAGAAGCTTGGGTCTCTAGGCCCAGCAGGCACGGGACCCATAATTAGAGAACATTGACTAATCATTAGAAGCCAACATAGATAATGCACCTTAACTACTCTCTACACGTACACATAGACATGAGGTGCCACAGAAGGTGAAATGCAAAGAGATTGCCCAGTCTCATGGCCTGAAAATGAGGGATGGTAACATCTTTAATTGAATAAAAGGACAATCCATGGGACACACTCCTCCTACTACCTGTCTGGTTCATATCTTGTCGATCTGTCAAGGGTTCAAGTTTGGTAACAAATGTGCCAACCTATCAAAATCCTTAGAGACATGCCATCCATCCAGTAGTATGCCAGCCAACCTCCTGTCACAAAGATGATTTAATTTAACCTTTATCAATATAGGGGTTGTAACAGGTGAAGCCATGAGGTATGTGTAACACAATAAACATGTTAACCCCTATAGCTGCCATATGTAGCCAAGCTCACTAACCTTTCCCCAGTCCAAGTAGGTGTTTGTAAACTGAGATTATGTTATGACATCAATGATGGCAAGTTTTCAGAATGTAATCAATTGTTTCTAATTTGTAGGATGAGAGACACACTATTAGAATGCTTGTATGCTGTCCCTGCTTTACTTGGATGGTAATGAAGCTGGATGTTGCTGTGCACTTTGTTTACCTCCTCATTTGAGTCTGTCTGGATTGACTCCAGTTCCTCTCGGTCTGTTTGGTACTTTTTGGCCCGTTTTACCAATGGAGTGGGTAAACAAGGTCACATGTTGCTGTATAACCCTCAACTTTTTTGGCAATCTTAACAGATGGTTGCAAAGGATGTTTGGCTAAGTGTTCTCTGATTGTCGAGGGGCCCCCACCATGGTCCCGAGGACTGCATAGACAACCTGTGGAGAGCGGGATCACGCATAACAGAAATCGGTTGGCGGGAGACCTTTGAAGAAAAGACTCATCCGGTCACCACAGACAGCCCCAATGGGGCGTGGAGGGTTATAGGCTGATCGGGGAGACTCAACATCTAAGACCGTCAGTAGATCCATGGATATAATTATGAAATAGGAGTGGGGGAGGGGATTTTTGTATTTTGTGGGATTGTGAAGAAATAAGAGATTAAGGAAAGAAAGAGATATCTTCTGAGAAGGGTTGGCAAAGATTTTGTGGTAAGCATCATTATGGGGCAATAATAAAAAAAGAGACATATCCCTCATAGAGGGTGAGAAGACAGCTGAATGTTATTGGTGTAATCATTGCTGGTGCCAGCCTTATCTTGTGAGATAGTTAGGTCTTGTTGAAGTGTTTTTTTGTGAATTCATGGAAGACCTCAATTAGTTGTGTGGGCCGAGGAATGTGGTCCAGTGTGGGAGCAGCAAGATTGCACTGCTCAGAGCATGAGTGGCACATATGGTGCCGATCAGAAGGGTTCAGTGACAGAGGAGGCGTGTTCTCAGAGAGAACTGTGAATGTGAACTGCACCACTGATTGTGAATATGGAGTGGTCCTACACTTCCCCACACATTCATACCGCCTGGGCCACTGACTGTGGAGCACTCTGCCTCTTCTCTGCATGTGTAGGGTGCAGGAGATTAAGGGTCCGCTTCATGGGAAAGGGGCGTTGCGGTAAGCAGCAGAATCTGGATTGCGCTGATACTGGGATCAGAATTCTATGTTTTATGTATCATTTTCTGTGTGGTTGTGTGTGCATGTATGCGTACGCAAATGAGTGAGTGAAGGTTGTATAGGTGATTGACTGCTCTTGTGAATGAGCAAGTGTATTGTGTATGGGTGCACATGAGACTGAGTGATTGAATGCTGTGTGAATGTGTGTTTGAATGAGCAAGTGTATATGTGTGTGCTTGTGTTTGTGCCAGCTGGGGGAGCTGATTTAGGGGAGGCTAGCATTTTTTACTGAGCATCTATGATTCTATGATACAGGACGCATGATAAGTGTTATTATGTGGCTAGACTGGCATTTTGCCTTGCCAGTCTTGTCATTTCTTACACTGGCATGACAATTTTGATTGGGCATCTATTATAAATCAAACATGATAAATGTTACTATGTGGCTAGATTTGCTATTTTGTGCAGCAGGCCTCACCATTTCTTACTATGGCATGACATATTTTATTGGGCATCTATGATATGACTGGCATTTTGGTGCTACCAATCTGGCCAATTCTTACTGTAGTGTGACATTTATTGTTTACAGATGATATAGGATATATTCATAGTATGTGTTATTATGTGGCAAGACTGTATTCTGGTGCAGCCAGTCTAGCCATTTATTACTGTTTCATGACATTGGGCCTCATTCCAACACCGGTGCCGGTTATCCCTTTGTGCCTGATTCCGAGGTCCCCAAACGGGACCCGTAAGGTATGTTTGGTCGGACCAAACGTACCTTACAGTTCCCGTTAGGGGACATGGGCGTAAATAATGGCCTTGGCATGCGCCAGGCCATTATTTTCGCCCTCCCCATTCCAATTTGAGCCCTGTGGGGCTTAAATGGGAATGGGGAATGGTTTGGTAAATGGGGACTTACCGGTTCCTCCAAGGTAGGAATGGACCGGTAAGTCCCCATCTCACCAAACCGTTGTCGGACCCGGTGTTGGAGGCAGCCATGGTGCAAATAGCGCCATGGCTACCTCCAAACTCGTAATGAGGCCCATTTTCTGATGGGAATTGATGGTAAAGCAAGCTTTATCAGTGTTATTACCAGGCTTCACAGGCATTTTGGTGCTTCCAGTCCAGCTATTATGACTTATGCTCTCCTTTGCCCCGTCCCGAGACCAGTGGAACTGCAGTGGCAGCTATATCTACTAAGTTTCAGTTTCCTGATGGCAGCGAAGGGTGGCTGCCACAATTGGTGTTTTTTCTTCCTTGGTGCTGGAGCTGGTGTGTGCCAGGTACCTTTTTACAGTGACACCATCTTCTGTGATGATGATTGTAAAGAGAAGGGTGAGGGTCACCTGTCAGGCGTGGGTTTGCTTTCACGAGAACAGCCTTTTTCCCAGTGAAACATGTTTTCCCACAATGCTGATTCACCGATTCTTGGGCCATAGGGAGCATGCTGTGCAGCCAACCTCCTGCTTATGATACCACATCCAGTCTAATAACCAGAACAACAGACGAAAATACTTGACACACAATTCATAACTTCCTCAGATGAATTACAAACATTAGTTATATTTCTTTGACACTATGTCGACACGTGTTTCAGCTGGATCTCGTTAGCCATGCACTCAGGCTAAATGCTGTTCCAGCCTACATCACGACAGGAATGGCATCTGAATATTGTGCTACTCTCACTAAACTACGGTATTCAGGGTGTCTACAATAAAAACATATTTTACCATATTGGGAGTTCTATCTGTACTCTAACTCTATAAATGAATGAATCATATAGAACAATTTAAGATACAAGTTCATTTCATCACGCCAGTGCATACCGTGTATTTATCGCACACACTTTCTCAGCTTCTAGCCAGCCAGTATTTTACTCAACATTCTGCTTTTTAGTATTCTCTCATCTGGTAGTATACGGTACAGGGAGAAGAAAGAAAGGCTATGTCAGCACCCCTGGAGAAAATATGCTGCTTTTACGCAACCCAGCAAAAGTGTATATGCTTCCTTACCTATCACTCAGCTGTTCCAAATGTCTTGGGACATCTTCTCTCAGATGTCACTCCAGCTGCTTAATCATTTCTCAAAACGAGAAATATTGGGAAATATCTCTTTTTTTTTCTATTTCAATCTGTAAAAGAGAAGAAAAAATGTGGTTTCTATTAGCCAACACAGTACCTTTATATTGATGTTATACACATATGTGTGCTCTGATGGGACATCGACGTGTCAGAGCCAAATGGGATGCGGATCCAGACCCCTGGTAAGTGTGTGCTTCTCTACTTCATTTACATCTAATCTCATTTCTATCATTCATCGATCTCTAGTGTAGGCAGCATGGAAACTTCTGGACACCCTGGGCTTCATTACGAGCATGGAAGTAATGAAAATAGGGAGGCGAATGGTATTACCGGCATCGTTAACGGGTCTGGGCCATTATGACCCGACAACCCGCCAATACCGCCACCGCTCGTACTGTGCCCCTTCATACCGGCATGCACACATACAGGCACCCCTTCGCGGCGGAAATATCGGGATGCCGATAATAGGAGGACATCACAAGTTACGCGGGCTTGCACTTACCGGCATCCTGAAGGCGGTAATTAGGGCCTGCACGACGGCGGCAATACAGGCATCACGGACCACCTGTAAATAGCAACCTGCAGTGTAGGCAACTGCCACAGGTGCACACAATCACCACAGGTGGAGTCAATGGAGCCTGTCCCAGTACAAAAGGAGTACACCCACACACCACACTCCTTCCCACACAAAAATGATACCACTAGCTGTTGCAATCATTGGGCTGGAGGACATGCCTGTACTGTTACAACTACAGCAACAACAGCAACAACAACAACAACTACAGCTACAACAACAGGCAGCACAGATGAGACGCAGGAGGAGAAGGAGGGTGAGACAGGCCCAGCAATTTCCACCAGTGCAGCCAGTGGTACCAGGTAGGCAGCCACCAGTCCCTTGCATCAGACCCAGTCCATTCAATCTAACCCCGGAGCAGATCCACACCCTGTACCGGTTTGACCGGGACACCATCACCACCATAGTGGACATGATACACGACGACATTGTCTGCCTCATAGAAATACCACTGCCATCCCTCCGCTACTAAAGGTGGTGTCTGTGCCCCACTTTCTGGCCACAGGCACCTACCAGCACACAGTGGGCCAGCTGCATGTTATATCACAACCACTCTTTTCACGCATGCTGACCCAAGTGCTGGATGCCCTCCTGAAGCATGCAAGCACCCACATATCGCTACCACGGACTGCCCAGGAGCTTGCCGACACTAAAGTAGGCTTCCATGCAGTGGCAGGCATGCCCAATTGCGTCAGTGCCCTCGACTGCAACTATGTTGAATTGGTTGTCCCTCATGCAATAGAGGCGGTGTACCGCAATTGCAAGCAATTCCACTCCATCAATGTGCAGATGGTATGTGACTCCAGCAAGATCATCACACATTGTTGCGCCCAATATCCCAGATCTACACATGATGCCATGGTGCTGCGTAACTCCACGCTACCCCGTCACATGGAGCGACATGCTGGACGATGTGCCTGGCTGCTCGGTAAATTGCCTGCCTGGGCCATGGCAGTGCATCTGGGTGGTGAGGTGGGGGATGCATACTCCACCTGGGTGGGATTGGGGGGGATGCATACTCCACCTGGGTTGGATTGGGGGGGATGCATTCTTCACCTGGGTGGGATGGGGGGTGAGTGGACGATGCACTCAGAACTAAACACTGTTGACCTGAACATCCCAACCTGAACATGGCACATCAATGCCATACATAAGAGCAATGCCGTACATCACTGACAACATGCAACATGCAAGACACACAAGCAGGCCATATTGCATTACACAATGCATCGAAACAATCTGTGTGCATACAAACAGGGACATGTGAATGTCAACACCAGATAGCTGCAGCCATGGCCGTTATGCATAAGGTTGTCAGCTCAGATTGACACACACAAACCTCCTTGTGCCCCCATGCAGGTGATGGAGGATATCCCTTGAAGCCGTGGCTACTTACCCCTGTTCGGAACCCGCGTAACAGGCACGAAGAGGAGTACAATCGGGTTCATACCCGTACCTGTGTCGTGATTGAGCAGACCTTTGGCCTGTTGAAGGCATGGTTCTGCTGCCTAAGCAGGTCTGGTGGAGCACTCTTTTATGGCCCTGAAAAGGTGGCAAAGATCACCATGGTCTGTGTCATGCTGCACAACATGTGGATCCGGAGAAATGTACCACTGCCACCTGACGTTGACATGCATGCACCAGGTGAGGATAATGAGGATGATGATGGCGGAGAAGCAGCACCCCTGCCAATACGTGATGCACAAGATGGCCGTGCTGTATGCCAATCACTGAATGACGAATACTTCCGAACCACAGGGACGTTGATGGCTATGTGTCAGTGCTACACTGAGCACTGGGACCGTGTCGACATGGACACAGGGTGTGTGGAGAGTTGGGCACTGTGAGCTGTTATGAATTGAATGGACACACACGAAATGAACAATGTTAAGGCATTAAATGATTTCAAACACAACAGGTGTATTGAGGTTATTTACGAAACAGTGCCTTCTCCCTCCACCACTCACACACCCTCCCCACTCCCCCCTTAATCCCCAATGAACACCCCATACCACCAATAAACAACCCCTTAATCCCTCATGAACACCCCATACCCCCAATAAACAACCCTTAATCCCCAATGAACACCCCATACCCCCAATAAACAACCCCTTAATCACCAATGAAAACCCCATACCCCCAATAAACAACCCTTTAATCCCCAATGAACACCCCATAGCCCCAATAAACAACCCTGTAATGCCCTCTATACCACTTCACCAGCTCCCCCTCACCCAATGTCATCCCACACTATTTTTTAGTGTCCGGGGCAGCATTACGGTCTGCCTTGCAATCCGCCTTGTCATTCGCACAGGGCTGGAGGGGGTTGGAGGATGCAGGTGTGGACGAGGAGGTTGATGCAGATGGTATTGCCACCGCCGTTGCTGGTTCTTGACGCTGCATGTGCTGTAGCATGCTCGTCAGGACCTGCATGACGGCCCCGAAACTGTCACGTATCATGACAGCACTGGTGTTTATTGCCGCAATGGTCGCAGTATTGGCCTGACAGATCTCCCTGCATGTTGGCACACAAGCTCTATCATTGCATCCTGCCTTGCCTCCACCCTCGACAGGTGCCTCTATGTCAGTGTGGGCTGCTGAGGCTGATGGTGCTGGGGCAGGGTGGGCCATTGCAGGGCTGGCCTCCGGGGTGATAGTGATGTCTGAACTGTGCAGTAGAACTGCAGAATCCAGCATGGGGCTGGAGAGTGAGGCCTGAGTGGCATGTTGGAGCATGGACGGGGGGCTTGGGGTGTGTGGACATGCCACATGGATTGTTCCTTCTAGATCCACGTACTCCTCCGCTCCTACATCCACATCACTGAGTGGGACTGTGGCTGCTGCCTCACCCACTGAACTTGTGGCAGCGGAATGGGTGTCACTAGCCTCGCCTTCCGCTGTTGTTGGCAGCTCTGTGGTCGCAGTCTCATCCGCTGCTGTGGGTTCCTCATGTGCCTGCATGGCCTGTGCACTTGCCCTGGCCTGCACTCTGGGACGCGATGCTGCCCCAGAGGTGGGGGAAGAAGAGATGCAGGGCATCAGTGATGGTGTTACATGCAAGATGCATGAGAGGGTGCTCTGGAGTTTTTCATTTCTCATGATTTGCCATCTTACCAGTGTGTCATGTCACAAAGGGTAGTTTCAAGGGGGGGCATATTGGCATTAGCCGTGGCGTCTCAATTCGGCACTGATGCGTGCCAGGTGGTATGCCATTGTATTGGGGTTTGTGTGATGTATGACATGCAAATGCTGCCTGTTTGTTGGGTGTCTGTTGGTAATGGGATTGGCACACAGCATGCCTTTCAGTGTGGCAGGGTTTGGGCCTCCATCTGGACATGGATCTGTAAATGTATGTATGATGAGCCATGCATTGCCTTGCCTAGTCTCAATTTCACGTCACTTGTGCTACATCATGGTTTGGCCTACTGGGGTTTGCAGGGTCACTCACCTCCATCTCCAGATGTTGCGACACCCGTCTCCATTACCCCGAAGCCCTCTATCGACTCCATCTGGATGGTTGTGCTGCAGGTTTCCTCCTAGCGCGTGAGTTTCACCGGGGAGTGCCCCCCCTGCCTATGGCCATGGCCTCCCTACGATTGCTGGCCAGGATGTTATGTTATGTTAATTAAGCTTATAAAGCGCACGGTCGCCGAGGCATCATGGTGCTGAGGAGAGAGAGCTAATCCCACAAAAGGTGGCCAGGAAAGAAAATTAGAACAGGATGGTCTTAAGAGCTCTTCTGAACCCGAGATGATTTGGGGCGGTTCTTAATGTCGGGGGGAGGTTGTTCCAAAGTCTAGCTGCAGCAATAGAAAAGGATCTGCCCCCGATCCTTTCACGGTTGAACTTAGCGACAACTAGAAGATTGGCGGCGGAAGAGCGCAGAGCCCGTGTAGGGACATAGCGGGTACATTTTGCTTGCAAAAACTCAGCTCCTTGGCTATGAACCGCCCTGTGAACAATACACAGGGACTTAAAAAGAACCCGCTGACCCACCGGAAGCCAATGCAGTTGGTGAAGTACTGGGGAGATGTGGGCACCATAAGGGGTGCCCGTAGCTAGCCTAGCCGCCAGGCTTTGCATGCGCTGTAGCCGCTGTATTAGACCAGTTGGCTGCGAACAATACAGGGAGTTACAATAGTGTAAGCGTAAAAGCACTAGGGCAGCCACCATAGGGGGGAGGGAGGGTTCTGGTATCATAGGTAAAGCCCTCTTAAGGAGCCTGATCTGGTGATGGGCGGCTTGGCAGACAGCCGTCACTTGATTAGACAAGAGAGGGTGGCGGAAAGTATGACGCCCAGATTTCTCACTTTGTCAACTGGGCTTGGAAGTGGGCCCAGCGAGGAGGGCCAAAAAGTTGCGGTCCACAGTGAGGAGTCCGGAGGGCAGTCCACCCCCATTACCTCTGTTTTGTCGTCATTAAGTTTAAGCCAGTTCTGGTCCATCCAGTCCCCTACGGCTCTCAAGCAGTCATGAAGACACTATGAGACCCAATCCTGGTCTTGATCTAGGCGAATCAGGATTTGGGTATCGTAAGCATAAGAATAGCAATTGAGGCCGTAGGAGAGGATGAGACAGACCAGTGCCCAGATGTATATGTTAAACAGAATTGGCGAGAGTGAAGATCCCTGCGGGACACCACAACTAAGAGAGCAGGGAGAAGAAAGAAAAGGGGGCATGGCCAGAGTTTGGGTGCGATCTGAAGGGGAGTAAAGAAATTGGACGAAAATTAGCAGGGACCGTGAGGTCAAGTGTGGACTTCTTAAGAAGGGGAATAACCCTAGCCGATTTGAGCTCCAGCGGGACCAGACCTGATTGGCATGAATCATCAGGATGTTCCAGACCCTGAGACTGAGGTCGTCCCATCTTTTTTTGCAGTCTTTGACTGTGCGTGGGGTGGTGCCTACCGCTGACACCTTGCGTGCTACCTCCTCCCATATTTCCTTCTTCTTCAGCTGCACCTCCCTTTAGAGGTTATGGGTGAAAACTTCATCGGCAAGGGCAGCCAGGGTCTCTGCGAGCATATTTAACTCCTCATCAGAGAAGCGCTTCTTGCGCAGGCGGGGGTTGGTTATATGGGTAGCCTTGGACATGTTGTATACAATGGCCCTGGTCTCTCCTCTGCAGCACTGGTGGATTGGGAGGATTGCAATAGATTGTGTTTTTAAAGATGGCCGCCGGTGCATTTCGCGTTCCGACGCGATGATGTTACTTCAGGGTCCGGTATTACGAGCCTGGTATTTACATGATGTTATTACCAGGTTGGTATTAAGGGGTTGCTCCTTGGCGGAGGCGGTATCGGCAGGTCACGTGATGCCACTATCGGGGAGTTGGAGGGCCTTTAGCGGCATGGTGGTATGGCCATTACCGGCACGGGGGTTCGCGCGTGCTTGCGCACTCATAATCAGCCGCTATTAGCGGCGTCTAATGAGCACGGGGCCGCTAGTTCCTCCATGCTGGTAATGACCCCGTTTTTTTCGGGATTCTCGTAATGAGGCCCTGATTGCACAGATTGTGGTCGCATAGTGTATACTGTTGTGCCAATTGCACATGCTGTTTAATGTCTACCCCAACCGTGCTGTCTTTACCAAGCCCCCAAATTACTCCATTCTACGTTTGCGTGTGCCCAATCTTGTTGTTTATTGATGGTCTCAAAAAAGCATTAAAGTTGAAATGGAATGAACTCTCTTAAGCGTTTTTAATTTATTTACAGTTATATACAAAATTAAGAACAAAGCAAACTGTGAATAGTAAATACATATAACACATAAAAAAAGTATGTATACATTGAAACAGCAAAGGAGAATAAAAAAAAGAAAACTAAAAAAAATCATTAAACTTACCCCAGATCTTATCATACAAGGTCAATTTGCATTTCAATTTATAAATCATTTTTTCAATTCTTGAAAGATTGTGCATCTCCTCGACACATTCATCAAATGAAGGAGGAATCCGGCTTTTAAATGAAGGAGGAATCCGGCTTTTTCAACCTCAAAGTACCAATCCTTTGCCCACAATGGCACCCCTAAACATCAATTTTTTATGGGCAAAGCAGAGATCAGACAACCCAGAATCATCTCCAAGGATCATTGTCTTGTAATCCAAGGTGGACCCCTCACTGGTTATCGTGTCACATACATCACATACTTCATTCCAAAAACCACTGACCCCTATACAGCTCCACCTCATATGTTCTAACATCCTGTACACATCCCCAGAATTCATCACTGTCTATTAGTCCTTTTTTGTGTAAGGTTTCCGGACACCAGAAAACTCGATTAAGAATTAAAAATATTTTGCCAGCAATCAGGTTCAATCTCAAAGCCAATCCTCTCACTCCAAACCTCCCGCAGTCTGTCATTACCTTGATAGTTTGACACAATCAATTTATAAATTCTACTTGCCAGACCGCCCTCCTTTCCATTAGAATTAGCAAGAAAAATGTTCATATCCAGAGTGTTCGACCAATCATCACCTAGAGACTTCTTCAGACGCCCATAAGCAGAATTCGACAAGCTTCCAAAGTCCCATCTCTCTCTCATCTCATTCGCAGTCAGGCAACATCCTTACCGAGATTGGAAATCCGTTTAAAGCCAGCAAGATACCAATCAGGCCAAAAAACAGTTTTGGTGTTGTCCCGAATCTAAGGACTCAGCCAAATTGAGGCCTGCTGACATTTAAAAGCATCTTTGCCCAAAAACACCAACAACTCACTCGAAGATGTGCGTAAAAATGTCATCACCAATGATCTACTACCAGTATCTTTCGTATTAGTAGTTAACAAAGCTTCCGGACCAAGCGCACCAAAGGCATTCGAATCTGCCACCGCCCAGCGGTCCAAACCCCCACTCAAAAAAGGAATGAATGAATGAGATGAAAAGGCCAAGTGATAAGCTTTAAAATTCAGAAACCCCAATCCACCCTGATGAACTGGAAGTTGTAATTTCCAAATACTAAGTCTCAGTGGTTTCTTATCCCATAAAAATTCTTGAATGAGACGGTCTAAATCTTTCCAGTAACTATTATTAATTCTCAAAGGAAGCATACTAGCAATGAAATTAACTTTGGGAGCCAAATTCATTTTAAGGGCGTTTACCGTACCCCACAGTGACAGATTAAGAAGAGACGTTCTATCCAGATCCATTTTACATTTTTTACTGATTGCACACATGTTCTCATCAACCCTATTTGAAACAGGAGACGTCAGCCAAACGCCCAGATAGCGTAATCGCGTATCATACCATTCAAATCCCAATCCTGTGACTAGAGTTTTATCACATCGATGGGAAAGAGGCAAGACCTCTGACTTTAACCAATTAATCTTATAACCCGATGGTTCCTGATAACCAGACAATATCCGCATCAGGCAGGGTGGCGATTCATCCAAATACCAAAGAACCAACAAAAGATTGTCCGCATATAACAAGGACTTCTGCGTAACTCCCCAACAGCTCACTCCATGTAAACCAGGTTCGTTTTTGAGATAAATAGCCAATGGTTCAATCGCCAAAATAAATAAAAGTGGCGAGAACGGACACCCCTGACGCGTGCCTTGTTCAAGACCGAAGGGTTCTGGCTTGACTCCATTCTTTTTAACATCCGCAGTCGGATTGGAATACAGAAGCTCAATCCAAGAGATGAACTCATCACCAAGATTCATTTCCCTTAGAACCGAATATAAATAGTCCCAATTGACTCTGTCAAGGGAAAGGACAGCGGCATCACAATCAGTCTAATTAGATTTTTCCATGGTATGTAACAATTTTTGTATATTGCTAGACGTGCGTCTATTTTTCATAAAGCCAGATTGTTCCTCATCAATTAATTTAGGAAGACACTTTTCTAATCTTGAGGCCAAAACCTTAGCCAAAATTGTGTTATCAGTGTTGATGAGACTGATGGGATGGTAATTTGCTGGATGATTGCTGCCCTTTCCTTTTTTTAGAAAAAACTGAGATAGAAGCATGACATGTACTCCTAGGAGTTGCCCCACCCATTTTGCTAGCACTAAACATGTCTTTCAAAAGTTCCAGGGCCAAATTTGGAAGAATTTTATAAAATTCACAAGGAAGCCCATCCGGACCAGGGGATTTACCAACATTCAGTTCCGAAATTGCATTATTTACCTCGTCTATCGTCAGTTCAGTATCAAGAAGCCCACGTTCAAAATCCTGAATCTTAGGAAGCTTAAATTTCCCAAAGAAATCCCTCCCTTTTCCTGTAATGCCGGCCTCATTACAATATAATTTCATGTAAAAGTCCCAAAAAACAGAATTTAATTTTTAGGGTCAAATGTAATCCTACCTTCCAAATCAATAAGAGAAGCAATTGCAGATTCCGACACTTTCTTTTTCAACCTGTATGCAAGCCATCTATCGCACTTCTCACCCTTTTCAAAATATGCACATCGAGATTAGAACAAACTACGCTCTGCCCTAAGTGACAAAATATCATCCATTTCTTTTTTAAGTTTCTACAAGATTGTCAATTTAGTAGAATTAGACAGATCAAGCATCAACTCCTTAGATACCTCACTAATCTTTAGGTCAAGTTCCAGTCTGTTTTATTCTTCTCTTTTCCTTTTACCACTTGACAGTCCCAGACAAATCCCACGTATACAACATTTAAAGGCTCCCCACATGCTCAGTAAACTGATCTCACATGAAGGATTCTCATCAACAAAAAAGTTAGGCTCTGACTCAATTATGTCTAATATATCATCATCCAATAAAATAGAAGTATTCAGTTTCCAAAAAAAGATCTGCAACATTGAAATTTAAACTTCAAGCACATTGTCACTGGGACGTGATCGCTCACCAGTATATTTCCAATATCACAGGAAACAAAGCTTTCTGTCACCACCCCGCTGGTCAAAAGCATGTCCAGTCTAGAATACACACCATGAGCACCTGAGAAAAAACTATATTTGCGTTTATCCGGCTTCATAAGACGCCAATTGTGCTCCATCAAAAGTGACATAAGTGCCCGATGATGATAATCCCTCCGAGACACCCTTCTGACATGGCTTCTATCAATTAGAGGATCAGCAATATTATTAAAATCTCCTCCAAGAACAATATTAGGTGAGTTCAAATCCAAAAGAGTCTGTGCCACTGTTCTAAAAAAAAAAATATCATCTACTGTGGGTGCATACACATTGCAAAGAGTCAATTGTTCCCCCTGAATCTCAACCAACAAAGCAATCATTCTCCCTTCTTTATCGGCACATTCTCTCAAAATCTAAGTAGGTAACTTTTTGTGAATTAAAATGGCCACTCCTCTGGATCTCGCTGTAAAAGAAGACCCAAAGGCAGAGGCGACCCAATCATTCTCGAACTTTGAGATCTCATCAGCTAAAATATGTGTTTCTTGTAAAAAAGCAGATGTCTGGTTTCATATCACCCAACATTGTAAACACTTTCTTTCTCTTGATGGAGTTGTTAACTCCATTTACATTCCAAGACATTACACATAGATCGTTAATCTCACCATTTGGCTTTGAAGCCATTATTTCACTTTTAGCAGAAAAATTAAAAACAGAAAAGAAAAAGCAAAACATTAAATAACCAAACAAAAAGAACAGTCAAGACTGTGAAGTCTATTCAGCCCAGAGAACACTAGACAAAACATTAAAAAACAATCTCTAGGACCTCTCCCAAGTCCCATATATTGCCCCAATAGCCATAAACTTTCCATTGCAAATAACTAAAGATAAAACCAGCTTCTAAATAAAAGAAAAACAAAACATCAAACCTAATCACTAAGTGTGCCTTAATCAGTGCTTAATTTGTTAAAAAAAAGAAGTGCCAGGGCCCAAAAAATCTTGGCCCCCTAATGCCGGCCTCGGCGCCAGCGGCCACCTCCCGCAGCACGAGTGGCCCGGACCGATTTAGTGCTAGACCTACAGCAGCCCACCACCAGCTCATCACTCTGCTGCCTTCATGTCACATGTTTGGCACTGCAGCAACTGCTGGCACAGGCTAGTAGTGGGATGAATGGGGAAGGAGCACACATGTGTTGAGGACGTATACCCTCACCTCTCTGCTTAACATGCAAGTGTGCACCTCCAGGGTTGCACCTGGGCTAAAATGTAGGAGGGAGAGAGGGTGGGTGGCTAACCTTTCAGGGAGAGACGCTAACTTCAGAGACAGTGGAGGAGTGGCAAGCCTACCTATGTAGGGGCATCTAACTTCATTACTCATTGTAATGAGACTATTCTAGTGCAGCTTCAATGTTACAATCAGTTAACTCTCTCCTTTAAGTCTGAACGCACCCACACGTCTTGCACATCCTGAAGGTCCTAGAAAGTGTGAAAATGGCAGATGGTGTGCAATGAAAGACTAAATATCATAGCATAACAGGACATTTCAGAGTCTGGGGCAGTACTCTGGACGGCCCAAGCAACTTCAGTGGCTGGGAGCAACAGGGGAGAAAATGTAATGTTGGTTCTACCACAGTTAGTCTACTATACATACTAGAATCTCTGGTGCACGTACTGGCTGGTGAGACTATGTCTGCCTGTCAAATGAAGTGTTACGACTCCAAGACTGGGGAGGGGAGGGCCAGTGCAGCAATGATGCAATTCTATGTGACACTATTGGAGCCACTAGCAAAGGAGCACCAGCGTATACTAATGTGTCTCTACATTATTAAAACTATCCTATTGTAATGGTGTAAATGTAATCACTTATAAGCACTCCAGTTTTTGCAGTTGAAGTCAGGGTGAAATTACATTATTTGGCCAGGATCACACACTTATGCCTAACAGCAAAGCAGGGATTTTAATCCACTCTGCAATTTGGGAATGACCACCTTCTTCCACGCTTTACATGGAACAAATATTTAAGTTTTGGAAGTCAAGACCTACCATAATACTGTCCTATAGAGTTTACTTGCAAAATACACAAATTGACAACATGCAAATCCTTATAGCAGCATGTTAGACCAGAATAATATCAGTGTACCTTTATTTTCCACATCCTGAATGGAAAACTATAAGATGCAAACGGCAAAATATCTATTTACCCACTTTATTTTCAGAGCTTTAAGACACACAATAAATTAAGTTGCGTCATAAACAGACTTGCAAGGTGACTGGTGACCTTTCAGTTGGAAATTCACCATCATGCAGCATAAGAAAGGCCAATTATGCTGCCTGCTGATGAGAAAAGAAAGGTGTTGCCGAGTTCATTACGGCACTGCAGAACCAGGGACACAGCTTGTGTGTCTCAGGGGGGCTGTGACTCCAGGAAACGGGCAATGCTTGATCATCAAAGCATTTTTCTGATCCTGAACTGTTAAAGGACACATGATGCGTCTGTCCATAATAAATGCATGGATGGCATGCTAGCTGTGCCCAAATATATGGCACTATTGCCAGTTCTAACAATTTCATAATATTGGCCACAATATGTTTCAGCAAACCACAGTAAAGTACATGTTGATGATACCTCCATCCTTAAGATATGCCAGCATGGCCATGTAAAACACTTGCTCCTGCCCTGTGTACCCAAATACATTGCAATATTGCTAATGCAAAACACTTTCCTGATATCGTCCAGAATATATGTCAGACATGCTACTGAAAAGAGCATGTTTGTGATGCCTCTGTCCACTACATTTGGCAGCATGGCCCCTAAAACACTTTCTCATGCTGGCTGTGCTGTGCCCAAATATATGCCAATACAAAATACTTTCCTGATATTGTCCACAATATGTCACCCATGGCCCTAAAATGTACATGTTTGTGATGCCTCTGTCCATTATATATGTCAGTGTGGCCCTGCAAAACACTACCATGCTGACTGCCCAAATATGTGCCAGAATTGCCATTTAAAAAGATTTTCATGATCGTTCGACAAATGTTCCTGATGTCAATGCTGATACAAGCCACGCCAAAATTGCAAACACACACACATGCATATGTTACACTTGCACATACAAACACTGTCACTTACTCACACATACACATACATACATGAACACAGACAACACATAAACATGCATTCATTCATACTTTTATTAACATTGAGCACATGTAAGCATGCCAGCCCTTTTTGGAAAAGTCACACTTACTTTAAATCCACATGGAAATAGTTTCATAACTCTCTACTCTTAGTTCGTGGGAGCTCCAGATAGTCTAAGACCTGTGTATAACGCTGCCAAAGCTCTGAGGAGCATCCACAAGCATCGGCATTTCTCAGATTTTGGTTCCAGGGCACCTTTGGGCTGAGCACTTTGGGCTTGAGGACGTCGCCAGTTTGCTTACCTTCTCCATAAGTGCAAGCTCAGAGGTGAGCATGAAATGTAGTTTAAAAACCTGGCAGGTGACAGGGAAGAACACCCGGATGTAGAGGAGGGACCCAACGTGGGTGACAACCCCTTGTCCCCCCGCCGGCCAAGTCAATAGTTGTGGCTTTTGCGTAGTGAAAACCTTTCACTACGCAAAAGCCGCAACTATTGACTTTCACTGAAAAGCTCCTGTGTTCAGACACACACGCGCACCCGCATAAAGTGGGGAAGCTGAGGAGTGGATAGGCAGTAAAAGGGCAATAACAAATAGAGGGACAATGGGGCAGATTGTTGTAGCTGTCTCCTCTTGGGGGTGCTATCCCACAATAGCATGTTTTAGCGGCTGCCTCGTATTAGTGCCGGGTCACACTACTACAGTAGTGTCTGTGTCGAATAGAACACCATTCACCCACATACAGAAAACACCTTAAAAACTTCCATAGTATTAAAATGAAAAACGGGCAACAATCCCCTCCCACCTGTCCCCGCATTCGTCACCCAGGACATCACCAGCATCCTATCAACCAATGCCCTTATGGCCGGTGCATGCATCCCTGTGTTCGGCATATGCTGGCTGCTCCCCCACACTGCAGACGAGTCTGGCGGTCCGGGGCCTCTACACTAAGGATCATCTATGCATCTAATTGTGTGTGTGGGGAAGGAGTCCTCGGCAGCTTTTATGGGCCTGCGGGCTGCAGCGGTGATAATGATTTAATAAACATGTACACACGGCAATACATTCTCTCGAATGCAACGTTTAAACAAATCTAGTTTAACATTCTGAAAGGTGTTCATAGCTTACCTTACCTCTTGGAGTCGTCGGAGCAGGGAGACTGTGATTCAGTTCTGGGGTGGGCCTGGCTGGGCCACACGAACGACCAAACAGGCGGCCCGGCTGAGGGCAGCAACTAGGCCGCGGCGCGCACCACACATGGGCTGGCTCGGGGAGGCTCTCAGGAAGTGACGAGTGACCGCGCAACGCCCTAACACTGTGTGAACTTCTGAGTGAAGGAGGTGCTGTGCCCATCCCCCATCCCCACACGTGACCATCTTTAATGTAATTGGCTCAGAAGAACAGCCAATGAAAACAGTACATTTTGTGTCACTATACAGAATGTATCAAATACTGTATAGTAACACAGAATTTTCATTGGCTGTTTCACTGTGCTGTAGTCAGGCAGCCTGCAGGGGCTGGCCCAGCCAGCCATATGCCTGCAAGCAGAGAGCAACTCGAGACAAGATCACAATACACAAACAAATAAAACAATTACAAGCCCTGCGCCGGCCGCATGATGTTCCGGTGCCCAAAATAGACTACCGTTGTTGGCCACCGCCAAACACTGGCACAAATTAAGCACTGGCCTTAATGGAACCTAAAAGTCAACATACCCCTGTCAGTAACTCTGCAACCCCAAACTCCCTAAATCCCCAAAACAAAAACATATGGAACCTATTCAATTTACTAAATTTAAGAGCAAGTTCAAGACAAGACAAGACAACCCATATCAGAGCGAGATTACTATAACATTCACTGGACGGATCTCTAGTACATGTAGGGGTTATAACATTAGATGTAAAAAACATGCTTATTGACCATCCCAAGCCTAAACAATCTCTCATTAACATATTACAACGTTCTGAAACATAAATTTAAAACACACTTGGGTATGAAACAGCCCAATACATTTGTAAATCAGAAGGATGTAAGAGATTGTAGGCAATCGTGAAACAGACTGTAATGTGACTAAATATGTAGCATTACCTGCAGTGCCCCAAGAGAGTAATAGTCATGCATCTACAGCTTGACCTAGAGGTATTATAGATGTAAACAAGCATAAAAACATCAAGCAAAAGTAGGAGGGAAACCGGTTAGTTCACCATAAAGCAAAACATTCAGCATAGATACATCTCCTCGTGCCATGTGACCATATTGAAATGACATGTCACAATATGTTCACCATGTCAATATTCAAAGGAGAAAGGACAAGAACCTTGTAGTCAGCGGCGAGCTCAACTTTCACAACTTTTTTGTTTTTTTTCTTTTTTGAAACCAAGTCCAAGGGTCAGTGTTGATGAAAATGATGTTCATTTTATTGAACGAAGCACAATAAGCGGCAAGAAAAAACCGTGTACATGGTGGGAAACGCTCATATGAAATGGTGGAGCAATTGTACAATGTATCACCATTCATCTGTTTAGAGTTACCTCCACGAGCACAAGTTGGGAGGAGGTGGAGGTATGACTGACCAGAAAGTTCCGAAAACATGCCCCATTGGAAGCGTCCAGTCATTCCACAATGCTGCAGTTAAAGCACAGAGTCACGCATATCAGAATAATAGAGGGTAATACAAAACTCCCAGAAATATGGCTCTGACATAGGCAGGTGTCATCCAACGTTAAATTGAAAATGAAGCTGTGTGGCTCGGATGAAGACTGCCCGGCATGCCACAGGTAAGGGTGACAGCGATGGCCCAATGGTGCAGGGACATTGCTCTTCGGGCAGGCTGTAGCAGCAGAAATCCCAAGCAGCTCGGTCATATCACATCCGTTCCCTTTGTATATTGTTCCGTAGATGAAAGGACATCCGGGGACTCAGCAAAGCAAGTTCCGGGTCAGATGATCAGCGTGTCGTGGGTCCCTTACTCAGAAGCGGCGTCTGTTATTAAGGGTATAACCGCGCAGCCGGAAACATTGCAGAAATTAATACGTAGCTACTCAGAAATTGTGCATTTCCTCCATGCATAAAAAGTCCACTCCTCAGAACCAAACAAGTGGAATACATAGTGAATCCATCAGAGTTAGAATCACTAACATCATCGAAGCCAGATAGAACACTCAGAGGATCACGGGAGCCCAGCACAGCAGAAAGAGTTTCCATTGTTATTGTTCGAATATCACAAACGTTAACTGACCATTTCACAAGCGCCATTAATGAGGGAATGGTAATTAAAAATATACAAACCAAATTGAACAGGGGGACACATGAAAAATAAGAAACATCCCTAACCGAGGGGAGCAGTTATAGGCATGTCCCTCTTTTGCTGTTCTAGCCAACACAAGGCTTGTGCAGGGTCTGTAGTGCTCTTCTCACCGTCTGGCAACACAATTGTAAACACACTACTTTTGTTAAGAAAGGCCTTCAAGTGAAGTTGTTTGGCCAAGTCTTTTGCACTCTTAAAGGATTTCCTCAGAAGTAGAATTTCTTTGGGAAAGTCTGGATAAATAAAAATAGGTTTACCTTTGTTAGAGGCATTTCCTTTCAGTCTAGCTGCATTCATCAAACACTCCTATGATCTTTGATTCAAAAAGGATACAAGAATGTGTCTTGGCTTGACTCCCATATGCTTACCAATTCTATAGACGTTATCAATGTCACCCGATGTAATTGAGGCACAATTGAAACTTTCCTTAAACACTTGAATAATCAAGGATGACAAGTATTCATTACCAATAGAGTCTTCTACACCAACCAGTCTGATGTTTTTAGCCCTCAGCCTCATTTCCATCTCCAAACGCATTTCGTTTTCTTTCTGTAAATCAGATTTCAAATTGTTGTAAGCCTGAAAGCTGCCTGCAATTTCAGAGCTCATAGATGAAGATGATTTTTCCAAATCAGTCACTCTTCCATCTAGTTGACCTGTTTTTAAGTTGAGATCAGTCAAGGTAAGTTTAACTTCGCAGACATCTTGGGCCACCCGGAGAAGGATTTTGTAGACATTCTGGATGCTTGGCATATCACCCATTACCACAATTTGTTTAGGTTTCCACAACTAATTTCACATGTTTTTTTTATATAAAGAAGGAGTGTGGAGTGGGGACGCCTGAATGTAAACATGTGACAAATAGAGTATACCTAGTTTTCTCATCTCAGTGATCTGGCCATTTTTTATGATAGATCATGTGAACATTAAATGGTTCCACTCCACTGAAATATTAAGCCCCCGATTTACTGTATCTAGTCTGTAGATACACTGTTGCTTGAGTCGATGCATCTGTTCAGCAAAGTTACCCCCACGGGGGTGTGGCTTAATAGTCTGTAGAATGAACCAGAAAACATCACAGTCATTATGTCCAAGATCAAAGTAATGTTCGACAAGGGGTTTGTCCTGAACTTTAATTGTGATGCAAGATCGATGTTCTGATATGGGCTGTTTTACCAGTTGGGTGGTCTTCCCCACATATAATACGCCACAAGGGCATTTAATGATATACATGGCATGTTCAGCTTGACAATTGGGGTGGGTTCAAAGTTCCCACCTGATATGCCCTTGCTTGAGTGTTTGTTTAGTGTCAGTGAACTGACACGCCACACATTTCCCACTTGTGTAGTGTCCTGTAATTGGGGGTAAACGATCAATGTTGGCTCTTCTTGGGTGTATCTATACGTCTGTACCAGTTTCTGCTTCAAATTCAAGTTTCTTTTTTTTTAAATGCATACATAGGTTTCTTGGCTAGGGTTCTACAGTGTTTGACCAGATGCCAATTCTTCTGGATGATATTCTTGATGGTATTACTGATAGGACTGAAAGTTGTAACACAAATCAGTCTGTCACTGGTGGTCTTTGTCTCCAACTCTGCAAGAGGACAGCAAAACGCCCACGGCCATGCATGTGCACTGGGGACAAGGAAATTCAAAGGGAAACACAGGTTCCGTGTGACAGTTTAAGTCAGCACTCAATGTTTACATAGGGCAGGCGTGGCTCTTCAGGTCAGACCTCCATCACCCATTATGGACTAGCAGTCCCCTGATATACTACCAGTGTATGGTGGACTATCCAAGCTACAATACCCTGCAGCCTCCCCTTCCACCTCCTCTGTTAAACCCACACTACTTGTACTGCACTCTGTTGCTTCTTATCTCGGTTTGTGCCATGTAAACACACATTTTAATTCAGATATATTAAGGCTGAATTATGTTCACCTCCCTCTTATATTTCTCGGCACAAGGAAAATTTAATTTAATTCCAACTCAGGTAGAATTACATATTCACAGCTGATTCATAACACTGATTGTTTGCATATCATTATATTTTATAACACCTGATTGTTTGTCAAAGGTTTGAAAATAACCTAATGACAATAAAGAAAAAAAAAATAACCTCTGATTAATAACACCACTTGTTTCGCTATTGTAGTTGATTTATAATATGTTCATATTGAATTAATTGAAAAGATTTTTATTCGGATATCCGCACTGGGTATCCATTTCCTTGACAGTTTGGAAAACGGCAAGCGTATGCTTAAAAGAAAACATCTCATGTTAGCGGCTGTATACACATAATGTACACGCATAATGGCAAGTGTTTACTACAATCTGTCAACATGTGAACGCTTGCATAGATCAACACTCAGGTAGCAATCCTTTATGCCAAGTCGCATCTGTATGTTAAACGGAAAGTACTGAAATAGTGCAAAGAAGAATTGAAAATGCATATGAAAATACAGTCTAGTGGCCTGATTTGCAAACGTTTTTTCCAATGGGACTTTCCCATGTTATAACATGTTTTTAAATAAGGGCTTCATTCTCGTATTTTTACATTGTTGCAAGCTTTTACTAACTTTCTTTAAGCATTACTTTGGGTGGACACTCGCTGGCCCCTATGGCAGCTATGCTTTGTGCATGTCAACCTGGATGTTCGTATTTGTGTGGGGATTTCGGAAATACAAGTCTGACATTATCTAAAAAAAATATAGTATACAAAACTAACATAAAAATATATCGACAGGCAGGAGACGAAGGTCCTCATTACAGGTCAGGCGGAATGTGTTAACGGACTCCGCTAATGGTGGCGGGCCTGTTAACACCATTGCGCCTGATTACGAGGTCCCCTCGCAGGACATGATAAGGACGCCTGGTAAAACCAGGCGTCGTTACCGGGTCCCTGGAGGGGAAGAGGGAGCTAACAACGGGCCGGTCGTAATCAGCCCGTTGTGAGCTCCATCCCCCATTCCCATTGAGCCCTATGGGGGCTCAATGGGAATGGGGAAGGTCTGGGTCTGGGTACCTGGAAGGAGGAATTACCGGGCCCTCCAAACTCGGAATGGCCCGGTAACTCCCCATTCAGGGAACCCGGACTCGGTTTTGATGACAGCCATGCTGCCAAAGCGTCATGGCTACCGCCAAAGACGTAATGAGGCCCTAAAAATCGCAAATTCTTCACTCAATTTGGAATGATGTGCTATTAGATTAAAATCGATGTTCATATTACATTATTACAGAATGTGCAACATTTGAATACCAAGATTATCGCCAGACTTTCACGAAACAATGTGACTTTTTGAGCGGAAGCTTTTTTGCTGTTACGAGGCGAAACAAAGGCATTGAAGAAACAGGTCTGCCCGTCACAAAAGACATTGGGCCTCATTACGACCCAGGCGGTAAGTTACCGCCTGGGTCGTACCTTTACCACCATGGCGTAAACTACGTTTACGCCATGGTGGTTGGCGGACTTACCGCCCCATTCCGAGGTTGGCGGGGCGGTAAGTCCCCAATCCCCATTTACCCTTCCCCATTCCCATTTTTGCCCCATAGGGCATAATGGGAGTGGGGAAGGCGTTAATTACGCCACCGTAAATTACGCCACCGTAAATTAACATCAAGGTCCCTTAGTGCCATGGATTTTAACACCTGCTAAAAGCAGGTGTTAAAACCTCCATGGCGCTAAGGGACCTCGGAATCAGGTGGTAAGGGTCGGCGCTGTTTACGCCGCCGTAAACCCCTTACCGCCTGAGTCGTAATGAGGCCCATTCATACTTGCACTCTTCGGGTACTGATTTTCAAAGCCTTTTTCAATGGGGTTTACGCATTCAAAAAGCCTTTTGTAAATCAGACCCTTTGTGTCCTTGTGACAAACGTTGCTGAAAAGCTGACAAGATGCCATGTGACCACAGATTGGGAGAAGCATATCGCTCACACATTTCACTCTGACAAATGCACGATGTAAGCTCCTGACATAAAGACTGAAGTAGCGCACCGTCAAAAGTTATCTAACCCAGTATCTAGATACTAAGTTCAAAGTGTAGCTATAACAGATCAATCATCACATTACAAAGGGAATGCATTCACAGTGCGCTTCTTTTATCATGTCTTCCGGCAATACGGGAAAAATTGACAGCAAAACTGTGAACAAGGGAAGCATTTTAATCTCGCTGTTTTCGTTGTCACCCGGGACGTTTTGTAGACGTTTGCAATGTGATCTCATAGCTCCAGGAAAATACCCACGTCTTAAAAAAGAAAGACTGAAGCGATCAGGAAGTGACACCTTTCAAATCTGCCTGAATTGATTTGCCGGATACAAAACAAAAAGAGATTATTAAGCACAGATATCTCCCGAAACGATCTTCGAGAGCCTTGAAAGACCGTTCTCTGTCCAAGGGAATTACCGAGATTTGCTGAAAGATTAGCTCACGACCATTGCACAGAGCTGACTCCTCGAAAGGAAGCTGGCAGATTACACAATGCAAAGCTCGTAGCCGCAGACTGTCTACTGAAAGGTATCCTGTTCATTGGTGCAATGCTTGTCTGTTGGTAAAATACTTTTAAGTAGAAGACTCTCAAAGGAGGGTCGTATATGAGCTCGTAGGGATCTGCCCCAGCTCCAAAGCATTATCGCACAAGAGAATGTTCAGAAATACTTTATATTTCAATTATGTGCAAAAAAACACATGCAAGCAGTCATTCCAAGAGGATGGTGAATGTACAATTCTCTAACTGAATATTTAGGTATCAAAGATGCCACCAGGAAGGAAAAAAGGAAGGACTGAGAGCAGGGATGTCCTTTGCACTGCGACCACTGAGGTGTCCCTTGCTACCCATGTGGTCTCCCCTGATACCCCTAAAAAATAAAACTATATCTTTGTTTTAATTTTTCTTTCAATGTAAGTTAATGGGCTGTGGCCAGTTCCATGTGACTCTTTGTTTCTGGAGTGCCTGATCTTTTTGTTCAGGCCTCTTAAAAAAAACAGCGGGTTCCACAAGTACAAAACTTTGAGCAGTGACCCGAAATAAGAAAGAATAGGATCCACAAACAAATTTTATCTTTCCGGAATTCTTTACAATAATTGCTAGACTCATTAAAGGTTTATTTCAGGCACACTTCAGGGGGTGACCCACTGATTAATAGTCTGTTGTTAAACACCTCAGCTCAGACTCTCATCCTTCTTAGGTTGATAAATAAGTACCAACACAGGTTGGGTGTATATTTGTTCTATATAAATTGCTTACGCGTAAGTGCAATATAATAACACATCATCATCATTTGGCCTTGGACATCTGCTTGCATTCACAGTCATTTGGTAATATGGGCCTATACACACTGATATTGACGCTTGTATGAAATGTATATACCATTATAGTGATATCGTAACCATATTTTTCATTGTGTATTTAGGAACAATGCTATGCAATGCCACTTCCTGTTTTGTCAATGGGTGCGAGGTCGTGTTGGATCACTTCCTGTGATGTCACTTTGGGGTGGATCTAATGATATCACTTCATGCAATGTCATCTCTGTTGCTCTCCATTCTCCCTTTTTTCTTCCCTAACACCATCCTTTTGGAATTACTGCTTGCACATGGTTTTTTTCACATAATTGAAATATTAAAAAAAATTACATTTAGGGCCTGAATCATGGAATATTTTGCACGCTGAATAGGGTCTTTGTGTGCCATTCCAGATGCAACCCCCCCCCCCCCCGATTCATGGAACTGACTTTGCTGGACTTTTCGGGATACTGCAGGGACTTTACACTGGTCTGACAAATCTCTGTGTGCAGTCAAGCGCGTTGGGCAAGATTCCATGCAGAGTGTGGGTCAGGCCTGCAAAGAGATTTAAATAGGGGGTGGAACATGCATATTCCCCATTCTCCACGCAGAATGAGGAAGAACAAGGTATAATGTTGGTGTGATGAGGGACAGCCTGCATAAGGAAATCGCATGCTGTGCACCACGCAAAACCATGCATAGGAATGGCTCTGACAACGCAACATCACGTCGGGAAAATCAGCACGCAAAGCTCTCAATCACACCGCCATGTGAAAGCAGATGCAAGGCCCCAATCACATAGGAATCACTGCATAAACGTGAGATCTGATCAGGAATTTAGGGGTGCATGCACATGGTTGTGGTGCCAATCGCAGTTAGTGGTGCCCGTGTACTGCGGGTTGCCTCGGAACTCACCAATGAAAAATTGCAAAAGTAATCCAAAAAGGAGTGTATGCCAAGCAAGAAGTAACACAATTTATTCTGGGTGCAGTCACAGCTTGGAAAGCAAGATGCATACAGAATGCGCAACAGAACTGCATGAAAAGCGCTGTCAAAGATACGCCCAAAAAACAAAAGCAATTATAATCATACTAACTAATTACCATCAATACACAATGCACAATTAGGATATTCCTCAATGTGGATCTAATTGGTAGTGTTGCGTCTTTCACTTATATTAGGAAATACATTATTTTGAAATGATTTGGTCCTGCAAACCTTGCCACAACACGCTCGACCCCTTTTGTGATGTCAGAGTCCAACCCCAGTTCCTACAACATAGTGACAGTACATTGAGACATTTGAAATGACCAGTGGCCCTTTAATCATCTGCCGCCGTTCAACTCCATCTGTTTCTCATGCTAATACAACCGATCATGACACTGCTGGAGCCTTGAACCATTGACAAGTTACTCTTTTTAATGTTGCATTTTAGGAACCATTCAAACCTCTTCCTAGGCTAAGATGTGCAAAGGGGCAATTTGAAACAGCCAATAGATCAGTTTTATTAAACTAATATGCCAAACTAGAAAATGTTTTTGTGTTCACTGCCTCTCCCCGGTAGCCATGAGCTTCTCTTCCTGACCTCAAAAGTATCAGAGACTGTTCCTCTTCTTACCGTATGATCCTGGCAACGTGTATTTGACAATGTGCTGCCAGCCTCTATGGCTACTAAGCAACTTAATAACATTTGAATTTGTTTCTAGTGCTGTAGGGTATTTTGTATAGATTTGGGGCCTAGCGGTATTTTCTTACCGCCAAAATGAAAATAATTCAGTAATAATCACTTTTTGCATTCAGATTAGATTTGGTATATAGTACTACAGTATACAAACATTATTTCAGCACACTGATACATTTAGTGGTATACATTATGTTGGTATGCGTTATTGGTGGTATTTCTGGTGCGCATAATTCCTTTGTTTTATATGTGTCCCCAATATCCAGAACCCCTTATTTTTGCTTAGTTTGTTCGTGTGATCACTAGAGAGGCCTCAAGCTTACATTTCAGGAACACCACTTTTCAATTGGAGTGCCACCATGGGCTGTCCTCGCTGTCTTATCTACGGCAGCGAGCTAACATGCGGTATTTATCACCAACTTATCTACATCGGTGAACTATGTCCAGGGCCTCTCTTTCTGCTGACTCATGTACCTCCAGCAGCAGTCTATTTCATTATAGTATTATTATATTCCGTTCAGAAACATACACTTATATACTAAATGGAATCATGCACACAACTACCGCTAAGTCTTATTTTTAGCTAGCTTAAAAATGACAATTGCACTGTCTAAACATCTCCCCATATTATCAGTACTGTAATGGTAGATGCATAAATAAAAGAGAAAAATAAAACACACTATCCGTCTGCTTTCAGATATTTTTTGTGTATTATAAAAATTGCATTTCAACACGATCTTACTCTTTTTACAGAAATAAATGGAAATTGCACAGTAACAATCTTATCTGTAACAAAATGAGAAGAGAGCGGCAAGAACATACTCAATTCACAACATTAAACTTGTTGATAAAACACTGGAGTTCCCTCTTCCACGCTGACTGAATAGTTTCGCACACATACACACTGCCCTCACACTCTGTAATATAATTACCAGGCCTGTCCAGCATGTGAAGTTCGTCGGCTGGTCGCCTTCTGGAAGTGGTTCAATGAATTCTTCTTAAATCACCCCAGCAAGGACGAGCATCTGCCGTTACTCAAACCGGGGCTTATTGATTGGAATTCCCAGTCTCTGCAGCAGTGCACTGGGATCTGCTTTTTCAATCAGGAAAATCCCCAGCCACCAGCCAGGCCTTTCTCCGAGCTGTGTAAAATGTCTTCTCCTCCCTTCTTCCCCGAGATTCATTAGCAAAGCTCTGTTACAGTCTGCCAAATGAGTTCAACCAATGAAATTCTATCATGTCCTACCCTCCTTTTTTGAACAATGGCTTGCTTATACAGTTGCAACTGTAACCAAACTGATTTCCTGCTTATTCGAGTCTTTGCTTCCTGCAAATACTGTGGACAGAGCGCAGATAGAAGCAAAGAAAAAAAATCTGGATGTGCGTTTAAAATGACTTTCAGAGCCTGTCATTTTCCATACCATTTTGCACTGGAGAACACATTATATTATTAATGAGTTAGAATCATTAGTATTGTTAATAAGGTTAGTTCATTAATCCTCAAATGTGTCTCCTGCAACAGAGGAATTTCAGGTGGAAAAAAAAAAATATGCTTTTAACTGTGAAAATAATTTTTTGCATTTTAAATGTAGAAATCGTTTTTGACTGAATAGCCTGTTTTTCATTTACATGTCCATGTCACACTGGCAACACATGCCTTGCTGTACCGCATTATAGCAATGCACCAAACTCAGGCAGTAATGCTGCATAAAACACAATTATTTGGGGCATTCACCAGCCTAGTGCATAGAACAACGTGGCTATCAATAAAGCACCCTCCCCTTTTAGTGGGCTTATTCCTCAGTTGATAAGTTTGCTGCTTTTTTTACCATAGTGTACTTATTTTCACCAAATGCATATGCAGAGTAGCAGGGTGCAGTCACGGTTTACTGGGGATTACACACATATTTATTGCGGACTGACTACAGTCACGAAAAATGATATGCATATTGACAGGGTGCTTCAAATAGGTACGGGGACCCCATGCATTGTTGCCGGGGTGCTGCCTTGGTTGGGGGGGGGGTTCACATGCAGTGTTGTCAAGGTGCATTACTTCATGGACGAGGGGGGCGCAAAGGTTGGTATAAGTGGCTGGATTTGCTATGTGTGTTGCCGTGTCGTGGGTGTTCTAGTTACTTTTCAATCGAAATTCCATAAATACGCGGAGTATACACAGAATAGCATGCGGGCTGGGATGCACAAAGTTGTTTTCGGCCTGGGGACTTTGCGTGATCAATGCATACGTTTCTAGGAATCAGGCCCTTAGGGCCTAATTCATAGAATGTTTTGCATGTTGAAAAGGCACTTTGTGCCTAAAAAATGCAATTTCCAGCATGTACAACTCAATAACCCAATTCATGAATAGGACTTTGTGTGACTTTTCACAGGTCCATCATGACTTTGCATGACACACTGCGCAAAGCATAGGAAGCGCCTGTGCAAAGAAACAAATCGGGGTGGAAGATGCATATTCCCCATTTTCACTGCAAAATCAATTTCAACCAATGAAATTCTATCATGTCCTACCCTCCTTTTTTTGAACAATGGCTTGGCTTATACAGTTGCAACTGTAACCAAACTGATTTCCTGCTTATTCGAGTCTTTGCTTCCTGCAAATACTGTGGACAGAGTGCAGATAGAAGCAAAGAAAAAAAAATCTGGATGCGTGTTTAAAATGACTTTCAGAGCCTGTCATTTTCCATCTCATTTTGCACTGGAGAACACGTTGTATTATTAATGAGTTAGAATCATTAGTATTGTTAATAAGGTTAGTTCATTAATACTCAAATGTGTCTCCTGCAACAGAGGAATTTCAGGTGGAGAAAAAAAAATATGCTTTTAACTGTGAAAAAAAATGATTTGCATTTTAAATGTAGAAATCGTTTTTGACTGAATAGCCTGTTTTTCATTTACATGTCCATGTCACACTGGCAACACATGCCTTGCTGTACCGCATTATAGCAATGCACCAAACCCAGGCAGTAATGCTGCATAAAAAAAATGCTAAATACTCTTACATATTCCCTCCTTTTTTCTGAGAATTTGGCAGTCCAAGCCATAATTAGAGGAAAATCAACTTGCTCCCTTCCTTCTCTTAAAATGTATGCGTATTGGGATATCTTTCTCTTCCTGATTAGTTACTAAGATTAGCAACATTTTCATTTTTACTGATAGCACAACCAACCATCCACCCATGATTAGCACCAGGACAGCTAAACCCACTATTGAACGTTCCCCCCATGTTCCCCAATTAAATCTTTCCACCTCCATTATACCCAGGTTACTAACTGTAATGTTGTTTTTTTTCAGATTCATTTTCATTACATGTCTTTCTTTATGATTCAATAAAAACTCCACATCCGGATCTATTGGAAATGTGTCCCTTTGAAAAAAAACGTTATTTTCTACTTGGCTTTCCCAAATATCATTTGTTACGTGAAACAATGTTAACCCTCCAATTGATACAATTGTATCGTTCGGAACCTGTAAGTAAAAAATATTATATTTCACCTGTTTAACCACATATGTTCCATGATTCAAATGTACTATTGTCATGTTCTTTAAATAGGTGATGACCAACCATTTAACTCTGACCATCTTAACCTGTGCCAGTTCTTCACTCCCCATATTGCTAATGACCACTTCACATCCTTCTGATATACTTGGGTCAGATTTCAAACCACAAATAGCATCTGTGTCGTCAGGAACAAACGGTTTACCTGGACACATATAATTTTGTTCTTTAAATTTGACACACCTTTCCAAGTTTGGTATTAAGTAAATTTCAGGCTCCCATGACTGAAATGCCACCACTTCTGGAGTCTTAGGGCCTCATTACACGGAAGGCGGTGATCCAGGGTGCTATTAGCACCCTGGACCATGCCGGTAAATTACCGGCACCGCCTTGGCGGAAAGGAGATTTACCGCCCCATTCCAAGGTTGGTGGGGCGGTAAATCCCCCTTCCGCCATTGCCCTTCCCCATTCCCATTTCTGCCCCATAGGGCTCTATGGGAATGGGAAAGGCGCTAATTACGGCACCGCAATTTTGCGGTGCCGTAATTAGCTCCGAGGTCCCTTAGCGGGTTGGTTTTTAACGCCTGCAAAAGGCAGGCGTTAAAGCACCAACCCGCTAAGGGACCTCGTAGTAAGGCGGTAATGGTTAACGGTCACCGTTACCATTAACGGTGGCCGTTAACCATTACCGCCTTCCGTGTAATGAGGCCCTTAATCTTAATAAATTTGTCCTCTTACCAAAACCCACGTTGTGTACCCACTTGGTTTGATAAATAAGTTCAGGAGCTACATATGGGATGCATAATAACAAACCAATCTCCAACCTTTTACAGGTCCACATATAATGGCATTGCATTACCCATTTCAAATGCAATTTTTACCTGTACCACATCAATTTCCCTCCTGTTCAATCTTTCTATCATTTGATGAATAATATCCTGCAAAACAAAATACAAGGGAATATGTCCTTGAATCAGCTGTGAAACTGCAGTTTGAACTTCTCTCATATAATTTGATAATAGTCTATCAACAGGACTCATTATATTCAATATTTCATTTAAAGTTCTGTCATGCTTAATAATTAGCTTAGTCGCCCGTTGCATCACAACCGCTTGTTCATTTAGAATGATTGCAGTTTCATTTATGAATCTTACTTGTTCTTCCAATCCCCCTCTAATCCCATCTAATGTTTTTTGTATTATTTCTAGGTCAACACTCAGTTGTCGTGCTTTAGTACTCAGCGTTCCTACCGAAATGGCATTGGCTGTTGATATTGTGGTACCTATTATAGCTCCAACTATAGACATTACCAATGATATCGTGAGCATCACCGCTCCTCTTTTTCCTCTCCTCTTCTTAATGTCTGCTGAATTCACAAATGTTTTTTCCAATTGCATCAATATATCTCTTATTGACTGCTTAGAGTCCTCTTTTCTTGTTTCCAACCACTCTTTAGTCTGTTCAATCTTAATTCCGGTATGGTTCAAATGCTTTTCAATCAAAATCTCAGGGTTCAATGGTATATAGATAGTCTGGAAAATCATCCTTCTAGCACTCATGATGAATCCTGGTGCCTCTTCTACCGCGATACCAGATGCTGGTCCAGGTTCAATGACAACCTGTGCTTCTGAATTTTTGAAGATTCCTCCGAATATCATCATCATTAACCATATTATTGGTGTCATATTCAACGCTGATCGCTTTGCAGCCTTGGTATTCGCCCCCCTTCGGGGCTTTTCCGGAATCCGTCCACGTGGGCTCCAGGACTCCATCGTCTACCATGACCTCCGGTACAAATATGTTAATATTCTAAATTAAATAGAAAAGAAACAGATTAAGAATATAGCACAATACTAAATTCACCCTTTTGCCAAAAATAAAACATGCTTTGTAAAATATTTCGCCATTTTTCTTTCGCCTTCTGAAATTAAGCACAGGTTATAGAGAACAAGCATACATAAAACAACATTCAATATTTAATGCATTTTCATTCTGCACACCGACTCCATAAACTTCAGCTTCTTTTTTATATTATATATATATTTACATATATTACAGTGTTTATGTGCCATTATAATCAAGCATCTTTATTTAACTTCTCTGTCACTGCCTCCTGACTGTACTCATTTATTTTACCTTCTTGTGTTCAAGGGACTTTATCTGTTTCTACACGCTCCAGATTTTTTATTTCATGTCTTGGATGACATGGCTTGATTTGGTTTACATGCACAAACTGTTCTATTGCTGTTTCACCTTCAGTCTTTAAGATTTTGTAAACTACAGGAGAGACTTTATCTATAATTCAGAATGGCCCCTGCCAGGCTGCTAGGAATTTGAAATGTTTCTGTTTACTTTTTCCAAAATGGAATTTATACACCTGATTCCCTACACAATATTCCTTTACTGTTGACTTTCTATCATAATATCTTTTAGCACCGTCAGCAGCCCTTTCCAGATTTCTCTGTACAAAAGCAAATGCATGCTGTAAATGCTTCCTCAGCTCATCAATGTATTCATGAACTGTAGATGCACTTACAAGTATTTGCTCATGTGTTCTGTATAGTAGGTGTTGCGGCAACACCATTGTCCTACCTGTCAAGACCTCATGTGGGCTAATACCTGTTGCTTTGGCAGGAGTTGATCTGATTGCCATCAAAACCAACGGTAAACGTACATCCCAGCTGGAACCTGCTTCAGCTACACATTTCTTTAAAATGTCCACAACAGACCTATTACCCCGTTCAACTCCACCTGAAGAAGCCGCCCGATATGCGATATGTAGTTTCCTTTTCATACCCAGTATTTGCCATACCTTGCTCATTAGAGCACTTGTGAAATGACTTCCTCTGTCTGACTCAATTCTTTGTGGCAACCCAAACCTTGAGAACACATGATCCACTAGCAATGTGGCTGCTGTTTGCGCACTACAATCTGGTGCAGGAATACATTCAATCCACTTCGACATCAAACATACCACACTCAAAATATAACGGTTTCCTCTGCCCGACCTTTTTAAAGGCCCTACATAGTCTATTTGCAAATCTGACCATGGAAGGGTTAGGCCTCTTTTCATTAGTGGAGCTCTGTGCATTGGTGAAGCAGGTTTAAATTGGGCACATACTAGACATTCTCTAGTATACAATTCCACATCTTGGGACATATGTGGCCAATAAGGATAATCTTTTAGTATTTCCAATGTTTTTTGTGAACCTCTGTGGCCTTCAGTTATGGCATCTTATGCATGGTGTAGCATTAGCCCTCTAAATGAAAGGGGTACCACCCATTGTATCTGTCCTATTATGGACTCTCCAACCATGTCCATCCTGTAGTCTAATTCGTTTTTTATTCTTTAATAGCACCCTCAATTCCTCTTTTCCCACACAATCATCTTCTGTTAAAGGGTTTTGTCCAGGATCTATCAAATGGTTATAATAGATTCCCAAAATTCGATCATTCTTTTGTGCCTCAATCAAATCTTGGTCTGGAGTGTTGTAACTCCATTGCACCACTGATTGTTCTGTCTCCTTTCGTGCTTTAGAACGTGTTACTGCATCAATCTGCATTTCACCCAGTAAATGTTCAATAGGTAGCAATTCTCCCATCACAGCCCCAATTTTAGCCAGGTGGTCTGCCTCATCATTCCCCCTTTATCCTCTCCTGGAGTTTTTAAATGCCCACGAATTTTTCTCCAGTATATTGTCAAATTATTTTCTGACACTAATTTGTCTATGGCTTGTATCATTGTTCCATGTTTAAGTGAATTTTTGTTGTATGTAATCATGCCTCTCGCTTTCCAGCCAGGTAGATATTCCACAAAGCTGTTTCGTGCATAGTCAGAATCAGTCACCAGGACAATTTCACTGAATTTATTATCAATTGCAGTAGCAATGGCTTTAAAAATGGCTTCCAATTCCTCTACTTGACTGCTCCTAGCTCCAATTCTCATCCCTCTGCTGGGGATACCTTCACATTTCAACCAGACATTTCCTATTCCTGACACTAATTGTTTATTACTGTCATTTTCAATATGAAAAGCACAACCATCGACATATACAGTTGGCAAGTCCTTGCATGTTTTTTCATCAAAAGCTTTGTGTGGTGATTGTTCAAACTCCTGTAAATTAGGTTCTATTTCCATTTCATTTGATGCTTGTTCAGCTGCACAGTCGTGTAAATCTGCTAAACTTTGAGCAATTGGGCTCTTTTTATTTTGGCCATATCTCACTTCTACAGGAAAACCTTGTAATGCTAGCGTCCATGAAGTGGTTCTGGACTGCGCTAGATTACCTGACCTAATTCTTTTACTCTCTAAGAATTGCAAAGGTTGATGATTTGTTTCAATAATCATCTTTTCTCCCTGAACAATAAGGCGGAAATGTTGTAACGCCCACACAGTGGTTAATAGGGCCTTTTCACATTCATTGAATTTCATTTCAACTAGGGAAAATGCTTTACTTGCATAGGCAATGGTTTTGTGATTCACATCATGTTTTTGTGATAACACTGCTGACATACAATGTTCAGAGAAACCTATTTCTATAAAGAAATCCCTATCCTTTATGGCGTATGCTAAACATAGTGCCTTTACAAGACATTACTTCAATTTGGCTACTGCCTCAGACTGCTCTTTCTCCCATTTCCAGGGCGTATTTAGTTTTAGCAGTTTAGTTAATGGTTGAGTGATCTCAGCATAATTTTCAATGAACTTTCTGTTATAGCCTGTCATTCCTAATAAACTTTTCACCCCTTTCACATTTTTAGGGTCTTTTAGTTTTTGTATGGCCTCTATTTTCTTCTTTTGTGGATTTAGTCCATGTTCAGTTACTTCATGGCCTAGAAAATTCACTTTTTTCTTGCACCATTGTGCTTTTTGTAAAGACACTTTGGTGCCTGCTTTCTGCAATTGGCCAAGCACATGCCTTATTTCATCAAAATGTTTTTTTAAGCTTTCATTTTTTATCAGGACATCATCCACATAAACTATGGTTGCTCTTTCCGCTGCATCAGGCATGGCCTTCCTCAAAAATATTCCAAATTCACTCCCACTATTAACGTACCCAAACAGAGTTCTAACCCATGCGTATTGAGTCCTGTCAAATGTAAAGGAAAATAAATGATGTATCTCCTCTGCCAAAGGCACGCGCCAATATCCAGAGGTGAGATCTAATGTGGTAAACACTTTTGAACCATGTACCTGAGGTAGGCCCTGATCAATGAATGGCAGTGGCCATCTGGACACTGGTACTCTTTTATTTAACTCCCTCAAATCTGCACAAAGCCGCCATTGACCATTTGGCTTTAACACACATACAATGGGCTTGTTGGATGTACTATGGATAGGCCTGATGATTCCTGGCGATTCTAAATTTTTAATAATCTCTGCCAATGATTCTAAACATGCCAGCGGTAGTCTATACTGGCGTACAAATACCGGACTTCTGCTACACCCTTCCGGAAGTGTGGCCACATGTAACTTAGTTAACCCGCAATCATAGGCATCTTTTGCAAATACATCTTTAAATTCCATAAATATCTTCCTCAATTCGTTTCTATCCTCATCGTTGTCACACGTATCCGCTAAGGAAATCTGCTCTTCTACCATTTTGGAAAATTCCGGAAAATGTTCTGGTAGTGGAATCTCGGCGCTTTCCTCTAGCTGTGTGGCTGTGTCTCTTTGTAAAGCTGCCACTTTTAAATGTTTTGTCATGTCAGCTTCCATTTCAATGGGCTGATTTTCCATTTCATTTTCACTTAAATCAAATGTTATACAACTCTCTTGATAACAGCACACTGTCTCACTTGAATCATAAGGGTACACAGAATGAATTCTAAATATTCCTTTTGGGCTGAGAGTCCAGGTATTCTGTAAACTCACCCTTGGCATCTGCATACTTTTCAGGGATATTTCCAATCACCATGTTATTTAGATCTGCAGTATAATGTGATTTTTGTATGGCCATTCCTAATGGGGAGTTTTCCTCTAAGTGAATATCTTGACAACCCTTATTATTTACCATAATTCTTACAGGCCCTTCACCAATATCTACCAATGGAATGTATTCATAATCCAGGCCTTGCTGTTTTATGGATTCATTCAGGCACACAAATGCATCAGAGTCTTTCATCTGCTGTCCATTTTTGCATTTCAGTGTTATTGCAAACTGTTTTGTAAATGCAGGAATAATAATATATTTCCTCATTTGTAATTTGATTGCATAAGGAACCAGTTGTGCACAATGATAAGCCCTTCTTTTGTCTTCAAATTCAGGTGCCGGCCCACCTAGGCGTGACCATATTTTTTGATTAAGGAAATCTAACACCATACAGATTCTGTGCATGATGTCATTGCTCATGTAAAAATCATTTTGTGCTCCACTCACTATCCATACATTATGGTAAATTGTTTTCTGCCCAATGCTAATTTTAAGCATGCATCTGCCTGCAATTCGGTTTTCAAAGTCTGGACTCTCCAACCCAGAAACATATTGGTTGTTAATCCTAAATTTCAGGATTTCCTCCCACTCCATTATTTTTTGCAACAATTTCTCATTAATGAAGCTCCTCTCCTGTTCAAGCACTAAAGTGGCTTTTATTGTTTTAAAACAGTCATTTATACCAACATGAACCCATGGTTGCTCATCTTCCATGTGTATTTCAGCAAGAGTGGTAATGTGTTTTTCTGAATCTGCTTTAGGAGTAATATTTTGTTTGCATATCTTTTCTTTTAAATAAAAACATAATGTGTGCTCATCTATGGCGGTCTGCCAATTTTTCCTTGGGTCCAAGTATATTTGTACAGGTAGTTTTTCATTGTCGCTCTGCATTTTGTCTTGACACATTAATATAACAGTGACACTAGGTATGCAACTATTCTGGAGATATATCTCCACAGCATCATTTGTTATGGCAACAGTGTGACATTCATTTATGTTGCTGTTTTGTGATTTTAGTTTCTTAGGTCTCAATGGTTTTTTGGTTAAGGACCACAGCACTCCATTCACCCCATCTATCAGAGGAGACAATGGGCCTCATTCCGAGGCTGGCGCTATCCATGGAGTAAATAGCACCATGGTAAGCAACCATGGAGCTATTTACTCCATGGAAATCCGGCATGGTGAATGGAGTAATTACCGGTCCATTCCAAGGTTGGAGGGACCGGTAATTCCCCATTCACCATACCGGTTCCCCATCCCCATTCCTGCCCCCATAGGGCTCAATGGGAATGGGGAAGGAGTAAATTACGGCACCGTAAATTACGGTGCCGTAATTTACTCCAAGGTCCCTTTGCGGGTTGGATTTTTAACGCCTGCTAAAAGCAGGCGTTAAATGCCAACCCGCAAAAGGGAACTCGGAATATGGTGGTAAGTGTTAACGGTCACCGTTGCCATTAACCGTGATCGTTAACCCTTACCGCCAGCCTCGGAATGAGGCCCAATCTTTTCAGGCAATCTGTCCCCATCAGAAATGGAATTTCACAAATAAATGTGATCAATACCTCTTGTTTCATTCTGTGCTTTCCTATTTTTATGTCAACCTCAGTTACACCTATGATGGGCACCTCCTCCCCATTAAAGTTATGCACTGGACCTTGATTTTCCTTCACTGTGATCTGATTCTGTGGGGATCTCCCTTCATTGATACTCTTTACCAGCTCCTTGGACAAAATTGTGGCCTGTGCGCCAGTGTCAATCATTGCAAATGTTTGGCATTTTTCTTCTACAGTGATGGGAGCATAATACCTGTCCTCAACTTCCTCTAATACACATAAGAAGTGTGAATTCTTACTGATTTAAGGACTCACCTTTCTCAGGCCTTTTTCACTTTTGGCTAAGCACTTTGGTAAATGGAAAGACATTTTTCCCTCCTTTTTACCCATTTCTGCGCGAGAGACTTTATTCATTTCTCCATGTTCAGAGGTTTTTTGGAGTGTGGCCACTGTTCGCCTATCCATCCAGGTATCATCAGAGGCCACATTACAACCCTACAACTGAACATGTGTAACAACATCATTCGGCAATCTGTCATTGTTTAATTCTGTGCATTTCTGATCTGATTGATTTAGTGTGGTACCAGCCCTTTCACCCTCTTCAAAAATATGTGGCTCAAAGAATTCTTCAGGTGATTGGCATGTACCCTCCTTTGGAGTATTTCCTTTTTCTGCCTGTGTTTGGTCATTGTTTTGACTGCCCAGGGAAGAAATTACAGCATCCCCACTTACTCCCTGTTTACTGGTATTCCCCATGCATGAGTCAATTTTCTTAAATCTGTCTCTTTCTTCTCTTGGAGTTTCAGGTTTTCTTATTTCATTTGTACAACTCTCCAATGTTTGATTTAGCTCTAGGTTAAACCGTACCTCTCTTTTAGAAGTATTTGCACTTTCTGTTACATGTTCATTTACTAGCATTTCAGTTTTAAATCATTAGACATCTCAGAGTCATTATGCGAAATTACATCAGAGCAATCTGTCTTTTCGGTGCTGTAGGTATCATGAGTACTTAGTCACTTTTCAGAAGAAGCCCCCCGGTCATTGCTATGGCCATCAGCCCCCTCCTTTGATGACTGTTTTTGTGCTGTACAAAGCTTCCCTATTTGTTCAGCTAACATTTTCACTTGGGCCTCAAGGCACTGGAACCTTTCCATCTCTCTAGAATCCTCCCTCTGTGGCCTAGATCGATATTGGTTGCTTTCTCCATGATTGGATCTATTCTGATACCTCTCAGGTGAGTGATTTCTATTGGGATAGTTTCTGAACTCTTGATTAATTTTGGAGGGGAGCGGGGTGCACCCATCCTTTGGTTGTAGTCCCCTGGTGGGGAATCATGGTACTGACGTGGAGTGTAATTCATGTTCTGTCTCATGTCCTGTCTCTCATGTTGCGGGTACTGACCCCTATGTTGATTCCCATTATCAGCAAATCGATCCACATATCGGGGTCTATCCTGATTACCATATATCATGGTGTTGGGATCAAATTTGCTCTGTGTCCCCAATGTCTGGTAGGGACCATAATTTCTTTGATCTTGATTTTGTCTCTGATTATAGTTCATACCTGACATATCAGGCCGATAGCCTGCCCGGGGCCTATCTCCTAAATACCTAGGACTGATGTCGCTCTCCCTATTACTAGGATCATGTGATTGAAACATTGGTGCAGAGTGTGATGACTTTTGTTGATTAACCCTTTGTTCAGGTGCCGAATTATTTTTACCTGGACTTTGAGCAGACTCAAGGGACATTTTGGCTGACCTGATTTCCATTACTGTTGCTGAGGGTTCTTTAGATTTATGTCTAGTATCTTTCATTTTATCACTTTCTCTACCCTGACAATAGAGTATCTCATATAGTTTTGTGCTTTGATGCACAATCCACTCAAGGGACTTGTCACGATCAAATTCACGAACCAATTGGGATATGATGTCTTTCTGTAGCCCATAGAAGTAGGAGGTTTTAAATTCATTAGAATTGGGGTCAAAAGATACATCAAAGCGAGAAAATGCTCTTTTTAAGTCTTGTACAAACTGGTGAGGGGATGTATTAGGCCCAGCAGTAAGTGTGTAAGCAACTTTCTTTGTCTCCTGTAATGACTGGAAAGCAGAAAAATGACGCCTAATTTCTTTTTCAAACTCCACCCATGTCATATTCTGCTGTTCATTTAATCCCCTTATGATGCTGGCCGTCAGAGCATCTAAAGTTAAATGAAAATATTGTCTGTATTGTTCCTTAGGTATCTGGAGTGCTTTAAAAATGTCATGAACCGCTTCTAAGTGATCCTCAATGCAGCATTCCCCTCCTTTTTAAAATGGTTTGATCAGAAATGTCATTATTTTTATGGGACTACTTGTTGCAATGCATGGAATTGCACTACTTGGTGACTCAATCCTGGTTCCAGGTGTATGGGATTGGTGGCTGCCCCCAATGGGAGTATCAAATCCCCCAAGGGCGCTTCAACCAAGTTCAGTCACCGGCCCAGTCACTGGAGCACTAGCTCTTTGGGCAGAACTAGAATTCACCTCCACTCCATTGAATGTAGTGCACTGCCGCCTCTCCTGGGACCAGGGAATGCACATTTGTTGTTCTAAGTCTTTGCACTTTTTAAGGAGCCCTTAAGGAGCCTGCGTGCTTCATTTTGCAGATAGTTGTTTTCATCACTCATTTTATTTATTACCTCCTGCATGTCACACATTTGCATCTGGCATTCATTGAATTCTTTGTTTCTCTTGTCTCTTTCTTGAATCATTTTAACCATTTCTTGCTCTGCACCTTTGAGATCACTTTCTTTTTCAAATGTTTCTTTTTGTAAAATCTGCATTTCTGAAACAATCTCATCTTTATCCTGTCTAATGTGATCCACTAAGGCTTTTAAGTGTACCAATTCTTGCTCACTGTCTTCAAACTGTTTCTTGCTTTTGGACAACTGAATATCAAAATCTCTGCATTTTAATTGCATGTCTTTCTGACATCCTTCTAATTCTGTTCTTAACATCTCCTCTTTTTTACTTGCCCCATCTAAGTCAGTCTTTAACCTGTTAATTAGCTGGGTATCATTTTCTTGCATTCGCAGAGACCTATTCAAAATAAACCATATTTTGGCGCATAGCCATATTAAACAGTCTTTCTCTGCTCTTTTATCGGCTGTTTTCAATAACCTTGTAAGGCAGACCTGAATTATGCTGCCTTCTGCAAAAATATTGTCTAGTTTTTCTTTCTGCACCTCACCCTGAATGCGGCCATGCCATTCTGAGGTACTGTTTGATGACCACGTCACATTTGCAAACAACTTTGCCTCTAAATATTGCACTAAGTCTGAGAATGTGGTTTCCCTTTGTGACATTCTGAAATTCGTTTTTTGGTGACACACTGTTATTATGAAATGGGTTCCCTTTAATGTACAGATGGCAGTGTGAGACACACTTGCCACGCCCAGTGGGTGCTCTATGATCACTTTCCCGGCCTGCAACGCACCATAAATATGTAGGGTATTTTGTATAGATTTGGGGCCTAGCGGTATTTTCTTATCGCCAAAATGAAAATAATTCAGTAATAATCACTCTTTGCATTCAGATTAGATTTGGTATATAGTACTACAGTATACATACATTATTTCAGCACACTGATACATTTAGTGGTATACATTATGTTGGCATGCGTTATCGGTGGTATTTCTGGTGAGCATAATTCCTTTGTTTTATATGTGGCCCCAATATCCAGAACCCCTTATTTTTGCTTAGTTTGTTCATGTGATCACTCGAGAGGCCTCAGGCTTACATTTCAGGAACACCACATTTTCAACTGGAGTGCCACCATGGGCTGTCCTCACTGTCTTATCTACGGCAGCGAGCTAACATGCAGTATTTATCACCAACATATCTACATCGGTGAACTATGTCCAGGGCCTCTCTTTCTGCTGACTCATGTACCTCCAGCAGCAGTCTATTTCATTATATTATTATTATATTCCGTTCAGAAACATACACTTATATACTAAATGGAATCATGCACACAGCTACCGCTAAGACTTATTTTTAGCTAGCTTAAAAATGACAATTGCACTGTCTAAACCTCTCCCCATATTATCAGTACTGTAATGGTAGATGCACAAATAAAAGAGAAAAATAAAACACACTATCCCTCTGCTTTCAGATATTTTTTGTGTATTATAAAAATCGCATTTCAACACGATCTTACTCTTTTTACAGAAATAAATGGAAATTGCACAGTAACAACCTTATCTGTAACAAAATGAGAAGAGAGCGGCGAGAACATACTCAATTCGCAACATTAAACCTGTTGATAAAACACTGGAGTTCCCTCTTCCACGCTGACTGAATAGTTTTGCACACATACACACTGCCCCCACACTCTGTAATATAATTACCAGGCCTGTCCAGCATGTGAAGTTCATCAGCTGGTTGCCTTCTAGAAGTGGTTCAATGAATTCTTCTTAAATCACCCCAACAAGGACGAGCATCAGCCGTCACTCAAACCGTGGCTTATTGACTGGAATTCCCAGTCTCTGCAGCAGTACACTGGGATCTGCTTTTTCAATCAGGAAAATCCCCAGCCACCAGCCAGGTCTTTCTCCCAGCTGTGTAAAATGTCTTCTCCTCCTTTCTTCCCCGAGATTCATTAGCAAAGCTCTGTTACAGTCTGCCAAATGAGTTCAACCAATGAAATTCTATCATGTCCTACCCTCCTTTTTTTGAACAATGGCTTGCTTATACAGTTGCAACTGTAACCAAACTGATTTCCTGCTTATTCTAGTCTTTGCTTCCTGCAAATACTTTGGACAGAGCGCAGATAGAAGCAAAGAAAAAAAATCTGGATGTGCGTTTAAAATGACTTTCAGAGCCTGTCATTTTCCATACCATTTTGCACTGGAGAACACATTATATTATTAATGAGTTAGAATCATTAGTATTGTTAATAAGGTTAGTTCATTAATCCTCAAATGTGTCTCCTGCAACAGAGGAATTTCAGGTGGAAAAAAAAAATATGCTTTTAACTGTGAAAAATAATTTTTTGCATTTTAAATGTAGAAATCGTTTTTGACTGAATAGCCTGTTTTTCATTTACATGTCCATGTCACACTGGCAACACATGCCTTGCTCTACCGCATTATAGCAATGCACCAAACTCAGGCAGTAATGCTGCATAAAACACAATTATTTGGGGCATTCACCAGCCTAGTGCATAGAACAACGTGGCTATCAACAAAGCACCCTCCCCTTTTAGTGGGCTTATTCCTCAGTTGATAAGTTTGCTGCTTTTTTTACCACAGTGTACTTATTTTCACCAAATGCATATGCAGAGTAGCAGGGTGCAGTCACGGTTTACTGGGGATTACACACATATTTATTGCGGACTGACTACAGTCACGAAAAATGATATGCATATTGACAGGGTGCTTCAAATAGGTACGGGGACCCCATGCATTGTCACCGGGGTGCTGCCTTGGTTGGGGGGGGGTTCACATGCAGTGTTGTCAAGGTGCATTACTTCATGGATGAGGGGGGCGCAAAGGTTGGTATAAGTGGCTGGATTTGCTATGTGTGTTGCCGTGTCGTGGGTGTTCTAGTTACTTTGCAATCGAAATTCCATAAATACGCGGAGTATACACAGAATAGCATGCGGGCTGGGATGCACAAAGTTGTTTTCGGCCTGGGGACTTTGCGTGATCAATGCATACGTTTCTAGGAATCGGGCCCTTAGGGCCTAATTCATAGAATGTTTTGCATGTTGAAAAGGCACTCTGTGCCTAAAAAATGCAATTTGCAGCATGTACAATTCAATAACCCAATTCATGGATTGGACTTTGTGTGACTTTTCACAGGTCCATCATGACTTTGCATGACACACTGCGCAAAGCATAGGAAGCGCCTGTGCAAAGAAACAAATCGGGGTGGAAGATGCATATTCCCCATTTTCACTGCAAAATGAGGAAGGATGATGTGACATGGGCGTGTTGAGGTACTTGACATGGAAATAAATTACTTGCCCTGTCAAGCACAAACCTAAACCAATTAATGGATTACAAAGCGCAACTGCTCATTGGCAAAAAGCACATGCAAACCTTGTGATCTCATTGACACATGATGTGAGATGCAAAGTACAAAGCACAAAAGCAATGTATATAAAGCCCGCAATGCACACCATTCAAACGTCACTCTACCAGGAAGAATACAGCTGTAGGGGCAGGAATTGCATATGTCCATGGAAGAAGGAGGAGGATGATTAGGGACAGGATTTTCCACCCATGTATAATGCACTTTGGGATGCCGGATAACGAGGTGTATGTAAGGTACAGATTCTCTCCTCATGTCATTCCAGGCCTGGTCATGGAGTGGGTGTAAGACCTTGCATCACCCATAATCTGCTCCCATGCCCTCACAACCCTGGAGAAAGTGCTGACGCACCTACATGTCCTAGCCACAGGCTTGCCTAGATCACCTCTCTAATTGCTGGGGGCATATCGCAGGCCAAGCAATCCTGGCGCCTACACTAGGTATTGTGCTACATTATATCACGTGTGCATAGGCACATATACATGCCATGCACACCACAGGCAATGCAGAAAGTGTGTCAGGAGTTTATGCCATAGCACACATCCCACGGATACTCAGAGCCATTAATTGAATGCATGTTGCTTTACTGCATCCCCCAACCAACTGATCACATTTACTGCTACCGGACGAATTGGCATTCAATCAAAGTACATGTCATCTGTGACGCATAAATCATGTCACTGCAAATTTCCCTGGAAGCACACATGACAGCTTTGTCTACCGCCAGTCACCACTATACTAGGCCTTGTCATCAGAAACCTTTGGCAACACCTGGCCCATCAGTAATTATCAATTATCACACACATGCAAGCAGTCAAGCGACATACAGAATAACAGACCATGACAATCAATGCTAACAACAACCATTTCTACATTTGCAGGGGATAGTGCTTCCCCACTCTCATCATTACATTACCAGCTGAGGTAAGGTACAACACATAACAATGACAGAGTGCACATTTGAGGTACTCAATTCACATTCCTGCTGCCTTGACCACTCTGGCACCGTGTTGCTATATGCCCCACCAGTAGAATGCAAAATCATATTGGCATCTTGTGTCCTGTACATGTTGCCACATGGTGTGGCATAACAGTAGAAATGCAGGAGGAACATCACCCTCAGCCACAGCAACCACCCTTGCCCTTGGCAGGTGCAAGGGTACAGGGACAGGATGCACACAATCAGCTCATGCAATCCTACTTCGCATGAATGCCAGCCCCTGCGGAGCACACACAGTGAAGCCACATCCCTGGTGGTTTTCAATGATGAATCAGGGCTAATCTACCTTGCCCAAAACCACACCCTGAGAATGTGTTACTGGGAGAGGCAAACTTTGTGTGTCCATAGCCATAAAAATCAACTGCACCAACCACTGACATAGTGGTATCAACAGTATACATGTTGCTCACACAAAATCACAGAACACAATTAATGAGGTGCATGTTTTTTCGATTTGTACTAGGTTCACGCAGCGACATGAGAAACTTTGTGTAGTTCTTTTCAATCCTTGTTGGTTTTGCTCAGCAATAGGAGAAAAACTTTGTGCTGGTCTCTGTTTTAATCTGTACTAGTTTTCACACAGTGAAATGAAAAACTTTGTGCAAGTTTTTTTCTGAAGTGTGTTAGTTTTCCGCAGCCACATGAGAAACTTTGTATAGTTCTTTTCAATCCATGTTAGTTTCATGCAGCGACTTGAGGAACTTAATTCTGGTCTTTTTTCGATCTTTGCTAGTGTTGCGCAGTGACACAGAAACATTTGTGCAGGTCTTTTTTTGTACCATTCTAGTTTCGTGCAGCAACACAAGAAACTTCACACAGATTTTTTCAATTTGTGCTAGGTTTACGCAGCAACACATGAAACTTTACACAGGTTATTTCGATTCATGCTTGTTCATGCAGAAAAACAAGAAACTTCACACAGGTTTTTACAATTCATGCTTGGTTCACACAGCAACTCAAGAAACTTCAAGCAGGTTTTTTGATTCATGGTAGGTTCGCGCAGTGAAACGAGAAACTTTGCACAGCTCTTTTTGATACATGGAAGTGATTTAATGGCAGAGCGGGTGAAGCAAATCAGAATCTGACAGATTCCTCTTTTGCAGCTGATGCAGCAGAATTTACCAATTTGAACCAGCCCTCCTTAGTAGGCATGTAATGGCCATTAGGAGTGTTTGTTGCCATTGGCGATTAGAAGTTAGTGATAAAGAGGAGAAAGATTGTGATATTAAGGGGCCGATTCATGGAACAAACGTGCGCCGAAAATCTACGCGCAAGTAGGCGCAAGCAGGCGCAAGCAGGCGCAAGCGGAAAAAAACAGGCGCACGCGCACGCGTGCGATTCATGGAAGTCCCTGCGCGTGTTCACCGCGCGATGTGCGCCAAACCCGTGCATGGCGCACAAGTCACTGCAACATCGCGAAAGGCATGCGCGACGGTGCGCAACGCGCACAGTGAAAGCGCACAACCTCAGCGCACACAGCAGAAAGTGGGCGGGACATGGGGCGTAACGCGCGGAATGGGGAACAACACGCGAAAATAAGGGCGTAACTGGGGATGCACTGCACGGAAGCAGAGGTAACGCCCACACGCACACGAACCACACGTATTCATGGAATGGAATAGGGCAAACCCACGCACAGCCAAAGCCGCGCACAAGCTGAAACACGTCCGCCACACGAAGGCAGGCGGTAGAGTCCCAGCGCATCAAAAAAGTGGCGCTGCGGGAAGTAAAATACGCGATTGAGCGAGGTACTTGTATTCCGGGGGTGCGCGGGAAGTTACACACGCGAATGAGCGGGCTACGTGTATTCCGGGGGTGCGCGGGAAGTGACACACGCGATTGAGCGGGGTACGTGCATTCCGGGGGTGCGCGGGAAGTTACACACGCGAATGAGCGGGGTACGTGTATTCCGGGGGTGCGCGGGAAGTTCCACACGCGATTTGGCCGGGTACGTGGATATCAGGGGTGCGCGGGAAGTTCCACACGCGATTGAGCGGGGTACGTGTATTTCGGGGGTGCGCGGGAAGTTCCACACGCGATTCGGCCTGGTACGTGGATATCAGGGGTGCGCGGGAAGTTCCACACGCGATTGAGCGGGGTACGTGTATTTCGGGGGTGCGCGGGAAGTGACACACGCGATTTGGCCGGGCACGTGGATTTCAGGGGTGCGCGGGAAGTTCCACACGCGATTTGGCCGGGTACGACGATTCCAGGGGTGCGCGGGAAGTTCCACACGCGATTTGGCCGGGTACGTGGATTTCAGGGGTGCGCGGGAAGTTCCACACGCGATTGAGCGGGGTACGTGTATTCCGGGGGTGCGCGGGAAGTTCCACACGCGATTTGGCCGGGTACGTGGATTTCATGGGTGCGTGGGAAGTTCCACACGCGATTCGGCCTGGTACGTGGATATCAGGGGTGCGCGGGAAGTTCCACACGCGATTGAGCGGGGTACGTGTATTTCGGGGGTGCGCGGGAAGTGACACACGCGATTTGGCCGGGCACGTGGATTTCAGGGATGCGCGGGAAGTTCCACACGCGATTTGGCCGGGTACGACGATTCCAGGGGTGCGCGGGAAGTTCCACACGCGATTTGGCCGGGTACGTGGATTTCAGGGGTGCGCGGGAAGTTCCACACGCGATTGAGCGGGGTACGTGTATTTCGGGGGTGCGCGGGAAGTTCCACACGCGATTTGGCCGGGTACGTGGATTTCATGGGTGCGCGGGAAGTTCCACACGCGATTGAGCGAGGTACGTGTATTTCGGTGGTGCGCAGGAAGTGACACACGCGATTTGGCCGGGTACGTGGATATCAGGGGTGCGCGGGAAGTTCCACACGCGATTTGGCCGGGTACGTGGATTTCAGGGGTGCGCGGGAAGTTCCACACGCGATTGAGCGGGGTACGTGTATTTCGGGGGTGCGCGGGAAGTTCCACACGCGAATGAGCGGGGTACGTGTATTCCGGGGGTGCGCGGGAAGTTCCACACGCGATTTGGCCGGGTACGTGGATATCAGGGGTGCGCGGGAAGTTCCACACGCGATTTGCCCGGGTACGTGGATTTCAGGGGTGCGCGGGAAGTTCCACACGCGATTGAGCGGGGTACGTGTGTTTCGGCGGTGCGCGGGAAGTTCCACACGCGATTCGGCCTGGTACGTGGATATCAGGGGTGCGCGGGAAGTTCCACACGCGATTGAGCGGGGTACGTGTATTTCGGGGGTGCGCGGGAAGTGACACACGCGATTTGGCCGGGCACGTGGATTTCAGGGGTGCGCGGGAAGTTCCACACGCGATTGAGCGGGGTACGTGTATTTCGGGGGTGCGCGGGAAGTGACACACGCGATTTGGCCGAGCACGTGGATTTCAGGGGTGCGCGGGAAGTTCCACACGCGATTTGGCCGGGTACGACGATTCCAGGGGTGCGCGGGAAGTTCCACACGCGATTGAGCGGGTACGTGTATTCCGGGGGTGCGCGGGGAGCAGCACACGTGAATTGCACGTGTGGGTCGTCCCAGGTGTACCCTCTACACCCTCCACGGCCCCTGCAGGTGGCTCACACCACAGGGGCCTACCCAGCACATGTCCTGCAGGCACCCCATCCACCATGGCCATGCCCACCAGCCAACCCACATATCAACTAGCACTACTGCCCACCAACGCATGTCCCCCTGCACTCCCAGTCACCAGGGGCAGCCTCCAGCAGGCCCCCACTCATGTCTCCCCCCACCCCCACCCCCCAGCAGTGCAGGGGCAGCCTCAAACAGGCCCCCACTCATGTCCCCCTGCACCCCCACCCCCTAGCATCCAGGGGCACCCTCCACCAGGCCCCCACTCATGTCTCCCACCCCCCAGCACTGTGGGGCACCTGCCAGCAGGCCCCCACCCATGTCTCCCACCACCCCCACCCCCCCAGCATCCAGGGGCACCCTCCACCAGGCCCCCACACATGTCTCCCAGCACCCCCACCCCCTAGCATCCAGGGGCACCCTCCACCAGGCCCCCACTCATGTCTCCCACCACCCCCACCCCCCAGCCACCAGGGGCACCCTCCACCAGGCCCCCACTCATGTCTCCCACCACCCCCACCCCCCCAGCATCCAGGGGCACCCTCCACCAGGCCCCCACACATGTCTCCCAGCACCCCCACCCCCTAGCATCCAGGGGCACCCTCCACCAGGCCCCCACTCATGTCCCCCTGCACCCTGACCCCCTAGCATCCAGGGGCACCCTCCACCAGGCCCCCACTCATGTCTCCCACCCCCCAGCACTGTGGGGCACCTGCCAGCAGGCCCCCACCCATGTCTCCCACCACCCCCACCCCCCCAGCATCCAGGGGCACCCTCCACCAGGCCCCCACACATGTCTCCCAGCACCCCCACCCCCCAGCATCCAGGGGCACCCTCCACCAGGCCCCCACTCATGTCTCCCATCCCCCCACTCCCCAGCAGTGCAGGGCACCCTCCACCAGGCCCCCACTCATGTCTCCCACCACCCCCACCCCCCCAGCAGTGCAGGGCACCCTCCACCAGGCCCCCACTCATGTCTCCCACCACCCCCACCCCCCCAGCATCCAGGGGCACCATCCACCAGGCCCCCACACATGTCTCCCAGCACCCCCACCCCCCAGCATCCAGGGGCACCCTCCACCAGGCCCCCACACATGTCTCCCAGCACCCCCACCCCCCAGCATCCAGGGGCACCCTCCACCAGGCCCCCACTCATGTCTCCCATCCCCCCCACTCCCCAGCAGTGCAGGGCACCCTCCACCAGGCCCCCACTCATGTCTCCCACCCCCCAGCACTGTGGGGCACCTGCCAGCAGGCCCCCACCCATGTCCAACTCATGTTCCCCACCCAACATGTCATCACAGTCCAGATCCCTGGTCTCTATGGTCAGCCCCCAAATGCAAAACACCCACCCGAGTATTGCATCCACCCACTCATATTCTGCAATTACATCACAGAACACCAATTGCAAGTTCCAAAACAAACACATGTCCCTCACATACACCCAATGGGTGTCAGTGAATCTCAAAACACATAACATGAAATGCATGAAAACAATGAGACACCACACATTGAAGTGCAACAAATAAATAATGTATTAAAGGAAAGATGAATAGAAACAAAAATGAAGAAACTGAAATGTGAATGGAAAAAAATGAAAAGAAGCATGTCCGTCCAAAAAAAAGAAAAAATCAAAGAATATAGAAATCCAAAGTAATGTACTACAAAGTCAATGTCCACCAAACAAAATCCAATGTGAAAAAAAAACATAAGCCATTGATCCATGGATAATTTTAAAAAAAAAGTATGTACAAGTCCACAACTATGTACAAAGCAAGAAGCCAGGGTCCATCATCCCAACAAAATAAAGGAAACCTAACTAACTACACTAACTAATAAAAAAAACTATATACAAAAATGTGGCCAATGTCCAAAAGGTCCAAATGAAATAAAAACAAAAATGAAACTTAACACTACCTACATAACTATGTACAAGGGCAGCGGGCTAGTTCCACGGCTCACTTCTGGATGTGCCGGGCCAGGGCATCATCGAACTCCTCCTCTATGTCCCGGAGGCGGTCCTCCTCCATGGCCCCGAGGGTCCGCAGGGCCGTCGACGTGTCCACCTCCAAAGCCCTGCGGATTGCCTCGAGGCACTCGACCCGCCTCAGGGCCCTCTGCATGGAGTTCTCCGCCCTGACCATTGAGAGCCGTGCCTCTTCCGCCCGCTGCCGCTCCGCATCTATGGCGTGGCCCAACCGCTGCCACACGGAAGACACTTTTTGTCCTGGGTCCTCCTGCCCTCCGGCCGATGCCTGCCCCTCCGATGTCGAAGGCCCCGAGCCTTCATGGCTCCCACCATGGAGCTGCTGCTGCTGTGCCTCTGCCCCTGCACTGCCTCCTGCTGCCTGCACATCCTCCGCCGGCTGGGGTGCAGTCGTTGACGTGGCCACCCCTGCTGGACGTCCGACTCCCGACTGTGGCAGGGATGCCTCCTCCACCAGCCTGGCCGCACCGTCAGAGGCAGCTCCACAGGGCACCCAGGTGACTGATGAATGGGAAGATGGCACAGAGGACGACTGGCGCGTAGGGGGTCCAGCTGAGGAGGGGGTCGTGGCAAGCCCCATCAGACGGAGGAATCCGGCCTGGGTGACCTGTCCCAGCAGGCTGACGTGGTCAACGAGCCATTCGAGATGACCTGCAGTCTCTTCATGAAAAGACTGCAGGTCGCCTCGCATGGCCCGTTGACGCAACGCCACTCCAGCCAGGACAGGCTCAACCCGGGCCTGGATAGCCACGTCCGCAGGCAGGGGAAGGCCAGTTGACGTCAGCTCATCCCCTGCCTGAAAACTGGTCTGGACATGGGCATCCCTGCTGGTGCAAGATGATGCAGGGACAGGATCAGGGACAGGATTGCACACAGGCACCTCCGCGGCGGCCTGTGCTGCCTCCTGTCCCTGGTCCTGCACTGCACCACTAGCACCAGTGGGATCCCCACCCCCAGACCCCGTCTCCGGTGCTTGCACGGCCTCCTCCTCCACCAAACCCCCCACCAACCTGGATGACTCTGTGCCATCTTCCCCCGTTGGGCCCTGTGGGGTCCCAGCTGCCCCTTCTGCTGCCGAGGAGTCCAACTGCAACCTCCGCCTCTTGGACCTCCCCCCGGCAGCTGTGGCCTGGGACGCGGCACCGGACTCCTCACTCCCCGACGAGATGACAACCTGGGAGGGGAGCCGGGCCTTGCGTCTCCGGCTGGCGGTCGGATCCCCGCCGCTGTGCTCCACAGCACCTTCTCCGCCCTCTTCATCAGTTGACGCTGCAGACAGGGAGAAACAAAACACAGGCATCAGGGCACTGTACAATGTACACATACACACATGACAGTTGTACATGAGTGGCATTGGCAAACCTCTGACATGTCATCACAATCCCCAACACACATGTCATTACAACTTGCACACACGAGCCATACCACAGCCATGTTGCAACTGCCAACACCATCCATACACATACAACAGCATCAGCAGGCAAAGGGGAGCCAGACATCACATGCAACACAGGAAGTGCACCACACATGTACACACACCACCACACTTGCATGCATGTGTACACCTCTGCTAAGTGTCGCAGTGTTCAGACGGGCATCCATGTCACATCTGCCAATCAGGCTTCCACATACCGCTGTCACATGCATCCATGTTGCATCACTGTTGCACCCTTGTCAAATACACACACATGCACATGTACACAGCGCTGATACAATCAGCTGAAAACAACATACATGCGTGACATCACGGACATGTCTACTCACATACACATTCATACAGACTTGTGTGCCCACACAACTGCATTTGGCATGCAAGCCCACACACACAGGCACCATCCATGTCTCACACATTACAGCCCTCGCATGTGTCAGCCCCACGGCCCTGTACACCCGCACCCATACTCGACCCCATACAAACAGATGTGCAACCTGCACAGTACTGAACAATCACCACACGCACTGCTCACAATCAGGATGCATGTACACTCACCGCTCGACTCCAGACGGGTCTGCCTCTCAAGGACCTGGACGTGGAGCGCTGGGGATATTTGTTCCAGGACCCTCATCTGTTCTTCCGACAAGTGGCCCCGGCGCCCCTTGGCATCCGCTGCCTTCAAGAGGCGCCGGGCCTTGGTCAGGGTCCTGGACCTGAAGTCCTCCCAGCGCTTCTTGACATGTTGGAAGTCGCGGACTGCCACCCCCTCCGCGTTGATGGCAGTCACGATGTCAGTCCAGATCCGAGTCCGTCCTTCTTTGTCGGCGCGGCAACTTCCGAAGAGGGCATCATACTGGCCCAGGACTTGCTCCACCAGGACACCAACTTCGGTGGCACTGAAGCTGGTGCCCCTCTGCCTCTCTGGCCGGGGGTTGTCAGTGGTCACAGATGGAGTTGGCCCCGACATGACAACCCCAGAGGCAGGAGTGGGTGGGCAACTGGGTCCTGGGGCTGGGCTGTGGAGCGATGGAATCCCAGTCGGGAGTCTTTGGTTCCAGCAGGGGTGGTCACACCAACAGCACCCCTGGCTGATGTGCAGGCAGCAAATGGCAGGGCACGTGGGCAGCAGGCAGTCAGGCAGCAGCAGATGGCAGGTGGGAGCATGCTCGGGGCTCTGGGGGGCAGTAGTTCGGCCTTCTGGGCAGGAGCGTGGTCTTCCGTGTGCTTACGCGTGGCCAGCTTGATACGGAGTGATTAGGCACGTGAAAATTCTGCACGTCAGCGTGTAATTTGAGGAAAGGCCCTTAGCGCGTAAGCGCGTCTGCACGCATACGCATTTTCATTGGACCAAAGGCCCTCAGCGCGTGAGCGCGTCTGTGACGTGACGTGCGAGGGAGTATCCCTCATTGCACGTGATGACAGTACACACGTGGATCCCAACCAATCGCGTGTGAAAGTTCACGGGACCCCGAAACACACGTACCCCGGCCAATCGCGTGTGGAACTTCCCGCGCACCCCGAAACACACGTACCCAGGCCAATCGCGTGTGGAACTACCCGCGCACCCCGAAACACACGTACCCAGGCCAATCGCGTGTGGAACTTCCCGCGCACCCCGAAACACACGTACCCAGGCCAATCGCGTGTACGCTCGCTCCCCTCCGATCACACGCGATAACACCAGAATACGGGAAACCAACGAGTCCGCCCACACGGAGGCGTCCCGCGCCCGCGCACAGCATAAAAGTGCGCGCAAACAACAAACGCGTATATACAGCGACATGAATGCCCCATTTGTTGCTGCAGTGATTGTGGGACACCGCAGGAGGAGGAGAATAGCCAGGCCACGCATTTTTGCACCACGGACAGGCCTTTTTGGGATGCCTGACGACCAGGTCTACGGCAGGTATAGGTTTCCACCCCATATCATCCTAGACCTGGTCAGGGAGTGGGAAGATGACCTCACATCCCCCACCCTTTGCTCCCAAGCATTGAGCCCCTTGGAGAAGCTGCTCAATGTCTTGCATTTCTTGGCCACTGGGTCGTTTCAGCGGACCACTGCCATAGTGGGGGGGGTCTCACAGGCCACGCAGTCACGCTGCCTACACCAGGTACTGGCAATCATGACAGCGCGCCCCTCAGTCCGCAGGCACATATACATGCCCAGAACACCCGCAGAAAGGCAGGCCGTTGTCCTGGATTTTTTCAGGGTGGCACACTTCCCCAAAGTGCTCGGTGCCATAGATTGCACCCATGTGGCCCTACGTCCACCTAGGGCCACTGAGCACATCTACCGAAACCGCAAGCACTGGCATTCCATCAATGTACAGGTGGTATGCGATGCAAAGGGAATCATCACCTCTGTGTATGCAAACTACCCTGGCTCCACCCATGACAGTTTCATATACAGAATGTCCGCCCTGAGCCGGGCCCTGGAAGCTGGGCAGCATGGCGACACATGGCTCCTAGGTGAGTACAAATGCCCTTGCACATGCATGCAAGTCACACACAAATATACCAACCCCAATAATCTGAACAATTATCACCTCCCCAGGGGACAGTGCCTACCCTCTGAGCAACCACATGATGACGCCAATCCGGAACCCCACCACACCACCCCAGGTAAGATACAACGCTGCCCATATTGCAACCAGGGGCATAGTGGAGCGCACATTCGGAGTGCTCAAGTCACGTTTCCGCTCCCTTGACCGCTCTGGTGGGCAACTACTCTATGCACCAGCAGTTGTGTGCAGGATCATTGTGGCAGCATGTGTCCTGCACAATGTTGCAACACGGCAGGGCGTCCCGGTGGACATGGTGGTGCCCCCACATCCCCAACCACAGGCACAGGCGCTGCCCATGGGAGGGGACAGGGCACGTGGCGAGGTAGCCCGGACCCAGCTTGTGGCCACATTTTTCACCTAAACTCCCACCCCTGCGGAGTGCACACAGGCCTGGCACATACCAGGTGACAATCGATGATGACAAAGTGACAGTCAACTGTCACAACCCTACCACCCTGAGATAGTTGCCATGGAAGTGCCACATCGTCTGCATCCCTAGCTACTTAAACACAAGCTATCCTGTGCAACCAAAATGCACACATATGACATGTGACATGACATGAGCCATACACAAGTATTACAAGGCACAATGAGGCAGGGGGGGGGAACAAGGGAACACAGAGAATGGTACTACTAGGCCAGGTGTCATTGTGATTGTGCAAGTTCAGGGGTAGGGGGAAGGGAAAAGTGCAAGGGTGGGGGGGAGTCCAGTACAGGGGAAGTAGGCCAAACAATTATACATAGGTCGCCTGGTGGCAACTGCTAAGGTAAGTGCAGACGAGTGCTGGGAAGGGAGGGCTGTAGGGATAGAGAGACAGTACTGCAGTGCAGGGGTTGCCAGGGTGGCAGTGCAAGTGGACAGTGGCTGGCCCAGGGACCGAGGTTGGTGAGAGTGGCCCAGTTGCAGCTCCTGTGCAGTTCCAGTGAAGAATTCTGCAAGGGAGAGGCAGAGAGTAAGCAGAAGCAAAGAGGAAGGTCTTGAGGTGCTTCCTGAACTGGAGATGGTTCCCCTCAAGTTCAAGTCAGGAAGTCTGTTTGAGGGGGAGGGCCCTGCTGCGGAGAGAAACCTACCCCCAGCTAGTTGCTCTGAGAAGCGGGTGACCTGGACATGCAAGGTGTGCATCACACACACCTGCAAAACAGGCCATGGCCATCACTGTCATGACAGTCAAACCCTCCCAAACATCAACATGACATGGCAAGCAATACCCATACACCGACCCAGTAACGATAAGGTACACATTTCCATGTCCTAAATGTACAGTGGCATCGGACAATGATGCCTGACCCGGAATCCGATGAAATGACAGACCAACAAAATGTCCCACCAAAAATTAGTCGATTCCAAATGCATTACAACAGTCGTAGACGTAACATCACAATGAATGCCTGGCTATATGCACATGATGCATTGCAAAATGAACACTGCAGCTCATGTGTGCAATGTCCTACTCCTGCATCACACTGCTCAGCGCACAGCACAGTGAACAGCCATTGCGTGTGATGCACACCCTGAGCATCACATCTAAGTGACAGACTACATCAAACATCAAATTAGGCATGTACTCGAACCATAACCGGTCACAGAACATGTGCTGGCGGGACACAGTGGCCACCAGAAGGCAAACAGTGTACACGTGGATATGCAAGGGTGGGAGTACATGGAGTGCATCCGAGTGCAAGTGTGTGGTTCTGCAAGGACATGCACTCCACATATGCATGTGCACTCAAGTGACCATCAGTGTTCCCTACACATCACATGTGAACATCCACCATGTGTACACCCCAGCATGTCAAACCACTACTATCCCCTCGCACCTGAAAGGAAAACACAACACATGAACAGGCATTGATTTGCAGAACACAACATGTACATAGGACAACAACATTACAATGTCAGAGTTCCCATCACACTGCAGGGCAACGCAACTATCAACAACAACCCCCCCCCCTCGCAAATGACCATGACCCACTGAACAACTGCACCTGGGTCATGGAGCCTCCAACCCTCATTCCCACCTGGCCACAGGATCACCTTTACCCTTCGTGTCCATCTCCCACCTTGTGTGTAAAGAGATGCCTGAACCCTCAGAATCCACACTCATTTCCAAAATCACATAATCCAAGGCATGAAAAGGAACCCAAACACCCTCCAGTAGATGACTTGACATAGCAGTACGTCTCAAAGGCCAAGTACTACCACAATGATGCAACAACCAAGGTAGCACAGCAAAACAATGTCACGACAGGATGTGAGACATGTGTGGTACATGACATAGGATGATGCACCATGAATGGATGTGTACTGTCACAGATCCCCTGTACAGGCGCTGGAGTCTCATGAAACAACCACCCACACCATGTCCCGGGTGCCTGCAAGGTCAAACTCACACAGGCCCCTGAGATCCTGGTGGGGAAAGAGGTTCAGGGATATGCAGTCTGGACAGGTGTAGACACACTGGATGACTGGAATGCGTGGCAGGTGAGGGGAGCAGGAATGACACATGAAACCAGGGAATGCACGAAAATGTACAACCTGCATGAACACATGCACAATCCAAACAAACTTGGACATCATTGTCATGGCCTTCTGTAGTCCAGGCTCAGGAGTGGTACGAACCAACCACCCCCTCTAGGGTTTTGGCGCCTGCAAGTTCGGGGCTTACACAGGCATCCGCAACCCCAGTGGGGAAAGAGGGTCAGGGAACATTGCTTGGATAGGCATGGGAAGCAGGAACACCGGGTAGAGGGTACAGGTTTCGAAATTGCATAGGATCAAGGGTGATTAGGGTAAAAAACATACCAAATAGGACCACACATAAATCCATGCATCAGTACACTCCCCAGCAAGCCTATGCAGGGCAGTTTGTAAGAAAATACAACAAGACACTTAGCTCTGGTTTTGAGTGCTGGCCTCCTGCCTGCGCACTCTCAGGTCTGGTTACAGGAGCACTGCAATGCTGCAAAGAGAGACACAGTCAGCAACCAGTACATGCCAATTACACAAAAACACAACACAAAACATGCCCCATAACAACATACACCTCTACAAACAGAAAATCTGTGCTCCATGCTTCGTACCCATATATAACATCAACCCTGTGACGGGTCATTCACAGTCAATGCAGTAAGTCAGCCGCTGGTGGGTGCGTGGCAAATGGAACACCAATGTGTCACAATTCACACAACATGCAATGTTCCCTGGGTAAGCAGACAGACCCATATGGCAAGCCATGACTACAGATCAAGTTGCGTACCACCATGACCAAAACAAAGTAGCCAGTGCATTTATCATGAAGTACGTGGAATAGACATGCACTGCACCCGAGTATGTCCCTTGCTGTATGTCCCTGTGAGCTGCCCCTTTCCATGTCTTGGAAGGCTACATGGTTGATACAAGTGCCTCAATGAACCTTGGTGTACCGCAGGGTATGTGCCACTGCCCCTGCATGTGTCCCAGACAACCCTACTATCAACAGCCATCAGTCCACAAACACATCTGAGCTGCATTCTGTGCTTCAACACCAATATTTGTCTAAGCTCACCCTCAGTGCTGTGACTAAGCCTGCACGTGCAACTCGCCTGGTGCAAGCTTTGCTGTCTCGTGGCCCCCCTGTGATGCTCACCTTGCCTGGAGTTGCTTGGAACATGTCAGCAGTTCTAGGATGTGGGTCTGCAATCACTGTGGCTCTGCTTGTGCACACATGTGCATGTGGGCACCAACAAACGGGTCAGGAATTAGGTCGTCCAATGGGCCATGTCTGCTGGCAAAGGTGCTCTGATGCCTCATCCCCCTGCAGAAAGTGCATGAAACACATGATTAATGCATCAAAGTGATCTGTGTGTGTCTCATCAGGCATCTCATTACTTGACCATGTCAGAGAGTCACATCACAAATCACACCATCAGTCCGTCTTTCACCTACAAAGTGTGGAACACTATCTACAGCATGATTTGCAACAAGCACGTGTACAGGAAAGATATGAAACATAATACACAATGCATAGCAATCAATGTCCACATTAATCATGACACGCCCCATCTAGCAAAAGCTGAACAGTGGACAATTACACCTAAATCATCCCCACTAGGGGTGTCAACACAAGTCAAAAAGCACCAGACATGCCACAGATATGACAGTCCAAAGCCCTTGTGTAAAATTCTGTTACACCGAACCATCCTTGCGAGCCCATGGATAAGGGAGGCAGGAGTGGCATATGTGAGTCAAGGAACCCAAGCAGCAAACACATACACAAGACAACCATGAAGGGCCCAGCTGGAACAGACAGTGGATGCCTTCAAAAACCACAAGGCACCGCACTGTCACATGTAAGCACAATAGACTACAAATTTTAAACTAACTCAACTATTAACTAATTACACTAACTAAGGAAAACCTACATTACCTATTTAAACTAACTATCAAACAGAAACTTAACTAACTAAACTAAAAGAAAAATCAAAAATGGCCACATACGACCCGGGGGGGAGGGGAGGCACCCAGGAGGGGGGAGGTACAGGGTGCTGCTCAACATCCACATGCGATGATGCTGAGCCAAAAAAAAATACCTCCATGGGCTCAACGCCTTCACAGCACGACCTATGTGGGAGATAGATGGTCGTCCGAGTCTGGCTCATCCTGTAAAGGAGGACGTGGCACAGTAGCCTGGCCACGCCTAGCCGCAGCTTGCCCCTCGTCGGCAGCAAGTCTGCCGGACAGGTGAGCCTGGTTCTGTGTGGCGATGTTACATAGGTCTGCATGCAGGACCTCACGTGATACACGTGCTTCCTCTTGCAAGGTAGCACGTGTAACACGGAGTTCCTCCTGCAAGGCCTGGCTGGACAACCGCTGCGCCTGTAGCTCAGCCGAGATGGTGCGCTCAAGCTGTGCAAACCTCTCCTCTGCCTGCTGCCTCTGGGACATCATAAGGACACCCAGAGTGGATCTGAGGGAGGCATACTCCTCCCTCAGGGCATCCATGTGCGCCTCTGCGTGAGCAGCAATTGCTTGACGCAGAGACGACATTTCAGCCTGGCGTGCCCTGTCTGAGGCTGCCATGCCCAGCCTGAGTGAGCGGGCCGTGGACCGTGCCGCCTGCTGCTGGAGTAGCACCTGCCTAGCAGGGGGGAGCACAGATCGGGCCACACGCTCCATGCTGTCAGCGATGTTCTCCATTGCTGCCCCCTGCCGTTCTGAATTGGCAGTCATGTCTTGCTCCCACTCAGTATACAGCGGTTGCGCGCGGCGACCGCGTTGCCGGGCTTGACCCCTGCGGGACCCAAGGACCGGGGGTCCTCGCTGTGTTGGCACCGCCTGCGGCTGCACGACTACATGCCCCCGTCGACGTGATGTCCCAGGCACATCAGTGACTGGTGTGGAGGGTGACCCTGCGTCCCGATCCACCACGGGCGGAGGAACCAAGACTGTCTGATCCCTCAGTGCAGGGGTCGCAGACAGAGGAGTGTCCACATCAGAATCACTCACCCCTGACACATGGACTTGATGGTCATCCAACTCAACATGGACGTCAGAGTCGTCATCAAGGCTGGACTCATAGGCAGCCAGAGACAGGATGGACTGCAGCACTTGGGGGTTTTCGTGGCCTACCACCCCACGACCCCCACTAGTGCCGGGTTGATGTGGTCTTACCAACCCTGTGTCTGGCATGACAACACCATCCTCTGCATCCATTGCGTCATCACCTGAAAAATAGAGAGGAAAAGGTCAGTACACATGTCAGAAGCACACAACACACACACATACACACCGACAGCAAAGGCATCTGGCAGACATGTGACACACAACATATGACCTTGCATGCATGCTGGGTCTACTTAGAATAGCTTCTGTGATCAGACCTGTTGAAAGGTGGCAGTTTGCATGGAAGTGGGTCTATGCAGTGCAGAAAATGTGTACGCCACTCACTACCTACATGTACAAGCACTCCATGGTGTGTGCCAGGAAATGTGAAGGCAGTGCAATGTCAAAATCAGACATCACGTGCATTGTGTATTCAATGTGTACCATGTCTAGAAGGCAAGCACCCCTCCACCCCAGTACCAAAGCAGGGATGCCTAGCATGGTATCAAAAGGCTGACCATACACCTGTGTATTGACAAGCAGTGTTGACTGGCATCAACAGCTTAATGTGATTTCAATTACAACACTGCAAATGATGCTGGGACAGTGGGCAGGACACATGATGGAAGATCCGGAGGCCGGCCACGTGTGTAGAAGACACGACAGGAGTTGGACTGAGTCATTGGCCATTGAACAGGCTGAGGCCTGTGAGCCACACAGATTGTCAGAGCCTAAACATGTGTGCAACGCAGGACTGAGCCACAGTTGACATGGGGAGGCCGATAATATGGCAGGCAATGTATGTAACCAAGGACTCATATTACAGTGATCATCCAGTCAAGGACACATAGGGGCATGTGTGCAATGCACATGGAGCATGAATGGGCACTCATGTCCCTGCGGGACATCTGACCCATGCACAGTACAAGTGGGATGCCCTGCATCGAGTACTAAGGCTGTACCACACGGCATATGTCTGGCAGTTTCTAAGCTGGAAGTTAGCATCTACACAGGACACATGAACATGAAACTACACATTGGCAAGAATGTAGCAGACCAGTGCAAAGGTGGAACTGGGGTGCAGAGTGGCGGAGGAGGGGCAAGGGAGCATGGCCACATGGAGTCCCGCATGCAGGCAGAGGAGACATGCATGACGGTGGCATTGCATTACTTACACATCAGAACCATGTACAGGTCACATGTAGCAGCAATCATGCACAACACATCCCACAAGTGAAACACACACGTCCTCAACAACTACGCATCAACACTCACTGGACTGGGCATCAAAGTCCAGCATCTCTCCCACACCTTCGACCAATTCTGGTGGTATGAACTCCGCAACGAGAGCCTCATGCGGAGTGAGTTCTTCCTCCTCTGGTGCAGGCCCACCGCCAGTCACCAGAGTCAAGTTGTAATTTGAGGCACGCTTGGCCTTAGTGCTGCGCTTGATGTCATTCCAGCGCTTTTTGCACTCCTGCGCCGTGCGCACCTCATGGCCGAATGAACTGACATGTTCCGCCACATGCTTCCAGTGGGTGTCACGTTGGGCAGCCGTAGTCTGACTATTGGCACCCACTAGCATGTCACGGCTGTGTCCCCGCACGTAGTCCACGAGGAAGTCCAGTTCCTGCTTACAGAAAGGCTTCTTCCTCGACGTGCAGGAGGTCGTGGCTGTGTGTGGGGTCCCAGCCTGTGCTGCAGATGCAACCTTCCTCCTCTTGGACTGTGGCGCAGACCCTGGCTGGCTAATGCCGCCCTGACCAGTATGGCCAGTGGGTTGGGTGGATTGAGCCGAGGGAGTGGCAGGTGGAGGGATGACCAAAGGCCTGACTTGTGTCAGTGGCAGCTGGGTGCCCACTAATGGACCCTGCGCAGCAACATCAGCTGTGGCAGGGTCATTGACCGCAACGGTCCTGGTTGGCAGACTCACAACCGGGGTGCTGTTGGGTGCATCTGCCCCTGCACTTGCCAACACCCGGCTGTTCGGGGCAGCAGATGACATGACTGCCCCAGGGACACGTGTCTTGGTCTGAGCAGCCCGGCCTGCCCCAATGGTTTCCCCCCTGGCCTGTTGGAGATCTACCAAGGGCTCTTCAAGTGCCAACGCAGCCTGCGCTGGCAGACCCTGAGCCTGGGTGGCGGTGTCCACAACTGCACCTGCAGCTACCGCTACCCTTGGGCCCGTGGCAGTCGATGAAACGGACTGCCGGGTCATACGGGTGCCAGTGCCAGATGCAGGAGCTGCATCCCCCTGAACCACAGGGGGTGGTGGCATGGCTGCACCGACACATGGCACAACATTGTGCTCAAGTGGCGCACCCCTGCCTCTTCCCCCTCTGTGGCTGCCCTGGACACCCTGGAGTCCCCCTACTCCCTGGTCACCACGGCCACGTCCCCGACCACGCCCGCCACGAGGAGGACGCCCAGCTGAGGCGCCCCTCACCTTTGGTAGCCTCCCTACCATGGCACAGATGTTATAGTGCTGGCACAGATGGAGTGGTGCCAATGGGAGGTGTACAGCACAATTGACCTGGGCAATTGGGGTGAAGGGGGTGGGAAGCAAGATGTTAACAGCCCCCCTGCACCTGCAAGGCTGTATGTGACCCCGGTGATGTGTTGACGGGTCACGCAACGCTCAGGCAACCCAAAACTGCAGTAAAACCGTGCACGCAACCCTGCAGCCTACGTGCGTGGATTAAACCTCCCGCAGTACGCGGTGGCACCCAGTAACACGTATAACGCGTACGCGTGGGACACGCAGGCTACGATGACATCGAAAATGGGTGCGATACACAGGGGCACCCGCAGTGGGAAAAGGAGCGTTTGCGACTCACCTTCTGACTAGCGCGATGCAGAAAAACACGCGTAGCCAATACCCCCGCCAAAAGAAGAGATACGTCCTTGAGAGCTGTGAAGTAGATGGCGCGCGAAACAACTGGAAGCAGCAACACACGTCGGTCTCCACGAAAGGCACGTACAGCGAACTGCTGGGCCCGCTCACCTTTAACCCGTGCTGAGGGAAAACGCACGCGCGCGTCAAGTCACATGCGGACGTGCACTTTTTCACGTTTGATTACGCGCATTACACGCGGACGTGCAGTTTTTCACGCGCGCACGCTTATGCATGGGCCCTTTCCTCCTATTACACTCGGACGTGCAGTTTTTCACGCGCGCTTACGCGCATTACACGCAGCGTGCAGATTTTTCACGTGCCTAATCACTCCGTATGAAGCTGGCCATGCGAAAACGCACGGAAGACCACGCTCCTGCCCAGAAGGACACTTCACTGGCCCCCAGTGCCCCAAGCAGCCTCCCACATGCCATCTGCTGCTGCCTGCCTGCCTGCCTGCTGCCACCGTGCCCTGCCATTTGGTGCCTGCACATCAGCCATCTGCAGGGGTCCAGTTGCTGTGTCCACCCCTGCTGGTACAGAAGAGTCCCGACTCAAATGACATCGCTCCACAGCCCAGCCCCAGGACCCAGTTGGTCACCCACTCCTGCCCCTGGGGTTGCCATGTGGAGCACATCCACATCTGACACCAGTTGCAACCCCCGGCCAGAGGGGCAGAGGGGCACCAGCTTCACTGCCACCGAAGTTGGTGTCCTGGTGGAGCAAGTCCTGGGGCAGTATGATGCCCTCTTCGGATCGTCCCGCGCCAAGAGGGAAGGACGGGAGAGGACGCGGAGGGGGTGGCAACCCGCACCATCCAGAAGGTCAAGAAGCGCTGGGAGGACTTGAGGTCAAGGACCCTCATGAAGGCCCGGCGCCTTGTGGAGGGGGGCCGGGGCCGCATGAGTTCCATCCAGTTGAGGGTCCTGGAACGCATACACCCAGCGCTCCACGCCCAGGTCCTTGAGAGGGAGACCCGTCTGGAGTTGAGCGGTAAGTGGCCAAGCATTGCTGTGTGAGACAGGGCATGTTGCAGTGTGCTGGTTGTCTGATACCTGCCTGTATGTGTGACATAGGCCATGTACGCATGTATGTGTGCAGGGACATCATGGTAATGCATGTGCGACCTGTAATGTGTGAACCGCATGGGGAGCCCTGTGCAGATTGCACACATGACAGCATGGAAGTCTCTGTTCCTGGACATGGGTGGGGGCCTGGTGGAGGCTGCCCCTGGTGGCTGGGGGGTGGGGGTGGTGGGAGACATGTGTGGGTGCCAGGTGGAGGGTGCCCCTGGATGCTAGGGGGTGGGGGTGCAGGGGGACATGTGTGGGGGCCTGGTGGAGGGTGCCCCTGGTGGCTGGGGGGTGGGGGTGCTTGGAGACATGGGTGGGGGCCTGGTGGAGGCTGCCCCTGGTGGCTGGGGGGTGGGGGTGCTGGGAGACATGGGTGGGGGCCTGGTGGAGGCTGCCCCTGGTGGCTGGGGGGGTGGGGGTGCTGGGAGACATGAGTCGGACATGGGTGGGGGCCTGGTGGAGGCTGCCCCTGGTGGCTGGGGGGTGGGTGTGCTGGGAGACATGGGTGGGGGCCTGGTGGAGGCTGCCCCTGGTGGCTGGGGGGGTGGGGGTGCTGGGAGACATGGGTGGGGGCCTGGTGGAGGCTGCCCCTGGTGGCTGGGGGGTGGGGGTGCAGGGGGACATGTGTGGGGGCCTGGTGGAGGGTGCCCCTGGTGGCTGGGGGGGTGGGGGTGCTTGGAGACATGGGTGGGGGCCTGGTGGAGGCTGCCCCTGGTGGCGGGGGGGTGGGGGTGCTGGGAGACATGGGTGGGGGCCTGGTGGAGGCTGCCCCGGGTGGCTGGGGGGGTGGGGGTGCTGGGAGACATGAGTCGGACATGGGTGGGGGCCTGGTGGAGGCTGCCCCTGGTGGCTGGGGGGTGGGTGTGCTGGGAGACATGGGTGGGGGCCTGGTGGAGGGTGCCCCTGGTGGCTGGGGGGGTGGGGGTGCTGGGAGACATGAGTCGGACATGGGTGGGGGCCTGGTGGAGGCTGCCCCTGGTGGCTGGGGGGTGGTGGTGCTGTAAGACATGTGTGGGGGCCTGGTGGAGGCTGCCCCTGGTGGCTGGGGGGTGGGGGTGCTGGGAGACATGAGTCGGACATGGGTGGGGGCCTGGTGGAGGCTGCCCCTGGTGGCTGGGGGGGTGGGGGTGCTGGGAGACATGAGTCGGACATGTGTGGGGGCCTGGTGGAGGCTGCCCCTGGTGGCTGGGGGGTGGTGGTGCTGGGAGACATGTGTGGGGGCCTGGTGGAGGCTGCCCCTGGTGGCTGGGGGGTGGTGGTGCTGGGAGACATGGGTGGGGGCCTGGTGGAGGCTGCCCCTGGTGGCTGGGGGGTGGTGGTGCTGGGAGACATGGGTGGGGGCCTGGTGGAGGCTGCCCCTGGTGGCTGGGGGGTGGGGGTGCTGGGAGACATGGGTGGGGGCCTGGTGGAGGCTGCCCCTGGTGGCTGGGGGGGTGGGGGTGCTGGGAGACATGAGTCGGACATGGGTGGGGGCCTGGTGGAGGGTGCCCCACAGTGCTGGGGGGTGGGGGTGCAAGGGGACATGTGGCTTGGCTGGGGGGCATGGCCATGGTGGATGGGCTGCCTGTGGGACATGACATGGGGTGCAGGGTAGTCCCCTGTGGTGTGGGATGCCTGCAAAGGTCGTGGAGGGGGTAGAGGGGAGACCTGGGAGGACCCACACTGCCAATTCACGTCTTGAACTTCCCGCACACCCACCACCTGCGCACCCCTGAAATCCACGTACCCAGGCCAATCGCGTGTAGACTTTCTCGCGCACCCCTGAAATCCACGTACCTAGGCCAATCGCGTGTAGACTTTCTCGCGCACCCCTGAAATCCACGTACCCAGGCCAATCGCGTGTAGACTTTCTCGCGCACCCCTGAAATCCACGTACCCAGGCCAATCGCGTGTAGACTTTCTCGCGCACCCCTGAAATCCACGTACCCAGGCCAATCGCGTGTAGTCTTTCTCGCGCACCCCTGGAATCCACGTACCCAGGCCAATCGCGTGTAGACTTTCTCGCGCACCCCTGAAATCCACGTACCCAGGCCAATCGCGTGTAGACTTTCTCGCGCACCCCTGAAATCCACGTACCCAGGCCAATCGCGTGTAGTCTTTCTCGCGCACCCCTGAAATCCACGTACCCAGGCCAATCGCGTGTAGACTTTCTCGCGCACCCCTGAAATCCACGTACCCAGGCCAATCGCGTGTAGACTTTCTCGCGCACCCCTGAAATCCACGTACCCAGGCCAATCGCGTGTAGTCTTTCTCGCGCACCCCTGGAATCCACGTACCCAGGCCAATCGCGTGTAGACTTTCTCGCGCACCCCTGAAATCCACGTACCCAGGCCAATCGCGTGTAGAATTTCTTGCGCACCCCTGAAATCCACGTACCCAGGCCAATCGCGTGTAGTCTTTCTCACGCACCCCTGGAATCCACGTACCCAGGCCAATCGCGTGTAGACTTTCTCGCGCACCCCTGAAATCCACGTACCCAGGCCAATCGCGTGTAGACTTTCTCGCGCACCCCTGAAATCCACGTACCCAGGCCAATCGCGTGTAGACTTCCTCGCGCACCCCTGAAATCCACGTACCCAGGCCAATCGCTTGTAGACTTTCTCGCGCACCCCTGAAATCCACGTAGCCAGGCCAATCGCGTGTAGACTTTCTCGCGCACCCCTGAAATCCACGTACCCAGGCCAATCGCGTGTAGTCTTTCTCGCGCACCCCTGGAATCCACGTACCCAGGCCAATCGCGTGTAGACTTTCTCACGCACCCCTGAAATCCACGTACCCAGGCCAATCGCGTGTAGACTTTCTCGCGCACCCCTGAAATCCACGTACCCAGGCCAATCGCGTGTAGACTTTCTCGCGCACCCCTGTAATCCACGTACCCAGGCCAATCGCGTGTAGTCTTTCTCGCGCACCCCTGAAATCCACGTACCCAGGCCAATCGCGTGTAGACTTTCTCGCGCACCCCTGTAATACACGTACCCAGCCCAGTCGCGTATGGAAACACCCGCACCCCCCTGGAATGCACGCTCCCAGCTCTGCGTTTGCTGCTGCCCTTTGCGCTCGGTTGGGGATTTTGATGGCTTTTCCCTGCGCGAGAGGCGTTCTTGGAGGCGTAACTGGCGGTGCTGCAGGGTCGCTGCGCAACTGTGCGCCACGGCTGGTTTTGGTGGCTGGAATCCATGAATACGCTGTGCGCGGAAATGGATTTTAGCGCACACGGCTGGCGCAGGGATTCGCACGCGCACACTGTGCGCCAGCCGCGTGCGCCACTTGTGCGCTGAATTCTATGAATCGGCCCCTAAGTTTAAGAGTGGTGAGGAGGAAGCTTGTACATTAGCAGAACAGAAAATAAGACAGGTGAAAATCCGCACAAAACTTGTGGGGAAAAGTTTAATCAAAGGACAGAACAGAGAAATATGGCGTAGGACTAGTGAAGGAGAAACCCAGGACATCAGCAAGATACTACATGATACTGATGGAAGAATGTAGAGATGAATGGTACAGAGGATTCGACTGTTGATAATGAGTATCGGGTTAGTTACCCTGAGGAGGTGAATAGTCAAATGGTGGAAGTGAATATTGATATGGAAGAAACATTAGTCACAAAATTGACCTCTGGTGATGTGAGGTAGAGAAGGAAGCGGAGGGAGATCGAGAGATGGGACATCACATTCATTAAGGTGGTTTTGTGGAAGGTGGAGGATTGAAAAAAACAATAAGATGAGCAAGGGTTAAGGGACAGAGGAAATGGTGGTTATGGGAGATTTAGAGCATGAGGAAAGATTCCAGGAAGTAAGTAGAGGAGACAGGAGGCTGGAAGAGAGGAGCAGATCATTGGTGGATAAGACTAGACTACAAGTGGATAGCACACCAATGAGGATGAGATGAATGATAGAGGGTTGGTGTAGGAAGACATACAATGTATTAGAGAGTTCTTTAAGAGGAAGAACTTCAAGGCCAGTAACTTAGATAGAGCTGGTAGGATGAGATTGCCATTGGAGGCGGGTGGAGAAATATGTGCCTGATATGGAGGTTATGGCAGGATCAAAGAGGTAGATAAGAGGTTACTACTGAGATCCCGGAGGTAAGGGATTCTCATCTGTGGCTCCAGCCATTGCCCAATTCTGACCTGGTCCAATTGCCAGGAGAGTCACAGAGATGAATGGATTGGAGGTTAGAACCAGTCAATTGACCAAGGACCTGTCTCGGAACAGACATGGACATCAAACCTGCAATGTGCACTGTGACTGAGAAGGGGTTTGTGTAGCAATCTGCATTCTAATGTATTTAGAATGAGGAATGCAGAACTAATTGAGCGGAATGTGCATCATTGTAAATCATATGTAGAAGAGAAGGAAGGCTGTGTGAAGCCAGTGGGGCATTACATGTATGCGGAACAAAGGAAAGAAGAAACTTTATTACCTGGTTCTTTGCATCATTTCAATGGCAATGTGCTGCTCTCTGCAGGAGCCCCACTGAGTACCGGCATTGTGACTGGACCCTGGCGTGTGTCTACCCATGATTGTGGCTACCTAATTTCTGAGGTCTGATTTTGGACTGTGGTTTATGACTGCCCTAGATACTGTTTGCTGCCTGAATTCTCAAGTATGTGCTGCCGGGTGCTAATGTTGTGGATCTGCTTGCTGCATAGGTTTGGATCACTGGAAGCAACCTTGAAGTGGCATTCTCTGCTTTATCGGATCGGTTCAGGCAGCGACCTCCACTTTACTTGAGAAGTGGTGTGCTCCATTTGGCACGTGGAGGAAACGTTGTGGCCTGTGGAAGGGCTTTAAGTGGCTTGTTGAGAATGTGCATGTTCCTGCTGGTTGAAGTCATCGAAGACTGTCATGTGGCACAGAAGAAAACGTGACACGGAACACAACTGTGTCAGGCGATGTGCTGCCATAGCAACCATTGTAAATGTATGACACATCAGAGGAAGGCACTTAAAGCTTTGTGTGAACATGGCAGCCATTTCTTTTTGTTTTCCTTTTCAGTTGCCAGCACTGCTTTACTTGTTTTAATTGACATCTTCCTCGTCTCAGTACTTTACTGCAAAGCTGTTTAGGAGCATATTTCCTTGAAGTATTGTAATATCTGATGTCAGTAGAATAAACAGATTAAAGTGAATTATCTTTGACCCATTTATTTGTGTGATTGAAGTTGTTTTTGTCAGGGAAGATAGGTGCTCTGTTTGTTTCCCCAGCTGTGAATTATCACCCATAATATATCAGAAATAATTAGTTACAGCCCAAGTACACGGTATGTTAATGGCTATAATATTTCTATAGGAATCAGCTCATAAAACAATATGAACCTACACATTACCTTATTTGTCATATCATGCCTATGTTTTTTTGCTTTTACCTTCAAGCTTGGCCATGTTTTTAACCCCAATCCTTGATGAAGGACATTCAATTACCATTGGACCTGAAGCTATGGAGTAAACTATGTACCATTTATTTTCCTAGGTGGCAGTGTGGAGACACCTGCCCTGGTAAGTGACATTGCCTATTGTTTTCAGGGAGTATAGCAAAGCTGTACATTATTCATATTTGCAGTTTGAGCGAGACACACATGTCGCCATATATGGCCCTGATGGTCCCCCATAGCATTTCCAGAGGTAGCATAGTTTAAGAGCAGATTTGGCAAGTATGGCTGTGTTACCTGGAGTCTTGAGTGACTCTGTATACTGGGAGTTTTCGACAGAAGGCATCATTCATACTATTTCTGATGTCCACCCCTGATAATGCGGCCACCAAATTGTTTGAATGGATGTAGCCCTGTGATTGATGTTCATGAATTTGACCCCAACACAAAACTCTCAGAAATGTGGAGGGCTCTCTCTGGGTAATTGGAATCATATGGAAGGAGGTGCTTGACCATAAGACAGAGTGACACACTGCAAACATTCTTGATTGTAAATCTCTTGTAATACATGGGAAAACAGCTCTTCTTTCTTACAGAGGTGGAACACAATAGTGCGGCTAAATTCTACAGCCTTAATAAAATCCTCAAGTCATATTTCCTGAGGGTTGCTAGAAAATATCAAGGAGTGATAATGCAACTGGGAGATGAGACCCACAAAAATGGAGATTATATCAATCTTGCAAAAACCAAGACCTGCATCTAAAAAGTCAGGCTAATCATACTTTCCCACTGCCATTTACCAAGATAACCACAAAATCAACAGTGCCTCCATAGCTGCTCTTCAATGTTCAGCCTGCTTGAGCCTCAAGTTACAACTATCCCTGAATCAGTGTCTCCCCCAAAAATCTACTCTTCATCAAAACCTTCATGAGCATTTGTCCAAAGCTCCCCTATCATGTAAAAATCCAGAGTTCCCATCTACAACCAACCCTGATGTCACAGCAATTGCAGATGACATCACACCGAGGGCACAGTAGTGCCCTGTCCTAACAGACCAGACTATCTGACAGCTTCAGGCCAAGAACAGTGGAATAATACTAACCTTTAGGTAATACAAATAAATTGATAGCTGGGCCTGGATAATGTTCAAACGACCAGCTTGAAGGTACTATCCATTTTGTTGAGGTTATTGTTTACCCGTATCATCACCATGGCAACATGATCTTCCTGAGGCACCATGACAAAGATGAACATGTACCAAATGTCCCTGTGTAATGTTGACACATCAGTAATGTGTGAATAGATTGGATCTTGTTTAATTTGTTAGAAGTAGCTTAATAGTTTACATGAAAATGGCATGTTCGCTCCAGTGCCATTAAAGTGAGGTACGACTTGAAATGTAAAAACAGGGATACATGTGTAAGTGAAGTATTAAGGTAGAGCTTCTACAGTAGGGTTTCATAGAATACCCAGAATAGGTCAAGTAATACAATTAGAATCATACAATTCCTAGTGTAGTCATTCCAAGGACTTAATTTTGCTCCAAATTGCAATGTCTACAAATGGCAAATGTCGTGTGCATGTATACCCAGAAATGGTGAGGTGTGTGCAGGAGACTGTTATCAAGGTATTCCACGCTGGATTATTTACTCAGATTCAGAGATAGAGATTTGAAAGAAAATACATTGAATCATGCACCAGTAGAAAAAGTAGCATGTCATTCGAGCCATGCATGGCCTCCCATCTGGTATTAACATGAAGGAAAAACAAGGTAGTGCAGTTAGAGTGAACAATGTATTATTTTGAATGATTGTTTATGCTCATGTGGTTGAGCTGGCATATTATCCAATACACACAGTGAAGTAAACCGACAGATTTGGATGATGTTCAAATACTTAACTATAAAACCTTAACATGTATAAACTGAAAATCAAATGTTTGCAATCTAAGAAACCTGTTCCTGATAGTAACTTATATTGTAAATGTTTTGATCTCATGGTTTAAAATCTTGAATGAGAATTCTAGCTGTAGCTGATATAACAACTTTGTTTTGTGCTAAGGAAAAAGCCACAGAATGTAACAATTAATTTAAACCTGGCTGAAGCTGCAAAACTTGAATAACAGGTTTTTCTCAAAGAAGGAAGGTCTTTCCCCCCAGCAGGAAATCACACAGAGGTGTTAATTACAGGGTAGGAAAGAACCTGTTGTACAGAGGAAAAGGAACAATGACAAGCTTCAGAGCAGGAAATTCGAAGTGTGAAGACAGTCATAAATGGCCTCTGCAAGGAACAAACTTGGGGGATGGCTCCTGGGCTTCCAGGGAGAAACCAAGGGGTGGAGCCAAACAACAATTTGTTGCTTAACAAGGACAAAGAACACATTTTAAAAAGACTGATAACTTTCTATTTAAAATTGTTAAAAATATAAAAATAACAGAGTGGTTAATGTAATTTCTGGCTGCACGGGTGAAGAGGCACCAAAACTGTGTGACATTTTCTGGACAGCAATGGCAAGAAATGTGATTTTACGCAAAATGTATTTCCGCTAGAATTGTGAAACTTTAAACACTCATTCCCATGTTAAACACGCACACTTGTAGAAATTTGCCTAAAAATTGGACTTTGTGTTCATAGTGAAAAGGGCAAAATTCTGTGAAAAGCAGAGACAAGATCCCACAGCTACGGCGTTTTGAGGAATAGCTGCTATGTAAAATATGTAATCTGTATATGTGATTTTTATAGAGGTTGTACATGTGGAAATATGTATTTTACCGAAAGTAGATTTTGTGTTCCAGGGGCCTCATAAAATTGCACCATAAAGATGACACTCTGTTTCTCTCCTCCTATCAAGGCAGAGAGTAGACTTTGACCCAATCACCTTTCAAAGGGGCAAGCTTTGGCTAGACCGGCCCACACACCCCCTTTACGATGTCATTTCATATCATAAATAGAGAAAGCTCACCACACGTAAGGACAGACAGATTCACTCACTATCCTGATGCTGGCAGAGCACCTTGCTGCTGAACTCTACATCTTCCTTGCCTCAGACTCCAGAAACTTGGCAAAAGCAAAGGGCCTATTGCATAGCTGAACCATTCTCAGCTAGGCCTCAAATTCCAGAACAGAACCCCAAAAGCCTAAAGGGAAGTATCATAATACAGCCGAGCTGTGCTGTTACTGCTTGCCTCCTGAAAATAAATATCCTCAGAACCAAGAAGGGCAGATCCGATCCAGTCCTGTGCCATGCTGTGACCAGAGTGCCCTGCTGACCCTGTCCAGTCCTGTGCCATGCTGTGACCAGAGCGCCTTGCTGACCCTGACCAGTCTGTTGTGCCAAGCTGTCTTTCCTAAACCAGATCCAATTCCCTGACCAGAATTTACGGTCCCATTTAAAACGTTATCCAGTGAGTATAAATAGTAAGAATTGGGTCACTAGCATATGTACTTTGCATAGTCTTATCCCTATCTTAGACTCATCCTATCTTGTATTCAAAACCTGTATTTTTAGGAGTACATTTGCTTTCTCTGAAACCTCTCTCCAACCCATCCTATCTTCCTCTAGAATTAGTATTGTTACAAATATCTCTGCACTGATCCTTCCTCATCTGAAGAAGGCGAGTTTCCTAAGCAGGCAGTCACCCTGATCGAGTGACTATGTTCCTGTGCAGTATTTGTTTTGTTCATAGTCATCCTCTAGTGTAAGCAACCCATTTCTCATTTTTAAAAGTGTATTCCTGTTTTCCCTTCTTGCGCCTATCTCGGAAAAACAACCTCTACTAAGGTTGCTTGTAGCTAACATCCACAGGTTTCCATCACACCCAAAACTGCATTCCAAATGAATGCGATTATCCCATTATCATGAATATCGCACAGTGAAAAGTTTGCCGCAAATTTTTGTTTTGGGAAATTTTTACACGTGTAAAACAGCATTTAATTGCTTTCGACTTGAATTTTAAGATTTCAAATGTTTTCTTGGGATTAAATCATTGCTTGTGGTTTTGTGCAACTATCCAAAGCGGCTCCCATAAGAATTGATAACAATTTCAGCAATTTTGACAATATTTGGTGTTTTTGCCCAGTCCATCCGAAAGATAACTTTAAAAGCCATTCTGACAGCTTGACAGTCAATTCTGTTTCTCTAGTGTTTGAAAGTGGGATTGATATTCTGTCTGAATTCTGCCATTCCTGAATACCTGCTCTCTCCTCCTATCTCTTTACATTACCTATTGGGGGTTGAGGGGTATGCAGGGGGAAGCTCTAACCACTGTGCTATCTGATCTGAACCTACACAAAAGTATTTCTGTGCTGAATTGTTTTGCTCACTGCTTACTCCTTGTGTATTAAAGAGATTATTCAGTGTTACCTCACCCCACTGGTATTGTTGTGTATCTCTTAAGACATATTGTGTTCAATTTTTAAATACATAAATAAATATTTACCTTTGCAAACCAGCCTGATTCCTGGGTCAGTGTGACCGGGGGGTGGGGCGGGTTGCAGGAGAAGGGTGTGATATGAGTGGTATATCATGCAGAATAAAGAACTTTTAGACAAAAATAAATAAGTATTTCAGTTGTGCACTACATGCTAGGCGTTGACTTGGGTGTGTGCTGGATTAAAATCACTTATAGTTTGGGGGCTCATCCGGGATCCTGAATTAGACATACCACTTGTGAAAGTCTAACACAGCATGCTAATTGACGGGGTACATACACCTTGTTGGGCTACCATACTGTGCTACACTATAAAAACACCCTTCAATAGAAATACTCAAAGGAGTTGGGCCTGTTTTGCAAAAGTGAAAGTAACCCTGAGATAAGTCAGAAGGAAATTAATATTTCCGGAATGGCGACCCCAGTTTTAATCAATATGGCAAGGGAACACCCACTGCACACATTATTTGTCAGGGGTGAATGGGTAGAGCAGGATGATAAAATCTGGCTGCAGGAAATCAAACAACAAGTTACAGCCACAGAATTAGATAAATGGCAGGACCAGGGTCCATTACACCAGGCACTTAGTGAATTGTGTATGGCCCCAAAAGTAAAAGAAGATCAGTGTAAAATTGCCAAAATAGCAGCTTACCTGTACCGCCACGTTGGAGTAATACAGGAAAAATATGCCGAAAGCCTAGATCTGGCAAAGAGGCAAGTACAATCCCAAGAGAAAACCCAAACTGATTTGGACTCTGCAGAACAAAGACTACAAAAGAGCCAAGAATCAGAGAGAGAAACCAGAAGTATCTGACAAAATTAAAGGAAGATCTGGAACACCTGCAGCAAGAGAAGGCAGAGCAAGATACCAAAATACTGACACTGCAAAAACAGTGTCTAGAAAGGTTGGATTCTCTACAACAGAGCCAACAAAAGCTGGAGCAGTAATTAAATTATAATAGAGCCTGCGCAGGGCAGATGGTTGCCCTAGAAAATCAGATTGATGAACTAAAGGAGGAAAATAATAAATTAATAGTGAAGGATCTCCACACTGAAACATATTTTGATGAGAAGCCCTAGAAATGATATGCCATTAGAAAACAAAGGGACGACCTGGCTGAGCAGAAGGGAACTCTATGTCAAGAGAGGGACGCCCTAGACAAGGAAGTCAGCCATTTAAAAACTAAGTTAGAAGAAAATGACTTGTCCCTTCAGGGACTGGATGAACTCAAAATGGACTATGAAAAGCTGTTAGCGCATAGCAGGAAGGTGGAAGATGCTCTGTCAAAGAATAATCAGGCCAGCAAGGACCAAACTCAGGAGGTAAGACTCCTACAGCAAACATTGGCCCACTACTCCCAATGTAGGCAGGAAGCACAGAGAGACAATGAGGCTCTCTGTGAAAAAATTACAGGCTCCATAGACAGATAGCCATGCAGGAAAAACTCATAGAGACCAGTAATGCCTTAATAGAAGAACAAAAGGGTCGGATTCTTGCATGTTATCAGGGAGTAGGGGCTGAAAGAGATGAGGTCAGGTAGGAGAGGGAAACCCCTGAGCATAACCTCAGGAAACCTGGCATCAGGGACTTTAATGCCTTCAATTCCATGGACTCTGCCACCCCTATGTCCACTGGCTCATATGAACCAAGGGACATGGGGATGGAAGACTTCAACACAATGAGAAATACGGGGCTAATAGATCAGCGCCTCCCGGAAATGGATGGGCGGGCATCTATATACAGGTTACCAACTGCTAGGCCATCTTCTCTGATCAGGGAGACTCCAGTGAGGGGAGAATCAGAGAACTGGATCCTCAGAAATATCAGATATCTAGGGATCAGTCAGTGAAATTTGGTAGGGAATTCCATGAGACCAGGCCCACGAAGAGCATACTAAAAAATCTCTTCCCAGCTAGGACAGTGGGGGGTACTCAAACAATCTTGGGAGCAAGGAAGAGTCAGAAGAATCTTCTGAGCGCCACAGGTCCCAAGAGACTAGGCCCCCACATTCTGCCAGCCATTCCCAAGCTCGCAGAATCCGGGAGAGTCTAGAAGATCAGACAGCCACCTCTGGTAGCGGTGTTTCTGAGTCAGAGGATGAGTGGACCAGGGTGACCAGGACTAAAAAGGCTAACAAAGTTAAGAGAGCTTTACTCAAGGATCCCCTGAAGCAAATAAAAGCTATTAGGAGCATCATTATGCCCTACCACAAAAATGCCAAATATTCGGTTTGGGAGCACCTTGAATTGTTTGAGCAGATGATGGAGACTTTCCACCTGAAGGACATCCAAAGCTGTATTCAGTATGTAAAGTGGACATTTTCACCTGTGTACTCCAGCTTCTTTGCCGGGCTGGAGGATCAGAACCATTCCAGATGGTCCACCTGTAGGGCGGCCATCCTGAAACATTTTTCTATCCATAGAAACCCTCAAGAGGCCCGCATGTCAACCTACAACCTACAATGTGGGGAAGACCAGGTCCCATAAGAATTTGTCCAGGAATTGAAACGCGCCTTTGCGCAGACCACTAGAAGGGTGCGCACTGACAGTAAGGAATTTGTGAACACCTCCTTTCATGCTCTCACTAAATACATTATGACTCAGCTAGTAAGGGACTTTCATGAGAAAAGATCACTAGACTGGGTCATTGAACAAGCAACGCGCATCTATGAAGTGCAGAAGCCACTAGAAAGTAAAAATATTACCAAAAGCCCCAAACCAACCAACACCCCTGCTGCTGCCAAGATGGAGGCGGTGAAAGTCCCCCCATTTTAGATCTGGAGATGGGGGGGCCTAAAAACCTTCCTGTGCAGAATCTGACCAACCCCAGACCCAGAAGGCCCTCGGGCCAATCCCAAACAGGTAGTCAGGGAGGAAACCCCACAAATGGGACCCCTAACTCCCCTGACTACATCAGGCCATGCTACAAGGGCAACAGACCAATCCTGGGCTATGTTGGACTCCCCCAGCCCAAGGGGGGGTCCAACCAGACAGCCGGAAACACAGGAAACTTCCCTCTGCACTTTCCCCAGGAGGGCAGTAATCCCCCAAATGCCGGACCAAATTTCTTTCCCCGGTACCCGCCAAACCCCAACCCCCAAAACAACCCTTCGTTCTTTCCCCACTATCCGGAGCCCAGACAGCCCAATCCGGGCGAGGGGAGGCCAATGGTGGAGGGGTACGCAAACTATCCTAACCAGGGGTATTATGCAAGAAGGGATAGTAACCCTTCCCAGGATCAACCAATGGTAGACCAGAGGACCCCGTACCAGCCAGAGCGGGTGTCCCAACTGGAGGGCCAGGTCCAGAACATGGCACAGGATCTGGGTCGCATTCTCAACAGAACCCTCAGATGAGCATGGCAGCTCAGAACTGCTCAAATCCAGGGTCTGGTGCTCCAGGACAATGACGGGGGAAGAACCCCGACAACCCACCAGTTCCCAGGGAGGAGGCACAGGGGTAAAGGGGGGTGTAAAGCCTTAGAGGAAGCTTCCTTCCCCACTTGTGGAAAGTCCCTGGAAACACAGGAACCGGAACCTAAATCTCCTGCCCCCGAAAGTCTGCAACCCAAGGAACAGAGGGGGGTAGGAGAAATAAAGAACCTAAAAAGGCCCATTTTGTGGAGGAGGTGCAAATCTTCCAGTTTGAAGGAGAGGGGTCCTCAGAGGATTCTGGGAAAAGGATCTTCTCCTTCAGGGATGGGGGAATGCCTCCTAAAGAAAAATGGGTCCCAAAGGATCCCAATTCAGACTGGGTAGATGTGGGGACTGAGTTAAAACCACCGATCATCAAACCCCAGAATGACCAGCACGAAAATCTCTTTGTTCAAACCCATTCTGGTGACTGCCTCCAAAAAGGGGAGGGGAAGGGGGCAGCCCAGAACCAGAACCAGGGGACCCCAAAACTGCCCCCATATCTAGCTGTCACCTTTTTCTTACAGGTTCTCAAGATCCCAAACAGAATCCTGACCAAATCACCTCTCTGTCAGCATCCAAAGCAAAGAAATTAAGCCACCAATTGGCCAAAAATGTGCATTATCTTTGCCCCCTTGAGGAAAAGGAGGGAAGATTTTATGCCCCGGTCCAAATACAGGGGCACTGTACAATTTTGGCACTGGTGGACACTGGATCCCAAGCCACCCTTCTGTCAAAAGGGGCCTTTGATCAGCTGAATTCGGGAAGGGGGAGAAATTCCAAATCCCTCTCACCCCTCTTCCTGGACAACTTCAGAACTTCGATGGGAAGGAAATTCCTGTCGAGAGGACTGCAGATTTAGACATTCAAATTGGGCGACACGAGTGGCCACCAGGGGGCGCACGGATGAGTCCAGCCTTCGTGTGAGCTCCAACGCCTCAAGTCCTTGAGACGAGTTGAGCCCCCGTCTCACGACCCCCCTGGACATAAAATGAGGAGCTGATCAATGAAGACCCCCCCAACACTCAGGAGAAAACGCGGACAAAATCGGACATGGGAAAGCTGAGAAAACGCCGCCCGAATAAACGTGCCCCCCAGCGCACGTGAAGCGAAAGTGAAACTTGGGCCAAACGACGCGACCGTCCAATGGTGGCCTTCATAAGAGACCGAGGCCTGGATAACTGATCCGCGCAGCGCCCTCCCAGACCTCCGATTCCACTCATCTCCCCCGTCTGATTGTACACGCCCCGCCGTGAGCGCGTGGAGGAGGCGGAGTCCGCGGGGAGAGCCCCCAGCAGAACTTCCATCTCGCTGCATCACTGGAGACCGGCGGTAACCTGCAGGCGGACTCAGGTGAGGAGCCCCCCGCGAGCCCACAGAGCCCCGAACTTTGTTAAGCAACGCTCCTCAATCGTCTCCACGTGGGTGGGTGTCTGTGATCCATCTCCCCGTGGCCCCCTTCGAATCAATGTGTTTACCGCACTCCACTACCGCCCGGTCGCCACACGCTCCCCCCTCCGGGAAAAGGAGACCTGCAATCTCTGCGCTGCCAGTATACTCACCAAAGGACTGGCCCTGTGGCTCTACGGAATGTTCATTTAAGACCCCATTGGCCTTACATCGAGCCGTGTGTAGATCTAAATATTTGAGACTGCCCTGTTCCTGAGGTCCTACGCAACTCGAAAGAGGGTAAGGGCCCCGATCCCGGGACGTGTGCCTCCTCTGACCTCGGACCCATCTTATGGATGTACAACACAAGTTAGCTAGATTTGCCTACACCCCATCCCCCCCAGCCATCCGAAACACAACCACCATGTCCACAGATACCTCGGAAGTGTGTGCTGCTGCTACCAAAGGGGACATTGCCGCATTACTCAGTGAGATAAAAAACATGGGGGCCAATCTCGGAGGTAAAATTGATAAAATCACAGAGAGAATGGACCTTTGAGGAAAGGCTGGAAGGTGTCGAGAACAATCAGGCCTCGATCGACACCCTTGAGACTCAAATGGACATGATTATACAAAATATTGAAAAAAGGGAGGAGGAGATCCGGCTCAAAATGGACGATTTAGAAAACAGAGAAAGGAGGAATGAACTACACTTTTTTGGAATTCCAGAGCGCGAAGGCGAAACCGAGAAAGACCTCAAAGACACAATCCATGATATCATAAAAATTTTAACGGCAGATGAAGAAATTGACAAACCCAAAACTGAACGAATACCTAGGGAGGGTGGACCGCCTGGCGGTCCCCGTTCGGTCCCGGCTAAATTCCACCGATACTAGGACAGAGTTAGGATCCTTGAGAAGGCCAGGTCCGGCGGTCCACTCACAATGGGAGGTGCTCAAATTACGATTTTCCAGGAATTATCCTCACTCACATTAGCGCTAAGACGCCTCTGCAGCCCCTTGACGAAATGGCTCAAGGAACAGGGCACACAGTACAGATGGGGATATCCCTTCTCGCTCACCTTTGAGCACGGAAGCAGGAAAATCGTCCTTCGATCAGAGGAGGAAATCAAAGAACACGCCCGATAGTGGAAAATGAAGACATGTCTCGTGATTCCTGCAAATCAACACAGTGACATCCACGGCTGAAACGTGGGATGCTGACCTCCACAGAAACTGAGATCCAGGAAGACAAATGTCAGTGGGGTCTCTCAATGCGGAGCATCCCCCTGAATCAAGAGGGTATACGAACTTTCGCAGGAGGACCCTGGGAGTGCACGTAACGTTACACTTCTGTATGTTTATTGTTGTTACTGTTGAATTACATGATGTTGGGGGGGAGGGGGAAATGAGATAGGGGCTCACACTTAGATTAAGATAGTATGCTTGTCTGGGACCGTAAGGCAACGGTCCCCACTGATGATCCGACAATGGAATGAACACTGTCACCAAGTCCGTTCCGGACGCCGTCAAAAGCTGCTAATGCAGCACCCTCAGTTCCTGGGCTCACTTGAGCGCCACCAACTATGGAGGGGTAGGGGGATGGAGGGAAGGGGTAACAGACACTTGGGAAACGCACTAGCATCATCTGAACTATCTCGATACACCAAAGACAATGTGACACTAGATAATCGCATATTCTTCTGGCCGCCGAAAGTGAGCAACCCACACGAATCCTGCCATTGATGGCAGCCCCCGACAAGTCTAAAGGCAGGGGCCTGCTCAGAATTGGGACCATTAATGTGAAGGGATTGAACTCACCAACTAAGAGGTCACTGGTGCATAAAGAATTCCGCAGATCCGACATAGACATTCTCCTCCTCCAGGAGACGAAATTTGCAAAGGGAGAAGAACGGAGCATTCTGGGGAGGCGGGGAGGCATGTAATTTTGGGGCTCTGGTCCACTCAGGAAAGGAGGGGTCGGAATTTTACTCAAGAAGGGAATTAGATTTGAGCTGGAAAAGACATGGTCTGATGTTAGTGGACGGGCTCTCCTGATAGTGGGGAAAATTGCGAAAGTCCAGGTAACAATTGCTACAGTTTACTCACCCAACAGCAGACAGGCCGCATTCCTTGGGAAAACGATCCCTAAATAATGCTAGAAGCTGCAGGGCACATTATTCTAGGAGGTGACTTTAACCAATGGGCAGACCCGTCCATAGACTGGAGACCAGGTAAACCGGAAACGGCAATTCAACATAGAGGAGTCCTTACTGAATTGTCCGTCATTATGGAACTATATGAACTAAAAGATGTGTGGAGAGCTCTGCACCCGGGAGAAAGTGGATTCACCTTCTACTCAAACCCCCACAACACATTTACATGTATAGATTATATATTTCTCACGGTCGACCTCACAGGCACCACGTGTTACTCCAAAATAATTCCGATAACGTGGTCAGATCACGACATGGAATTAGAAGATATCAACTGAGCCGACCTACCTGTTACTGGGGGGGCATGGCTATGCTATGAGTCCCTTTGGAAAGATGTGGTTTTTAAAAGCGAGATGGAAACTGAGATTGATGAAAATTTCAAAACGAACAATAATGGGGAAGTCTCCAAACAAACGAGCTGGGAAGCTGGGAAGGCCACAAGGAGAGGCATACTAATACGTGAGGGCTCCTCTAAGAAGAGGGAACGTAAGATTGTAGAAAATAGACTACGTAATGAAATACATCAGCTAGAGGAGGAAGTAAGGGGGAACACGAAGGTGGACTCTGATAAAGTAGACACACCCCAATGCAAAAGAGAGGAATTACGGCTGTTAGAACATGATTAAGTGGTACGCAAATTGCAATTTCTCAGGCAAAAATTTTACAAAAAGGGGGACAAAGCTGATGCACTATTAGCGGCCAGACTTAGGGAACAAAGGGCGGAAAGCAAGGTGAAGCAGATAATAGAGACCCCCCATCCCCACGGCTCACCCTCCCCGCTCAATACCTGAGTGCTTCGCCATCTTTTATGAAAACCTATATACCTCCGAAATGACCTCTGCCCAATCCGACATAACCTCCTACTTATCCTCAATCACTATGCCCACAATAACGCACACAGAAGCTGAGCTCCTTGATACTCCAATAGCCGAACCGGAGATCCAAGATGCAATCAAAAGACTAACGCTGGGGAAATCTCCAGGTGAAGACGGTTATACTGCCGGCTTCTACAAAACCTTTAGTGGGCAATTAACACCTTTCCTAACAAAACTCTTTAATCAGACAATAGACACTGGAGTCGCACCAGACTCTTTTAAAGGGGCGCTGATAACAGTGATTCCTAAAGAACGGAGAGACCCCAAACACTGCGGATCGTACCGCCCCATCTCCCTCCTTAATCTCGACGCCAAGATCTACGCTAGGGTACTGGACGCAAGACTGGAAACCCTAATGCCCCGATTGATCCATCCTGACCAGGTCGGGTTTATTATCGGCGACAAGGAGCCGATACCATGCACAAAACATTACACCTCATCCATGCAGCTCACAATCTCCCCAGCGATCCTGTCCTCCTGTCAATCGACGCAGAAAAAGTTTTTGATAGGGTGGAATGGGAGTTTCTGGGAACAGTCCTATAGAAAGTAGGGATAGGCACGAAAGTTTGGGATGGGATACGAGCAATATACACCTCCCCCAAGGCGTCGATATTTGTAAATGGGGAATACTCTAGATGGTTCGAACTGCAACGGGGGACCAGGCAGGGTTGCCCCCTCTCTGCGATCCTGTTCGCACTCTCCCTCCAACCACTGGCTCAAAAAATGAGAGACGACCCCACTATAGATGGAATGAGACTAGGGGCGGTGGAATATAAGGCAGCACTATATGCAGACGACATTCTTTTATGCATAACAAACCCTACAGATTTCATCCCGCACGCTCTTAACCTAATAGATGAATATGGCCGGTTCTCTGGGTTCAAAGTAAATAAATCCAAGTCCATACTCTTCCCTCTCCAGGTATCCCTTGAAGAGAACAATGTCAGGTTCCTCTCACTAGGTCTCAAATTGGAACACACAACACTGCAATATCTGGGCATACAGATCACTAGAACCCTGAACGACCTCTATGAAGTCAACTTCCCCCCGCTTCTTTGGCGATTTGAGACAGACCTCAGAAAATGGAGCAAACTCACGATTTCTTGGCTAGGGCGCATTAACGCCGTCAAAATGGTATGCCTCCCCCGATTCCTGCATCCCTTCCAGATGTTGCCAATTGAGATACCTAAAAGGTTCTTCATGGAGGCCAAAAAGATCATGATGCGATTCATCTGGCAGGGGAAGAAACCGAGAATTTCATATAATACATTGGTACTCCCCAAAGACAAGGGAGGAATAGGGCTCCCTGATCTGAGAACCTACTATAAAGCTGCTCAGTTGTGTTTCCTAATTCCACATCTTAGGGACCATAAGACCCTCCACTGGGTACAAATGGACAATCACTACTTGTTCCCCGCCACGGTCTCAGAATGGTTATGGACCCCATACAAAAGGGTACAAAGGAGAATCAAAGGCCACCCTATGCTGAGCACTATATGGAGCATATGGCGAACTGGCAAAGACATGCACAAAATCACTACCTGGCCATCCCCGCTCAGTCACCTGTGGTCACCCGGCATAAACAATCATATTCCCAATGTGGGGTGGTTCCAATCATGGTATGAGGCAGGCTTGGAAAGGGTGGGGCAGCTGCAAAGAAAGGATTTGTTCATCACGCTATCAGACCTGACGGAGGCCTTGGGTATAGGCACTGTATCGACATGCCAGTGTATCCAATTAAAAGGGGTACTAACAAAGCCTGAATGGAGAGAAAAGCTTAAAAGAGATCTTACCCCATTTGAGAAACTCTTGGATTCCAGAACTGAAATGAGAGGCCTAATATCAGTGATGTATCAGGAACTAATAGCAGCAGGAGAGGGAACCACAGATCCCCTCAGGGCCAGATGGGAAAAAGACTTTGGAGAAGAGATACTTACTGACCAATGGAACTTAATGTGTAGAGCTGCATCCAAAACCTCCATATCCAACCAATATAAACTCCATGCAGTTAAGCTTCTGCACAGGTGGCAATATGATCCTCTTAGACTTTCTAAAATGTCTCAAACAATGAGCCCGAGATGTTGGAGAAAATGTGGTGAAACTGCTAATTGTTGGCACTTGTGGTGGGGTTGCCTGTACATCAAAGTGTTTTGGCCCGAGGTCCTGGGATGGATCAAGGAAGTAGACGAGATTCAAAAGGAAGTTGACCCCTACCTCATCGGCCTCGAAAAGGACAAAGACGACTGGTTCAGGGTGAAAGGCCTAGCCCCCCAACTACTGTTGGCTGCGAGAGCCCTATTAGTGATTAAATGGAAATCCCCAACAGTTCCATGAAAGAGCGAATGGATCAACATGGCGTCCAACATCTACTTGATGGAAACAATCACTGCATCCCTACACAATAAAGCGGCGAAATGTGAAGCCTTATGGATGGACTTCAGGAATAAATATATTCCACCTGCCTCTGATTCCCAATTGAAGGATTCCCCAAGGCCCTGACTCAAGATGCAAAACACAAGGACACCAAAGTGGGAGAAGACTCACGTTCAGTAGTGATGGTGCTGCCAAACACTTGAACTGTGTTTACTGTGCCTTTCTAGTACTCATGTTATGCAATTATTCATAAAATGTATGCTAATCCAAGTAGGGGAGGGGGGTGGGAGTGGGTTGAAGCTAACAGTTGGGGTGATACACCCAAAAAAATGGAACTACTGCCAAATTACGGGACTCAAATGACACAATGTGTTCTGTCTTAATCGAGCTATCATGTGCTAAGGGTGGTGTATTACACAACGTATATTTCTTTTTGTTTAATGTTTGTTTTTTGTCTTATTGTTCTTGTAAAACTAATAAAACCAAATTAAAAAAATAAAAACTGGGCGACACAAGGTGAAGCACCCGGTCATAATTGTGACTCCAGAGGGCACACCATGTTTAATTTGGAATGACATCCTGCGTAGATTGTCTCCCCTCATAAATTGTGTAAACAAGGTCCTCTGGACCCAAACTAACCAACCAATAAAACTGAAACAGAGTGTCAACCATGTTAGTTTAAATGGCACATGCCACATGGTTGAACAAAAACCCGACCAAATTGAATTTCATTTCCAGAATAATCAAATCCCAGACGTGACAGTAATTGCAGTAGGACAACAAACTAGTGATGGGGAGTCCTCCCTATTTCTGAAAATCAACCTTCCTTCCAGTCTAAGGTGGCATTCCATGCTGGAAGGAAACACTCTGAAATTCTATATAAATTCACAATCAGAAAATCCCATTCTTATAGTCCAGAATGATGAGAAATCAGCTCAAAGCTTGGCTGATATTCAGAAAATTGGAGAGCAGTGGTTCATCCCTATTCAGTTAAATGAGGGGAAGGACTCTGTTCTCACCCGAGTATGTGTGAACAACGGTAAGAGCTTCATCAGTGAGGCCATGTTCCGCAAACTCCCAAAAGATCCAGCATTCCCACATTTAAACTATTAGACAAATGAGAAATGGATCTGGAAACACCCAATTGCAAACATCTCCTGCCCAGCAGGTGTATGCTCAAAGTTTCCATATGCAACAAGAGCATAGTCCATTATTGTTGGGTGGTGCGAGATGTCCCTGCTGCATTTTATTTAGGAAGTGACATTCTCAATTGCTTTGCCATTAGTTTGGACCTAATAAACTTCAAAGCTTGGTCCCGATTAGCGGGTAATCCCATGGACTTTGATGACCCAGAGAAAGCATTTCGGTCAGCTCAACTGCTGCCATATGCAGTTGAAATGCAGATTGGAGAGGAAGCCACCATCCCAGAATGGAACCGTTTTGACAGTGATGACGACAATGACACAACACCAGACAGGATCTTCGACCGGCAGGGGGGGGATTTCCTGGTGTACTCTTCCTGCCCTTATGGTAAGGGAGATGTGACCTGTGACTTCAGGAGGGATGAGGTGATTTTTCAAGTCCACAAGGACTGCCTTCCCCAACTGAAGCCATTAGTCCAAATCAGCACTTTGACCAGGGACTTTTCCACCCAGCTGGAGGAGGATGTTGAGATAGCCAAACCAGAAGTCTTTCCAGGCTTCATGCAGATGGTTGAAGAGAGAGTCAACCTAGCTGGTGCCTGTGAGACTCTGGAGCAAAGGCAAAAATTGAATCAAGTTTTCTTAGATTTTCAAGATCGCTTTGCTGTGGACTGATATGACTATGGTTGCACCGACATCCACACAACAACAATTCCCACGGACCCTGGCATGACTCCAGTGTTTGTGAAGCAATATTGCTTGCCTCTCGCATCAATGGAGTCCCTTACTGAAATAATTAAGAACCCTGAGCCCCGTGGGATAATTCGTCCAGTCCACAGCATCTTCAATAATCCGGTGCTGGGGATTTTGAAACCTAATGGCCAGTGGAAACTCTGTGCTGTCCTAAGGGAGCTCAACAAATGGGTCCATACTTCCCGATGGCCTCTTCCCTACATTGACCAATGGCTGGCCCAGATCCAGGGGTCGAAAGTATTCACTGCCATTGACCTGACCAGTGCTTGCAGTAGGGAGGACAATACAAGCTGGCCTTTACCTACGGGGCAGCAGTACACTTGGACCCAGACTCCCTTCGGATACATCAACTCCGGTAATGAATTTAATATTTTTCTACATAAGGCCATGCCTGACCTGGGTGAAAGGGGTAACCTGGCCTTTGCAGACGATGTTCTAGTCAAAAGCTCAACTGTTTAGGAACACATAGCAGAGATCTGTTATGTCCTGACACAGTTGAGGGCTGCCGGAGCAAAACTCTCTTTCCAAAAGGCACAGTGGTGCAGAACCCATGTCAATTTCTTGGGGCATGAGATAACTCCTCAGGGTCTCTGTCCCAAGGAAAAGAAAGTAGAAGCCCTACAGAAAATAAAAGACCCCACCACTCTGCGGGAACTAAGGACCCTGCTTGGACTAACTAATTAAGCAGAAAGTTCATTGAGGATTACGCAGAGATCACAAAACCGCTGATCCATCTTTTGAAGGGGGGGGTCAAGTGGGAGTGGGGTCCAGAACAAGCTGAGGCAGTAAGACAACTCAAAAGAAGCCTCTCACAAGCGCCTTGCCTAGGTAACCCTGTCAAAAACAAGGAGTTCTTCTTGGAGACAGGGTTCTCAAATACAAGCATGACTGCAGTATTATATCAAAAGCATGACAAGGTCAATAAAGTAATCTCCTATGCGAGTAAGACTTTATCCTATGTGGAGGAAAAATTCAATGATTGTGAGAAGGCACTCCGGGCTACGGTGTGGGCATTGAAGAATTACCGCCCGTTTATCCAGGGGGAACACATCATAGTGGAGACTCCAAACCAGCCTTTGCAATATCTTCCAAGGGACAGAATCCGGGCCGGATATGTGAGTAATTCCCAAATTACTTCCTGGATTCTGTCAATGCAAGGCTTTCCTGTGGAGGTCCGATATGGCCAAAACAAGAAGAGTCCCCTCGCAAAGGTCTGGCTAACTTGCATAATTGTGCCAGAGAAAACTGTCTCAAGGATGAAAGTCTTAAAACCAAGGACAACATGGAGGCCTACCTTAATTCTCCACACAAAGTCTATGAAGAAGACCAGTGTGAGGGTATGCCCACTGTCTATGTGGATGGGTGCTCCTACCATGTTGACAACAACGGGGAAAAGGAACTTGTGGCAGGCGTAGGGAATGCATGGGTGAATGATGCCCAGAACTCTCCGATGGGTACAAAATCGGTCCCTGAAGTAGTCAAGTGGCAGAGCTGATGGCTGTGCATCAAGCCATCATCACTGCTGTCCAACACCAACTCCACAAACTGGTCATAATCACAGACTCAGATTATGTATGGAAAGAGTTTGTGGAGCACCTGGTTAACTGGAAAACCAGAGGCATGCTACGTGCTAATAATAAACCTTTAAAACACGGAAAATTAAAACAAAATATTGATGATCTGGTCACCTCGAATGGGATGACCATCTACTGGAAAAAGATCAATGGTCATTCTAAAGTAGAGGGACCAGACAAAACTGGAAATGACCGGCCTGATCAGCTGGCCAAAACCAGAGCCACCCAAGGGGATCTACTTGAGATCGAGTCCCTGTTGGGGAAATCCAGGTCACTGCTATCACTAGGTCCCAGACAAATGCTCACAATGAACTCTCAACTGCACAATGGAGTAAGGAGACCCCAGATGCTGATTTGATTACGGGCCAAAAAGGGGATACAATAATTGGTAAGTTTTATCAACACATTGAGGACCCTGAGAACTTTCCCCTGATGGATACCAATTACATTGGGAAAGAAGACCTCAGAGTATTGATGAAATGTCCAAAAATGTTCTGAATCCAAGGTGGTTTGCTGGTGAGGAGATCCATATCTGGCCATGACCAGTGGGTGGTCCCCACCTCATTCTGGAGCCTGATGCTAAGTCATGCCCATGATGCGACCACAGTCGGTCATCAGGGTTTCCATACGACATTAGAAATCTTGTGAGAGGTTGCATACTGGACACACATGGGGCAGGACCTTGACCAATACTTGAAGGGGTGTCTTTTGTGTGCACAATTTTAGCCAACATCACTCACACACCATGCTCCCCTCCAAAAGAGGGGGATGACACTGCCTTGGTCAGATTTGCAAGTCAATTTTATCAGGCCTGTGATTCACTCCTATAGGGGGAACAAGTACATGTTGACCGTAACATGCTTGTTCACTAAATGGGTGGAATGTCTCCTGGCCCCAAATTGCAAGGCAGAAACAGCAGCTGCCCTGATGATCAACCACATTGTCTCTCATTCTGAACTACCCCAAAGGATTGAGTCAGACCGAGGTAATCACTTCACAAGCAAAGTGATGACAAAGATGAGGGAGATACTTGGGGTTCAAAGGAAACTACAAATTGCTTACCAGCGGTCCTCTAGTGGTGGAGTTGCGAGATACAACAAAACTGTTGTGAGCATATTAAAAAAGTTTGTGGCAGATTCTGGGCCAAGTTGGGACATTCGATTACCCCTTGTCCTGATGGCCATCAGATCTACCCCTTCTTCTGCAACAGAAATGTCTCCATTTGAGCTGATGACTGAACAAAGGATGGTGCTACCCCAGTATCTGCTCAATAGAACCCAAGAGCAAACCTTGATAAATGCCTCCACAACTCATTAGTATGTTGAGAATCTGAGAAAACACCTTCAGCATGCTTTTGCCTATGCTCAGCGGAATCTAGAAAGATCTGCAGACAGTATGAAGACCCACTATGATCTTAAGACAACTAGAAAAGAATATCAAGTATAAGACCGGGTCTACTTGGACAATTTCCAAAGGAACCAATCCAAAGAGCGTAAATTCCTCCCAAGTTGGCGGGATCCTTTTCAAATTGTGGACAGAATCTCACCAGTCGCCTACAGAATCTGTATCCCCAAGGGCAGTTTGGCAGAAGGGGAAGATAAGTGGGTCCACATAAACCAGCTGAAGAGTTGCCATCCCAGGCATACTTTGTGGTAAATAGAGGAGCCAACCGGAAACCCAGAGTGGGAAATTCTGGATCGCTAGAAGAATCCACCTGTTAAAACCATTAGTAAATACAGGTAGGGAATATTGTAAAATGAGTCAAAGTATGCATCTACCCCACTACACCCTTGGGGAGTAGTAGTGGGGAAATGTCCATAACCATGCTATGTTCTGTCTCCTAGCATTGGAACCAAGAAATTTTAATTACCAAGGAGGACCACTCGGGGACCGGGAGGAAAGACCCAAGGAGCCCAGAGTGCTGTTCCATACTCCCAACCAGAACCGGCAAAGAGAGCATTTCCATCCAGCACTGACGGGAGAAGCAGACGACTTTCTCCACCTGGACCAAAAAAAAAAGAACATCCCAATCTCCCAACTTCCCCTTGATGGGCGGTCAAACACAAGTCGTGAGGGGGTACTCTGTGGGATGTATTGACCCACTTTTGCACTGCTATGCTGCATCACTCTGTTATGATGGTGCCAGAAACAGCAAAATAGCTGCAAAACCATTGTGCGCCAAAAGACCCCTGAAAATTATGCTTTTCCACACACAAAAAGATGGCTGCCCAATCTGCCACGCATGTTGTCGGTGGTGGAACAGAGCTCTCACTACTGAAATGTGTCACTGGTCTCCACAACAATTGAAAGTGGAATGCAGAAGGAAAAAGTAGTGCTTTGTTGAATGAAACTCCAAGATTGCTTTAAATTTCTTTTTCTTTGCTGCTGAAACTTCAGAATGCCGGTACAAAGCACCTATCAAAAAATTAAAAATTCTTACTGGGTACAACAATTCACTTAGCTATGAAATCATTGTGAACTTACAAGGTCCTGAAAGGCTGAAAGCATAGAGAGATTTTTACAGCAAAAGTGGCCTGCCTGTGGATCTGTCAAAAATCTCTGTGCAGCAGAGGGCTGCTGTGATGACCGCTGTCAGGGGCCTGCCTGATTAACCCTTAACATGTATAAACTGAAAATCAAATGTTTGCAATCTAAGAAGCCTGTTTCTGATAGTAACTCATATTGTAATTGTTTTGATCCCATGGTTTAAAATCTTGAATGAGAATTCTACCTGTATTTGATATAACACATTTGTGTTGTGCTAAGGAAAAGGCCACAGAATTTAACAATTAATTTAAACCTGGCTGAAGCTGCAGAACTTGAATACAAGTTTTTTCTCAGAGAAGGAAGTTCTTTCCCCCAGCAGGAAATCACGCAGAGGTTTTAATTACAGGGTAGGAAAGAACCTGGTCTACAGAGGCAAAAGGAACAATGACAATCTGCAGAACAGGAAATTCGAAGTGTGAAGACATTCGTAAATGGCCTCTGCAAGGAACAAATTTGGGGGATGGCTCCTGGGCTTCCAGGGAGAGACCAAGGGATGGAGCAAAACAACTATTTGACGCTTAACAAGGACAAAGAACACATTTTAAAAAGACTGACAACTTTCTATTTAAAATTGTGAAAAATATAAAAATAGTTGTAATGTCATTTCTGGCTGCACGAGTGAAGAGGCGCTTAAACTGTGTGGGATGTTCTGGACAGCAATGGTAAGAAATGTGATTTTATGCAAAATGTATTTCTGCTAGAATTGTGAAACGTTATACACTTATTCCCATGTTAAACACACACACTTGTAGAAATTTGCCTAAAAATTGGACATTGTGTTCATATTGAAAAGGGCAAAAGATCCCACAGCTATAGGGTTTTGAGAAATAGCTGCTATGTAAAATATGTAACTGTATATGTGATTTTTATAGAGGTTGCACATTTGGAAATATGGATTTTGCCAAAAGTAGATTTTGTGTTCCACGGGCTAGTGGTGGATTCTCAGCCTCATAAAATTGCACCATAAAGATGACACTCTTTTTCTCTCCTCCTATCAAGGAAGAGAGTAGTCTTTGACCCAATCACCTTTCAAAGGGGAAAGCTTAGGCTAGACCGGCCCACACACCCCCTTTACGATGTCATTTCATAGCATAAATAGAGACAGCTCACCACACATAAGGACAGACAGATTCATTCACTATCCTGATGCTGGCGGAGCACCCTGCTGCTGAACTCTACATCGTCCTTGTTCCAGACTCCAGAAACTTGGCAAAAGCAAAGGGCCTATTGCATAGCTGAACCATTCTCAGCTAGGCCTCAAATTCCAGAACAGAACCCCAAAAGCCTAAGGGGAAGTATCATAATACAGCCGGGCTGTGCTGTAACGGCTTGCCTGCTGAAAATAAATATCCTCAGAACCAAGAAGGGCAGATCCGATCCAGTCCTGTGCCGTGCTGTGACCAGAGTGCCTTGCTGACCCTGTCCAGTCCTGGGCCGTGCTGTGACCAGAACACCTTGCTGACCCTGACCAGTCTGATGTGCCAAGCTGTCTTTCCTAAACCAGATCCAATTCCCTGACCAGAATTGAGGGTCCCATATAAAAACGTATCCAGTGAGTATAAATAGGAAGAATTGTGTCGCTAGCATATGTACTTTACATAGTCTTATCCCTATCTTAGACCCATCCTATCTTGTATTCAAGACCTGTATTGTTAGGAGTATCTTTGCATTGTCTGAAACCTCTCTCCGACCCATCCTATCTTCCTCTAGAACTAGTATTGTTAAAAATATCTCTGCGCTGATCATTCTTCATCTGAAGAAGGCGAGTTTCCTTAGCAGGCAGTCACCCTGATCAAGTAACTGTGTTCCTGTGTGGTATTTGTTTTGTTCATAGTCATCCTCTAGTGTAAGCAACCCATTTGTCATTTTTAAAAGCGCATTCCTGTTTTCCCTTCTTGCGCCTATCTCAGAAAAACAACCTCTACTAAGACGTCTGTAATTCTAAATAAATGCAATTCTCCCATTATCACGAATATCGCGCAGTGAAAAGTTTGCTGCAAATTTTCATTTTGGGAAATTTTTACACGTGTAAAACAGCTTTTCATTGCTTCCAACTTGAATTTTAAGATTTCAAATGTTTTCTTTGGATTAAATCATTGCTTGTGTTTGTCTGCAACTATTCAAAGTGGCTCCCAAAGAATTTATAACAATTTTGACCATATTTGGTGTTTTTGCCCAATCCATCCTAAAGATAACTTTAAAAGCCATTCTGACAGCTTGACAGTGAATTCTGTTTCTCTATTGTTTGAAAGTTGGAAAGTGGGATTGATATTCTGTTTGAATTCTGCCATTCCTGAATACCTTCTCTCTCCTCCTATGTCTTTACATTACATATTGGGGGTTGAGGGCTGTGCAGGGGGAACCTCTAACCACAGTGCTATCTGATCTGGACCCACACAAAAGTATTTCTGTGCTGAATTGTTTTGCTCACTACTTACTCCTTGTGTATTAAAGAGATTATTCAGTGTTACCTCACCCTATTGGTGATTGTTGTGTACCTTTAAACACATATTGTGATTATTTTTTAAATACATAAATAAATATTTACCTTTACAAACCAACCTGATTCCTGGTTCACTGTGAGCGGGGGGTGGGGGCGTTCCAGGAGAAGGGTGTTATATGAGTGGTATATTTTTCCGAATAAAGAACATAATAAATAAGGATTTCAGTTGTGCACTACATGCTAGGCATTGACTTGGGTGTGTGCCGGATTGAAATCACTTACTCAGAGAAATGCTGCCAAGCAAAACATTATTTGCTGAGTATAAATACAGTAACGTAGACATGTTATGATCGGACATTTAATACATGATACACATTTCTATTTCCTTATTTGAGCTTTCTTCCGATAGTCTTTCTCTTATAGTTCACCTTGTGTCGAGGGAGACATAGAGTTTAGCGTCCCTGTTGATGCCTTTTTTTCATGTGTCCAGATTATCCAAAAGGCCTCTCTTCATCCGATGTGAAGAATGCAGTTTTCATTTATTCTTAGTGACTCATTGCCCTCACACTATGTTAGTGACCTTGCCTTCATGCCTGGACTGCGCGAATCGACTTTAGGTGCCCCAATAGACTAGACCCACGCTACCAGACATTAATACATCGCACCAGTCTACCCTGCCCAACATTACAATGTATCTCCACATGCTTTATACAGTGTTATTGAGATTAACATTGTACATCTTGAATAGCCAATACCTAATCATGCTACCCAACCTATCTGCACCTGAGCCTGCACACAACCCACACTTATTAACTGAAATGAACTCCATACCCTGCCCTTTTCTCGCAAGAAACCTTAGATTACGTGCCAGGCTCGCAAGACTCTATGACCCACTGTCTAAACTAGCCCATAACAAGGTGACCAGGAATCCATCTCTACACCTTCTTCAACTGAATAGTAGACTCCAACGTGAGCCCATCCGAGGCCAGAAAAGCACGCACGATGCTATGCCACCACCCCTAAACCTAGCAGATCTAGGGACTAAGGGCGCATTAATAAATGCACGTTCCATGGTAGCCCACGCATCAGACATTGCTGACCTGCTACATAATGAAGACCTGGACTTCTTAGCAGTTACCGAAACCTGGCTTCACCCCACGGCAGGCCCTGCAATTATGCTAGCAGTCCCAGACGATTACACGCTATTAAGACTTGATCGCACCACTTCTAGAGGTGGAGGTCTTGCCATTACAGCCAAAACTAAATTTACTATCACCATCGAATCTCCTATCAATGCAAGCTCCTGTGAATCTCTTACAGCTAAGTTAACCCTCTCTAGCACTCAATCCATCTCCATTCACCTTATCTACCGACCACCGGGCCCTTTAGGATCATTCGAAGAAGACCTCACAGACATCTTATCAAACAATCTCAAAAACTCCTCACAACGCATCCTTCTAGGAGACTTTAACCTTGGCTTTAACGACCCTGCAGATGCCAATGCTAGTACAATCAACAATACCCTAGAGGAACTGGGTTTCACCCGGAAGATTACCGAACCTACCCATATCAAAGGGAGAACTCTGGACTGGCTAGCTGTGCACAACTGCCCAGTCCTGGTCTCTGCCATACTCCCACAGCCCTGGACAGACCACTATTTGATCTCGTTTACCCTAAAGACAACACCAGCACAAGCCAGTACTATAGCTCCAGCCGTCCAATCCCGTAACAAAAAAAACATCACCCTGGAAAAGCTGATCCCGCTTATCACACCAACCTTGAATGCCATCCCGGACCACACTGATCCACTCACTATGGTGGATATCTATAATAAAATCATACTCTCTTCCCTCGACGCTATAGCCCCTTTGAAGCTAAAAAAGAGCAAGCCCCGGAAACGCATTAACTCCTGGTTCTCGCCTCATCTCAAAGCCCTCAGACAAGAAAAGCGACGAGATCGAATCCCCGATTCAAGTACCTGACTCGTGTATCAAAGATAAAAACTGGTGCACAGGCATTCAAAATGCCCTAGCGAACAAAATCTCATCCCTCAAGACTAAAATAAGCACTAAAAAAGAATCTTTACTCTCCTCCACCAAACAGAGTACCGCCTCCCACAAAAAAGCTCACCCGACTCAATCCCCCCCCAGCGCTTAACCCATCCTTCAACTTCCACAAAGTATCCACCAAAGAGGTAGAGAATACTATTCTCACCCTCAAACCCGCAAACTGCCAGGGAGACTTATGCCCCGCTCAACTGATTAAGGATGCTGCCCGTGATCTCGCACCATTTATTACCAAACTAATAAATGCGTCCTTCACTTCAGGCACCGTACCTAATAATTTAAAACAGTCCTGGGTCCTCCCTCTGCTTAAAAAACCGAATCTGGACCCATCCACCCCCACCAACTACCGCCCTATTACCACAGTACCTTTCCTCCTTAAAATCATCGATAAAATAGCATACCAACAGATCCAACACTACCTTGAGCACTTCCAACTCCTAGGCGTCCGTCAATCAGGCTTCAGGCCACAACATGGAACAGAGACCGCACTCATAGACCTCAAGGCACAGATAGATGAGTTGAGAGACCAGGGGAAGACAGCACTATTGCTTCTCCTTGATCTCTCTGCGGCCTTTGATCTGGTCGACCATAAGATCTTGTGCAACCACCTACAAACAGCTGCCCACTTCTCTCAAGATGCAACTAACTGGATCCAATCCTTCCTTAATAACCGTACAATGAGAGTCTTCTCATTAACAGCAGCAGCCGACCCTATCTCGATCATGTGCGGTGTACCGCAAGGATCGTGCGTCTCCCCTACACTTTATAACATTTTTACGAAGCCCCTTTTTGATGATCTAGACGATCTGGGTATCACCTACACTAACTACGCCAATGATACCCAGATCATCATCCCGTTGTCGGGGGATTATGACAAGGATTTGGCCTTCGTTAATAAAGTGTACCTCATCATCCAGGCATGGATGGCCTCACACGGACTATGCCTGAATGATGACAAGACGGAACTTCTCATTCTAGGCTCCACACACCACCTTAACAAACTGGGCCACAAATACTCCTCATTCATAATTGACAACAACAAAATCATGGTAGCTAAGGAGATTAAAACCCTCGGATTCTATCTAGATTCCACCCTTACCTTCAACAAACAAGTGAACGCAATGGCCTCCGCCACCTCTTACACTTGCAAACTTATCAGGGCAGCCAAACCCTTTCTCTCCCCCACCAACTGCACCACCTTGGCCAGGGTGCGGATCCTGTCCAAGTTGGACTATTGCAATGCCTTATATGTAGGCTGCAACAAATATATCTCTAACAAAATCCAAATACTCCAGAACAATGCCCTCAGAGTGGCCCTTAGCATCCTGAAGAAAGCCCATATCTCAGATTCCTGAAGAACTGCTAATTGGCTATCCACCAAGGACAAGATATTTCTTAAATCAGTGTCTTTGATTCATAAATGCCTCCACCAAGCAGCCCCCCAATACCTCATCGCCAGATTTACCAGACCCACCCTCTCCCACCCCGCGAGAACGGCTAATTCCAACCTTCTTCTGGTGCCCAGGTTTAAACGTACTACATCTGAAGGAAACAGCTTTCCAGTAAAAGCAGCACAATACTGGAACTCCCTCCCTCCGTCGTGCAGGGAGGACCTACCCTACCTCCAGTTCAGAGCTAGGACCATCCACTGGCTCAAATCTCTTGACTCACAATGACTCTTAGAGACCCAGATGTGCCACTACCATGTGGCGCCTCACTGAATGTAAATTTGTTTATAGTATTGCCCTAATGCACATGTTATGTTCGTCCCCTACGCATTAATTGTAAATATGTTTATAGTACTGCCTTTAATGTACATGTTCTACCCTCCTACTTGGCGTGATATTTCCGGCAATGTAACCCTAGCTGGACCTCGCCACACGTATGTAACGAAGCTTTGCAACCCTCTTGCTGCCTTTGCGCCTGGCTACCTTCGGGTTAGGTGCGCATTACAAATAAATACAATACAATACAATACAATACATTTTTCAGGACAGTTTATTGACACTGGTTATGGTTTGCTGTGATTGAGGATCGCTCCTGAATTTTCTCTGATTCTCTCTAACAGTGGTCTGATTATGATCCTGATATATTTCTTTTGTTACGACTACACTTGATTTTGTAAATGGTGTAGGGGTTGAGGCAGTTGACATTTTTTTTAATTTGTGGGTTTTTCTAAATGTTGCCTTAACGTTATTAATTCCATACCTAATGTGTGGGCTTATAGTACACAATTGTAGCATTTTGGGAACGATGAAGCTTATTGTTTTTCTTGGTGCTAGAGAGTTAGGCTGATTTGTTGTTGTAGGCTACTCAGTTTAGGATAGAAGATGGACTGTCTTTCCTCTAAAACATCCTTAATATCATATTCCATTTGAAACGTGTGCCATTGTATTGAGTTGATATTCTGAATTCTATTAATGCCAGCATTGTAGTGGGTTAGTCAGTGTATCCTGTGTTTTTTAATGTGTTCACGGGAGCAGTTCTATGGTCTAACATGTTAGTGTGGATATTAGTATCTGCCTCTCGTATCTTCTGTTGCTGACCTGTTTGTTTGAGAGACAGCAGCCTTTATTTCTTACTCTTTTCCTTCACTGATGTACCATGTGTATGTGTATGATGGCTTCCAATGGAATACTCATGATCAAATTGGGAGGACAGCCACTGCTTGCATGCATGGTTGTTTTTATTACTGTAACTTTGTGGAAGAGCATACTTTGTAGAATGTTGATTTGCAGGTAGATTGTTGCATCCAAAATGTATATGCTGTTTTTTTGGCAATGCATTGTCAGACTGTGGTTGTAGATGTTATGCTTTAGAATTAGAATATAGCTGTGTAAAAAGTCTTGCTTTCCATCACAGGTCGTGAGTTTATCAGCAATATAGTAGCCCAGGATACTATATGGATGGGACAGAATGCAGTATGTTGCAAAGTATGCACCACTTCCAAAAGCCCCCTGTAGAGTCAGTCTATTTGATTCTAAATCTCCCTCCATTGTATGCACCTGGGGCATGTCTGTATATTTATTGGTCTACATGAAATATATGTATCCAGGTGAATTAAATCAGTTTTAAAACACAAAATATGCATATCATCTTAGCTTCCCACACATGGCAATTGAACACATCTCACAACATACAAACATGAGAACACTGCACCTCTACAACCAACCTACATACCAGACACCCAGCATGAGCATTCTAGCATCATGGGCCCAAATGGCTCACTTTCACACACAAATGACTCTATTCTCTGAATATAGAATACCTGAAGGCTGACCCCACACAGAATCCAGGGTACTTCCTGTCTGCACACATCAACAAAAGAACAAAGCTACCCTGCTTTTACCCCTACCTCTCCATTAACCTCACCCAACCCCCTCTATTTCCGATATACTCAAACTTGTGGAGAGCATGCAAATGGCAGTGCAAATGGCAGTGGAGCATGGTATACATCCCATCAACATAACAGTTGATGTTAAAACTTGCTTTTGTTTGGTGTGCCAAATGTGGTAGAGACAGCAGCAGTCTGCAGTGGGGGACTAACAAATGTGTTTATTCTGAAATACAATGGAAAGAAGGAAACATAGATTTTTAATACAGAGTCTTACAGTTTGATCAAGCAGCCTGTCAACAAAAAGTATGTATATAAAAACAGCTTTGATGTTCCTTCAGTGAAACAGCATTGTTATGGTTGAGGAGAGGTGGCCAGATATATGGTGCTAACTTCTCCCAATGTTGGATAAGTTAGGTAAGAGCAGGGGCATGCACTCTGATTATGCATTTTGAAGGAAATGAGATGATACAAATGACCCGTTTGAATATCATAAAGCTGTTGAAGAAGGAGCTTCATATGATAGAGTGTGCCACCTGGGCTTTAGGTACTTTGAACTCAATTGCTTGCATGCTGGTTTTGGAAGAAGGCACCATAGTATCAGCAGTTGGTAGGGCCATGAAGGAAATAAACAGGTCAGTGTCACATTTCTACAAGACTAAGGGCATTGAAGTTGTCAAGTGTGAGACATTTGAGTTGACACAGTTCACTGAATGAAACTCAAGGATCCGGTGGATAAATTACAAAGGGATGCTGAGGCATGTGAGCGGGGACAGTTGAACATCATCTGCAAATGGTTCCACTGATTGCTGGAAGAGTCACTTGAAAACAAAATTATATATAAATGTTAAAGTTTAGAAAAATGTTTCTTGTTAAGTGAAACAATGTGTGAAAATGAAGGTAACTGATCAGAATGCAAGCAGTTACACCAAAGAAATACTTGGGGAAAATAAAGAAAGATGCTGAAGAGAATCACTAGAAAGTCATGGGAGAGGGCTCAGCACTGGGCAAGACCCAGAATAGTAAAATATGTCTAGTAAAGCCAGTTAATGAAGGGGTTGTGTAGGACAGGGTTGTGGAAAAGAGGGCTAAATAGAGAGTGAAATATATAACAGAAGTGACAGGGCATATATAGGTTGTAAAGAAAACGCTGAGGATGCATACATTGGAAAATGGAACTGCCTTCAAATAAAGCATCATTTTATCTGAAGAAGACTTTGAGCTTCATGTTGTAAGACATTTTCTTCCCACTTTTCAGTTTATATTGGATTGTAAATTCCTTGCCTAGACATCAGAAGACTTAATACTGCACTTAGCACATATGAGATTTTAAAACTCTATACTGTAAATTGAACAGAGCACACAATAACAGACCATAATGCAGGCTCACAATGTATACTTGTATATACTTTTATATAAACACATTTGATCCGTTAACCAGGTGATATTTGTTCTATTTGCATTGGTTATAGGTTAAAAAAAGTCTGAAAATGGAAAATGAAATATATTCCAAAACCAATCAGCAAAACATAAATTCAACCATGCATGTTGGGAGAGAGAAAAGAGAAAACAGAATATGCAATGTTACACTGACAGTGTTCTCTGGATTCTATAAACACTTATTAGCACTCATTGATAATGTGTGTATGATGGAATAACATCCTTAGCTGCTCCCGCCTTGTTTAAAATTAGTAGATTGGGAATTAAATTAGGACACATTCTGGTAAGCAATATAGGTGGTTTATGAAAGCAAATGCACTTTAGAAACAGCTTCAACTCTCACGTACCCGTTGTGCCCTAACTAAGGTTAGGTTAGTCTGAGGTTAGAGATAATGTACTCTTTCGCATTGAAGAATTATTCACATAACCAATTTATTTTTATTTAGGCAACTTTCTTGATCCATGGGTACCATTGAGAGAGAGGGAGATATGCCTTCTGAGTCAGTTTCACCTAGCCAAGTCATCCCATGCAAGACGTTCCAGTTTCTTTTGACACTATTATTACTCACTTGAGACCCTTGTAGCACCAGCTCTTCTGGCCTGCTTGCAGATTCAGCACATGTCTCAGTACCAGTCGACAACCCCCACTGTTCAGACCAGCCCTCTATGGAACACTGCCTTGGAAATCTGTTGCACAGCCAGTTGGATATCGCCTTGTTCACAGTCCTCATTCAAGGCCCAAGCAGGAATTGGTAAGATTCCTTCATGCTCAACTAGCACAGCCACAAACATCATCCCGGATTTCTCAGGTTGATGATCTTTTTCCAAAGTTTGGAAAACATAATCCCAGGCCTGCCCGCAACCAGAGCTTGTGATATCTTAGTCCTTTTGTAAAGTCCTGCAAAAAGCCTTGCCTTCCAGCTCACAATCCATTATAAGCCTTTCTCAGAACCCAGCGCAGCACATATAGATTCTGTAAATTTCTATTCAGCTGTCTGTCAATTTCAATTCCTTTACTCAAGCTCATTGCGTTACTCCCCACTTTAACAAGTGAAAGAGCTTTCAAGAAAAATACAACTCTTCCTCAGTTCACTCATCTTGTGTAATTCTCCAGCTCAACTCTCTGTTTTTTGGCAAGCTTCACCCCTGCCAACCATTCCTTTTCTGTGCTAAGAAGAAAATGCAACATCCCATCCTCTCTCTTCCTGCACCTCTGAATGAAAAATGACCTTGCTGCACTGTGCACCTCACCTTGCAAAACAGGCTTTTTGCCCTTTAATTTCTGCTTTCATTTTCTGAATCTAACCCTCGCAAACAAAGCTGTTTTAAACAAGCAAATCTGTTTGTCCATACACTTTCTGTAATGTTAATATGTTAATTTGTTGAGGCCTGCAGTCCCCAAATCTAAACCTCTTTGGTTTACCTTCAAAGCTACATATTAGTACTAATATACCAAATAACACTCAGCACATGCTGCATGCTAGCATCAGTTGAAATTAGTGGCACACAGTTTCTTTTGAATTTAGTGGCACACCATTTCCCTACATCTTCCCCATTGTTCTGTAGAGCACACTGCTTTAACATGGGACTCTGCAGATGCAGAAATCCTAGCTAAAAATCATGTGTTCCATTCAACGGTATCTTTCTTCTTTCAACATCTTTCAATACAAAAGACACAGTATACAATGTTATTGTAAGCACAATCAACCATATTATGATTTATGCCATGGACAAACCTATGATTGCCAATCTCGTATCTGTCCATTGCCAGGCTCCCCATGCATGAGCATCCTTGTCTGTCAATTCCAAGTCACTTATTATGATATTATGTTGGCATATGTTCAATTCTATTGTATGTACATGTTTGGGGTTCAATACATATTCAATGTCAGGATCTAAACGTATTTCTTTGGAACAATTCAACATTTTCCACTTTACCTTCCCACAACTCCCCATCGACATGAAATAATGTTAGCCCCCCAACCATCACCACAGTATCTTTGGGACTGCCATATATAAAACATTATATTGTAATGGTTTGACAGCAAATTAACCATGATTAAGATGGGTCATTATATAATTCATCGGGCAAGTACCCGCCAGCCACCTGTGCTTAATCAATTTGACATGTGACATATCCTTAGGTTTTAGATTAATTATAGACACTGCACAACTTACAGCAATGCCATGATCCACCCACAACCAACAAATAGCACATGCTGCATCAGGTACAATAGGGTTCCCTGGACATAGGTATTTCTGCTCTTTGAATTTTACAGAGGTATCTAAATTTGGCACCAAATACAAATTGGGCTCCTAGGTTTGAAGCACGACCATCTCAAGAGTTACAATTGTGACATAGTTCTCACTCTGCCAAAAACCCACATTGTGCACCAATTTACTCTGATAAATTAATTCTGGGGGGATATATCTCCATCCGTTCCACATCTATATACAGGGGAATTGCCCTGCCCACTTCAATCACAATTTTCTCCTGAATTGTTTCAACCTCTCTTTGTGTAATCCAAGCCATCATTTGCCAGATGATATCAGATGACCCAAAATACAACTGAATGTGACCCTGTACCAGCTGAGACACCCCGCTTTGAACTTCCCGCAGGAACTTTGACAGCAGACATTCTATGGCATTCACCACATTTAAAATGTTCTCCAGTACCCCATCATGCTTAACCATTGTATGTATGCTATGATCTAACAATGTTGATTGCTTGTTATGTGTTAAAGCAGTTTGATTTATGAACTATACCAACTCCTTCTTTTCAATCCCCATTTTGTCCACCCTCTGCCGGATTATTGTCAAATCTTGTCATTGAATGTGCTTACTGACACTGCATTGGCTGTTGACACAGTTGTACTAACAATGGCACTGATTATCGTGACTACAATTGTGTCAATCAGAAAACCAGCCGTCCTTCGCCCCCTTTTGTTTTTCTAGTGTTAGATGAGCTCATAAAAGTCTTTTCCAACTGTAGCAAGATTTCTCTTCTTGCTCTTTGAGCTCCTGCCCTATGCATGTGAACCCCCTTTTTCACTTGGGTGGGCTTAACCTCAGAGACATTAAAGTGTTACTCAGGAACAAAATCTGGACTTACACTGGTGTAAATGTTCTGAAACAATAGTCTCCTGTTTCCTAAAATAAAGCCTCTGACCTTCTCTACCACAATTTCCGATGCTGGCCACGGTTCTACCAGAAATTGCCCATTTGTTGGAATAGCACATGTTGAGGTTAATAAACACAATACAATAAACACATTCTTGAATTAAATAACACAATGTTTTCCCACACATCACGTGGACCGCTGTGCTGTCATCTGTATTTCCCTTTTTCATTCACGAGCCCACTCATGCCTGCCAGATTCCTCCTCTTGCGATCTTGGGTACTACACCTTGGTCCGTCTTGAGACCTCCTACATCGACATCTGTCTCCAGGGTCCCACACAGACCACTGTTGAAGGAAAATGATCTAAGGCAATCAAAACCAGAAGAGAGACAAACAGGTTAAGTTCTAAGCAATGATACTTTTCCCTTTATGATTTCCTGTGTTCTAACTGCCTAGCCCCAACCTTACACACAAAAAATATAAATGTATACACATACATTTTTGTTATTAATATACATCCTTAGTTCTCATTCATTAATTCAGGCACACCACACCCAGCACACCTACTTATCTGCTCAGATGAACCGCTTGTATACCTTGTGTGAGCTATTAACCCTACTGCCATTCGCCTCACTGACTTACTCACCTTGATTTTAATGTGACTACAACACCTCTCACTCCCTACTAGTTACTCCAGACTGCTCTAACCTCTGAATGTCATGTTTTGGGTGAAATGACTTTATCTGATTCATGTGGAAAAATTGTCCAACAGCCATATCACCTTCCTTGGCCATTATTCTGTACACTCCTGTCCCCCACACACTGTCATAGGCCCAATAAGGTAGCCAAACATTTAAAAAAACAAAGATCTTAGAATTATCAAAATCTTGGCACATTCTTTGTTTTACAATGGTAGTGTACAAATAACAAATTCATAAAAAGTTCTATTTCCTTGTAACACTCATGTGGCTTGAGGCAGTATTCATTCAATGCAGTTTATATTTATTCGTATAGCCCAACACGTTTTGAGATAACCTTTCTCTTCATCAGGTGCAAATTTGAAGTTAATTCTACAAATAAATTCAGACAACATAACTTTAATAAATCATAAAAGTCTTTTCCAACTGTAGCAAGATTTCCCTTCTTGCTCTTTGAGCTCCTACCCTATGCATGTGAACCCCCTTTTTCACTTGGGTGGGCTTAACCTCAGAGACATTAAAGTGTTACTCAGGAACAAAATCTGAACTTACACTTGTGTAAATGTTCTGAAACAATAGTCTCCTGTTTCCTAAAATAAAGCCTCTGACCTTCTCTACCACAATTTCTGATGCTGGCCACGGTTCTATCAGAAATTGCCCATTTGTTGGAATAGCACATGTTGAGGTTAATAAACACAATACAATAAACACATTCTTGAATTAAATAACACAATGTTTTCCCGCAACTCACGTGGACCGCTGTGCTGTCATCTGTATTTCCCTTTTTCATTCACGAGCCCACTCCTGCCTGCCAGATTCCTCCTCTTGCGGTCTTGGGTACTACACCTTGCACCGTCTTGAGACCTCCTACATTGACATCTGTCTCCAGGGACCCACACAGACCACTGATGAAGGACAATGATCTAAGGCAATCTAAACCAGAAGAGAGACAAACAGGTTAAGTGCTAAGCAATGATACTTTTCCCTTTATGATTTCCTGTGTTCTAACTGCCTAGCCCCAACCTTACACACAAAAAATATACATGTATACACATACATTTTTGTTATTAATATACATCCTTAGTTCTCATTCATTAATTCAGGCACACAACACCCAGCACACCTACTTATCTGCTCAGATGAACCGTTTGTATACCTTGTGTGAGCTATTAACCCTACTGCCATTCGCCTCACTGACTTACTCACCTTGATTTTAATGTGACTACAACACCTCTCACTCCCTACTAGTTACTCCAGACTGCTCTAACCTCTGAATGTCATGTTTTGGGTGAAATGACTTTATCTGATTCATGTGGAAAAATTGTCCAACAGCCTTATCACCTTCCTTGGCCATTATTCTGTACACTCCTGTCCCCCACACACTGTCATAGGCCCAATAAGGTAGCCAAACATTTCAAAAAACAAAGTTCTTAGAATTATCAAAATCTTGGCACATTCTTTGTTTTACAATGGTAGTGTACAGATAACAAATTCATAAAAAGTTCTATTTCCTTGTGGCTTGAGGCAGTATTCATTCAATACAGGTTATATTTATTTGTATAGCCCAACACGTTTCGAGATAACCTTTCTCTTCATCAGGTGCAAATTTGAAGTTAATTCTACAAATAAATTCAGACAATATAACTTTAATAAATCAAAAAATAACATTGTTTCACAAATCCAATTACTGTTGAGTTCAAATAATATCTAAATAATCCTCAAGTGGTTTAGAGGGTAGTACAGCTAAATTATCCTTACATTTGATCCATCTTCTCATTTTTGTATCCAGATAATTGTAACTACTGGCACTGGATATAATTACTGGTGTCCATGGCAGCATTTATTTACTGGATACATCAATATCTTTAATCCCCTAATTTTTATGATTGCAAATTGCTGACATGAAACACACTTACTTCAAACAGTATTTCTGCTAAGTTAATATATAAGGATACTCTTTGGCTACTGTTGGTGTAGAACTATTCTTGTTATGTGGGATCTCTAGGATAATGTGTTTCTAGATCTGAATTAAACTAAACAACCTTATAATGAGTTATGGCTCAAATTACTGTTAGTTGACAGAATGCCATAACTGGTAATAAATATGAAAATATTCATATTTTGGATGAAAGGGTTCCTCTTCGCCCTTTCTATAGTGAAAGGATACAAATTTAACTATAAAAGTGTAGTTACATTGTATTCACAATCGACATAGTTTCATCTACTCACCTAAATGACAGGGAGAACTGATCAGGGCTTGTTTTCTTACTTTAGTACATCTAAACGTTGTGCAAGGATCTATAAATGAAATATGGACTTTAGGATTCGTCCCAGGTTGTTCAAAATCTAGAGTATATCACTATTCAGTATGGTAGTTTCCAATTACCAGGAATTCTTACGCTGTGCCATTTGTTCAAGTTCCTATGTCAGCGGCTATAATGTGCTGCAAAATCGCCACTTTAAATAATAACGTGATTACGTCACTATGACATCATCATGCATGACGTATGTGACGTCATGTATGTAAACAAAGCAGATGAAAATGAAGTTAGATCGTATTTATGGGTTCCCTCTTAGTTAGCAATTGTTATCTTTAAAAAAAGCAAGCATCATTAAGGGTGAATACATTAGATAACCCCATACTGGAAAGAAGCTAAAGCTAAACGATTATGCCAATTGTGATAGCAAGAATTTGATCTATGCACTAAGATGTCCATGATGCCGATAATACGTAGGAAAAACCACACGTGAAGCGAAAGAAAGATGGACAGACATTAGTGCAATCTGAGGACTGCTGATGCCAAATCCCCAGTGTACAGACACATTAGAGATCATAGACACACTACAGCACAGTAGAGATGTATCATCTTGGAAGTAGTACATCCTCTCCCGAGAGGTGGGGACTTATCAAGATGAATCTCACAGAGAGAGCTTTATTGGATTCCAACACTTAGACTCAATGGCCCCACTCGGGGTTATGTTATGTTACGTTACTTGGCATTTATATAGTGTTCTTTATATCATTGGTATGACCTCAAAGCGCTGGTAGGTTGAACGCCCTCGGGAACCGTATTTCTGGTCAGTAGAGAGAGGTAGTGTTGCAGGGTGCATGGGTGGACCAGATATGTGTGCAGCTGATGTAATTGGCAGATGGTAGCTGCATCCTAGCGTTAGGAGTGATGCTGAAGATATCAGTTGGATGTGTGCAGTCTGATGGGTGGACACCCTGACTGGGCTCTGACTGCGTTAGGCCTGAAGGACGCATATGTGAGCAACTAGGCCGGAATTTGCTTGGACAGCTGCGTTTTATTAGGGTGATGAGGTGTTCATTGGGTCGTATTCGTATGTAAACAGCTAGGCAGAATTAGCCAGGGATATAGCTGTGTTCTAGTTGAATGATGGTGTAAAGTAGAGAGTAAGCATAGTCATGTGATGAGATGGTTATCTTTAAAGTGCCTGAGACCAGACACGAGAACAGGATGGCAGGGAATAGGGCGACAACACAGACACATAGAGACATGCGGCTGGCATTACAGTGACAGGAAGGGGCATACAGATATATAGCAACAGCATGGGGAACAGGAAAGCAGGGTACACAGTGATACACATGTGGGGCATGTTAACATTTAACTTTCTATCCAGATGTGATTCAGGCTAGTGTTCACAGCTCCACCCAAGCGTGAGACATGTCGACATTAGAATTTCTAACTAGAAGCGACTCAGGCTAACCTTCACAATCCTGTCAGGGTCTGGCGCAGGCCAATGTTCACAAGGAACAAGGAATTTTACCTACACCCATTTCTATAAAGGTGCAGATGAATTGGCACTAGAAAGTTGTAAGGGGGTACTGTACCTCACAACAATTGTTTGCTCTTCTTTCCTAAAAATACCAATATTGAGAACGTTTTTAGCTAGGATGGACCACAAACACTTTCATGACTAATACACCTGGGGGCCGGTTCATGGAACAAATGTGCGCCGAAAATCTCAGCGCAAGCTGGCGCAAGCGTGAAAAAGCAAGCACACGCGTGTGATTCAGGGAAGGGCCTGCGGGTGTTTTCCCCTGGATGCGTGCTAAATCCGTGCGTGGCGCACACAGGCGCACACGTCATTGCAACATCCCGAAACCCATGCCCGACACGCACATGGGCAGCACACAACGTTGGCGCGCACACCAAAAAGGGGGCGGGACATGGGGCATAATATGCAGATTGGGGAACAACGTGTGAAAAAGAAGGCGTAACAGGGGAAGTACTGCAGGGAAATAGATGGAACACTCACACGCACGCGAACAACACGTATTCATGGAATTGAATACAGGAAACATGCGCACGCTAAAAAACACGCACAGGCATCAATACGTCTGCCACAGGAAGGCAGGCGTAAGCGTCCCCGTGCACAGTATAAAAGTGCGCGCAAAAAACAAACACGTATGTACCGCTACGATGAATGCACCATTTGTCGCAGCACTGATCGTGGGACACCGCAGGAGGAGGAGAATAGCCAGGGCCCATATTTTTCTGGACCAGGCTTTTTGGGATGCCTGACGACCAGGTCTATGGCAGGTATAGGTTTCCAACTCGTATCGTGGTCAGGGAGTGGGAAGATGACCTTACATCCCCCAACCTGTGCTCCCAAGCCCCCCTTGGAGAAGGTGCCTCCTTGGAGAAGGTGTCTCCCCTTGGAGAAGGTGCTCAATGTCCTGCATTTTTTGGCCACTGGGTCATTTCAGCGGACTACTGCTGTAGTCGGGGGGGGGTCTCACAGGCCACGCAGTCACGCTGCCTACACCAGGTGTTGGCAATCATGACTGCGCGCCCCTCAGTCCGCAGGCACATATACATGCCCAGAACATCTGCAGAAATGCAGGCCATGGTCCAGGACTTCCCCAAAGTGCTGGTGCCATAGATTGCACCCATGTGGCCCTACGTCCACCTAGGGCCACAGAGCACATCTATCGAAACCGCAAGCACTGGTATTCCATCAATGTGCAGGTCGTATGCGATGCAAAGGGAATCATCACCTCTGTCTATGCAAACTACCCTGGCTCAACCCATGACAGTTTCATATACAGAATGTCCACCCTGAGCCGGGCCCAGGAAGCTGGGCAGCATGGCAACACAGTGCTCCTAGGTGAGTACAAATGCCTGTGCACATGCATGCATGTCACACACAGACAAATACACAAGCCCTAATAATCACAAGCATTATCACCACCCCAGGGGACAGTACCTACCCTCTGAGCAACCACATGATGATGCCAATCCGGAACCCCACCACACCACCCCAGGTAAGATACAACGCTGCCCACATTGCAACCAGGGGCATAGTGGAGCGCACATTCGGAGTGCTCAAGTCACGCTTCCGCTCCGCTCTGGTGGGCAGCTACTATATGCGCCCCCAGTAGTGTGCAGGATCATTGTGGCAGCATGTGTCCTACACAATTTTGCAACACGGCAGGGTGTAGCGGTGGACATGGTGGTGCCCCCACATCCCCAACCACAGGCAAAGGCGCTGCCCATGGGAGGGGATAGGGCACGTGGCGAGGCAGCCAAGACCCAGCTTGTGGCCACATTTTTCACCTAAACTCCCACTCCTGCGGAGTGCACACGGACCTGGCACATACCAGGTGACAATCGATGATGACAAAGAGACAGTCAACTGTCGCAACCTTACCACCCTGATAATGTTTCCATGGAAGTGCTACATTGTGTGCATCCCTAGCTACTTAAACCTAAACAATCCTGTGTGACCAAAAGGAACACTTGCAAGACATGAAAGGTGTGTATCACACACCCCTGCAAAACAGCCCATGACAATCCCTGGTATGTCACCCAAACCCTCCCAACCCCCAGCACTCTTGCCTGCCACACCATGACATGGCAAGCAATACCAAAAGGCCAACACATGACCAATAAGATCCGAAAGTGACATGTGATAAATGGAAAGTGGCTCCAGACAATGACGCCTGACATGGAATCACATGAAAGGACTGACCAACAATCTCCCACACATACCAAGTCATACACAAATGCATTTCACCAGTCGTAGCATGAACATAACACTGAATGCCTGTTCACATGCACATTGGGCAAGGCAAACTCCCTACTGTCTCCTACAACACACTGCTCAGCACACAGCACAGTGAGCAGCCATTGTGTCTGAGATACACCTCGAGCATCACATGAAAAGGACAAATTTAAAAATAACCAATTGACACATATACAGGATCCCCAAATGGCCATAAATCATGCAGGGACACAGCTGGCCCCAGAAGGCATTGTGTGTGCACCACTGGCCGTGGAAGAGTGGTTGTACATGTGATGGATCATCGTGCAACTGTGTGTGTGTCAGTAGGGACATGCACTCAATACATGCATGTGAAATCAAGTGATCCTCAGTGTCCAGTACACATCACAAGTGAACATTTCCCATGTGCACACCCCAGCATGTCAAACCACACCAATCCCCTCACACCTGAAAAGTAAAGACAACACAGGAACAGGCATTGACCAGCAGAACACATCATGTGCATAGTACCCCACAATTACAATGTCAGAGTGCCCAAAACACTGTAGCCGAAGCCGAAGCCAACTGTCCAACAACGAAAGGCCCTCCCTCCTTCACACATCGCCATGACCTACTGAACAACTGTGTCTGGGGTATGTAGCCTTCTTCCTTCAAGTATACCTGGCCACAGCATCACCCTACCCCTTGGTCTCCATGTTCCACCTTGTGTGTAAATAGGGTCCAGCCCCCTCAGAGGCCACCTTGACTGGCAAAAAAAAAACAAATCGCAGAGAACGACAAGGAGCCAAACCCACAAACCACAGAAAAAGCCTGTAGGTAACCATGAACCCTGGAAGAGTCTCCAGTAGATGACATTAAGTATCAGAAAATGTCCAAGCACATGTCCAAGCACAATGATAAAACAACCAAGGTAGCACAGTTCTACAATGCCAAAACAGGATGGGTACCATGCTTGGTACAAAACATACAATGATGATGCACCAACTGATGGGTACTGTCACAGCAACAGTGTCCTGGCGCAGGAGTGGCACAAACCAACCACCCCCTCCATGGTCTGGGTGCCTGCAAGGTCAAACTTACACAGGCCTCTGAGACCCAGGTGGGGAAGGAGGGCCAGGGATATGTTGTTTGGACAGGCATTGGTATTCAGGATAACGGGAAAGAGGGGCAGGAGAGGGGAGTAGGATTGTCAACGGAAAGTAGGGAAAATACAAAATACAACTATTCACAATAAGACATACACAATCAGACAAAACATGTTCATCATGCACATTGTACCAAATAAGTCAAATGCAAGCCAAAGAGAGACTTATCTCTGGGGTGAGTGCTGGCCTCTTGCCTGCAGACTCTCAGGTCAGGTAACAGGAGCAGGTCAATGCTGCAAAGAGAGTGTGAGTTACTAATCTGTGTGTGTCTACAACACACACACGCAACACCATAAAATGCCCCAAAGTAAGTGACTCCTCCACAAACAAACACTCTTGTCTGCTGCTTTGTACCCATACGTTAGCTTGCCCCCGTGAAGGTCCATACACTGTCAATGCAGTAAAGCAGGTGCATGTGGGCACACGGCAAATGGAAGACCAATGTGTCAAGAATCACACATCATACAATGGTCCCTGGGTGAGCAGCTATATGCGTATAGCGAGGTGCGACTCCAGTACAAGTTGTGTACTGGCATCCGCAGATTAAAATAGGTAGTGCACGTGTCAATTAGCACATGTAAATGACATGCACTGCCCACGAGTCTGTGACTCGCTGTGTGTCCCTGTGTGCTGCTTCATTTACTGGCTAGGAATGCTACTGCGCCAATGACTCTGCTTCTATGGATCAGGGTGGACCGGAGGATATGTGCGACAGCCCCTGCGTGTGCCCCTGACAACTTGGTAAGCAACTTGCCATTTGTCCCCAACGCATCTTAGCTGTACTGTGCACTTCAACAACAATATCTATCCTAGCTCCCGATCAGTGGCGCTTCTTAGCATGCATGTGCAAGTGGCCTGGTGGAAGCTTGGCTGCAGTGTGGCCCCCTTGTGATGCTCACCTTGCCTGGAGCTCCTGCAAACACGCCTGCTTCTGTTGGCCGTCTGAGCACAAGCCCTGTGGCACTGCTCGCGCATACATGTGCATGTGCCCCACCGAACGTGTCCTGCTGTATGTCGTACAATGGGCCATGTCTGCTGGCAAAGGTGGTCTTGAGGCTCATTCTCCTGCAAAAAGGGGACACAACATATACTTAATGCAGGAAAGTACCCTGTGTGGGTCTCTTCATGCTGGTTGTGACTGGGTCATGTGAGACACCTACATCAGAATTCCTCCCACCATCAGTGTGACTTTGACAGGCAAAGGGTGCCGGCCACTGTCTACAGCATGAAGTGCATAAAGCACATGTGCAGGAAATAAAATAAACAAATAGCACAATGTATATCAATCAATGGACACATCAATCATGAACCCACCCTACGCAGGGTGTCTAGCGCAGACATGCCCTGGATAAACAACCACAATCCCCACTAGGGGTGTTAACACAAGTATTACAGCAGCAGACAGGCCACAGATATGACAGTCCAAAGCCCTTGTGTAAATGACTGTAACACCGAACCATCCTTGCGAGCCCATGGATAAGAGACGCAGGAGTGGCCTATGTGAGTCAGGACCCAGAACTGCAAACACAAACACGAGACAAGCTTGAAGGGCCCAGCTGGAACAGACAGTGGATGCTTTCAAAAGCTACAAAGCACCACATGAATGCGCAATAGACAAAGCAATTTTAAACTATATTAACTAATTAAACTAACTATAAAAACCTACATTACCTAATTAAACTAACTATCAAAAACAATGTTAACTAACTAAACTAAAATGAAAAATCAAAAATGGCCACATACCACCCGGGGGGGAGGCACCCAGGAGGGGGGAGGTACAGGGTGCAGCTCAACACCCACATGCGATGATGTTGAGTCAAAAGAAAAACTCCATGGGCTCAATGCCTGCACAGCCCGGCCTGTGTGGGAGATATCTTGTCGTCCGAGTCAGCCTCTTCCTCAAAAGGTAGATGTGGTACAGGAGCCTGACCACACCTAGGCGCAGCTTGCCCCTCATTGGCAGCAAGTCTGATGGATGGGTGAGCCTGGTTCTGTGCGGCAATGACACCTAGGTCAGCATCCAGAACCTCTCGTGATACGCGTGCTTCCTCTTGCAAGGTAGCAGGTGTAACACGGAGTTCTTCCTGCGTGGCCTGCCTGGACAACTGATGCACCTCCCGGAAAGCACTTAGATCAGCCGAGATGGTACGCTCAAGCTGCGCAAACCTCTCCTCTGACCCCTCCCTCTGGGACATCAAGAGGATACCCCTATCGGATCTGAGGGATGCATACTCAGCCCTCAGGGCCTCCATGTGTGCCTCTGCGTGAGCAGCAATTGCTTTCTGCAAAGACAACATTTCAACCTGGCGTGCCCTGTCTGAGGTCGCCATGCCCAGCCTGAGCGAGCAGGCCGTGGACTATGCCGCCCGTTGCTGGAGAAGCATCTGCCTGGCAGGGGGGAGCACAGATTGGGCCACACGCTCCATGCTCACTGCAATGTTTTCTATAGCTTCCCTCTGGCGTTCTGAATTGGCAGTCATGTCTTGCTTCCACTCAGTATACCTCGGTGGCGCGCGGCCACCACGTTGCTGGTTCGACACCTGCGGGTCCCAAGGACCGCCCGTCCTTATCGGGTTGGCACCACCCGCGGCTGCAGGACTACATGCCCCCGTCGATGTGATGTCTCAGGCACATCAGCGACTGGTGTGGAGGGTGACCCTGCGTCCCGATCCACCAGAGGCGGAGTTCCCACCACTGTCTGGCCCCTCAGTGCAGGTGTCACGGACAAAGGAGCATCCACATCAGAATCACTCACGCTAGACGAATGGACCCGATGCACATCTAACTTGACATTGTCGTCGGAGTGATCGTCTGGACTTGACTCATTGCCTGCCACAGACAAGATGGTCTGTAACACATGTGGGTTTTTGTGGTCTACCACCGAACAACCTCCACTTGTGCCGGGTTGCTGGTGTGATAGCAAACCAGTGTCTGACATGATAACACCATCCTCTGACTCCATTGCGTCATCATCTGGAAAGTGGAAAAAATGTACATTAGTACACATGTCAGAAGCACATAACACACACACAGACATCACACAGACTGACAACATATGAAGCACACATGTCACACACCAATGAGAATCTGGCATGCATGCAAGGTCACTTTGACATAGCATCAGGGACTAGGCATGTAGAACGGTGTAACACAGCTCAGAAGTGGGTTGATGAAGTGCAGGACATGTGTGCGTTATCCACTATCTACATGAACAAGTACATCATGATGTGTATCAATTGACTTGAAGGCAGTGCAAGGGCAAGTCCAGGCATCACATGCAATGTGCATTCAATGTGTTGCATGGCTATAAGCAAACCCCCCCTACGTGAAAATTTAGGGATGCATTGCATGGCAGCGAAAGGGCGACCAGGGACCTGTGCATTGGCAGACAGTGCTGTCTAGCATCAATTGCATCACCTGAGTCAACTGACAACACAACATATGATGATGGAACAGAAAGCAGGACATATGATGACCCCTCAGTAGTACAGACATGTGTGCAGAAGCCTCTACACCAGTTGAACAGAGTCAGTGGGCCTGAAACGGGGGAGGCCTGCGCCCTGCACAGACTGTGACACCCTAAACATGTATGTGGTGCAGGACTGAGCCAGAGTGGGCATGGAATGGATGATCAAAAGCAAAGAAATGTCGGTCTTCCTGGACACGTACTAAAATGATCATCCAGTCAAGGACACATAGGGGCATGCATGGAATACACATGGAGCATGAATGGGAACTCATGTCCCTGCGGAGCATCTGCCATCTGCACAGTCCAAGTGAGACAACCTGCATGAAGTGCAGAGGATGTTCACCACTACATGTGTCTGGCAGGTTGGCTGGTGGAAGTTTGAATGTACACAGGAGTCTTGAACAGGCCTTTGCAGTATGCCAATGTGATGCACACCTGTACAATGTTGCAATTGGGGTGCAGGGTTGGTGGAGGGGCAAGGGAGCATGCCTACGTGGATTACCCGCATGCATGCAGAGGACACATGCACGTCAGTCATGCAATGACATAGTCCCAGTGCTGAGAGGAAACACACCCCAGGCTACATGCAGAAGGGCCATAGAGCTGGAACATGGACTGTATGGGCAGCTGGGTGACTAGCATGTGATTAGGGTGCAAGTGTGGTTGTGAGGACAGTCCCTGTCTGCTCTACATGTCAACTATCCTGCACATGAAGCATTAAATTACTTGCACAGGAGAACCATGTACACCTGACATGCTGTGGCAGTCAAGCACAGCACATCACACAAGCAAAACACACATGTCGTCGACCAACAGGCAACAACACTCACTGGATGGGGCATCAGAGTCTGGAATCTCTCCCACTCCCTCTCCCACTCATTCGACCAATTCTGTTGGTATGAGCTCCACAACGAGTGCCTCGTGCTGAGTGAGGTCTTCCTCCTCAAGTGCTGGTCCACCGCCAGTCACGAGAGTCATGTTGTAATTTGAGGCACGCTTTGCCTTAGTGCTGCATTTGAGGTCATTTCAACGCTTTTTGCACTCTTGCGCTGTGCACACCTCATGGCCGAATGCACTCACATCGTCCGCAACTTGCTTCCCGTGGGTATTACGATGGGCAGCCATAGCTTGACAATTCGGCCCCACTAGCATGTCACGGTTGTGTTCCCGCACGTAGTCCACGAGGAAGTCCAGTTCCTGCTTGCAGAAAGTCTTCTTCCTCGACGGGCTGGAGGCCGTAGCTGTGTCTGGTGTCCCAGCCTCTACTGCTGGTGCAACCTTCCTCCGCTTGGACGGTGGCGCCCTGATCAGTATAGGCAGTGGCGCTGGTGGAATGAGCCGAGGGAGTGGCAGGTGGAACATGGAGTGAACCCCTGACTTGCGTCAGTGGCTGCTGGGTGCCCTGGAATGGACCCTGCGCAGCAACAATTCCGCTGTGCCAGGGTCATTGACTGGGACTGTTCTGGTAGGTAGAGTCACATCGGGGGTCGTGTCGGCTGCAACTGCCCCTGCACTTGCCAACACCCGGCTGGTCAGGGCAGCAGATACATTGCTGCCCCAGGGACACGTGCCTCGGTCAGGGCATCCCTGCGTGCACCTACGATGTGCTTCCTGACCACCTGGGATTCTTCCATGGACTCTTGAAGTGCCAACGCTGGCAGACCCTGAACCTGGGTGGTGCACCTGCAGCTACGACTACCCTTGGGCCCGTGGCAGTCGATGAAATGGACTACCGGGTCACATGGGCGCCAGTGTCAGATGCAAGAACTGCATCTCCTGGAGCTTCAGGGGGCGGTGGCATGACTGCACTAACATGTGGCACAACATCGTGCCGAGCTGGCGCACCCCTGCCTCTTCCCCCTCCGCAGCCACCCTGGACACCCTGGAGTCCCCCTACTCCCTGGTCACCCTGGCTACGTCCCTGACCATGCCCACCACGTGGAGTACACCCAGCTGAGGTGCCCCTCACCTTATGTGGCCTCCCAATCATGGCACAGATGGAGTAGTGCCGGCATAGATGGAGTGGTGCCAATGGGAGGTGTACACGACAATTGTCCTTGGCAATTGGGGCGAAGGGGGTGGGATACAAGATGTTAACAGCACCCCTGCACCTGCAAGGCTGTATGTGACCCTGATGATGAAGTGACGGGTCACGCAATGCTCAGGCACCCCAAAACTGCTGTAAATCCGTGCACGCAACCCCCGGTAGCCCACGTGTGTGAAATTAACCTCCTACAGTATGCGGTGGCACCCAGGGACATGAAAAACACGTACATGTGGGACACGCAGGCTACTATGTCCTCGAAAATGGGTATGCGATACACAGCGGCACCTGCAGTGGGAAAAATAGTGTGCGCGACTCACCTTCAGACTAACGTGATAATGAAAAACATGCGTAGCCAATACCTCCGCCAAAAGAATAGATACGTCCTTGATCCACTGTGAAGTTGTGATGGCGTGTGAAACAACACGATGTAGCAACACATACGTCGGTCTCCATGAAAGGCACGTACAGCGAACGGCTGGGACACGCTCACCTTTAAGCCGTGCTGAGGGACACGTGCGCGTGTCACTTCTCTCATGCGCTTAGGCCCTTTCCTTGGATCATACGCATTCTTTTTTCACATGCTGATTCACTACGCACCCATCACGAGGGGAACACCCGTGCGCATAACGTCACAGACGCGCTTACGTGCTAAGGGCCTTTCCACGAATTACAAGCTGACGTGCAGTTTTTTCACGTGCCAAATCACTCCATATCAAGCTGGCCATGTGACAACACACAGAAGACCACGCTCCTGCCCATAAGGCCATTTTCCCACCCCCCAGAGTCCCGAGCAGCCTCCCATGAGCCATCTGCTGTTGCCTGGCTGCCTGCTGCCACTGTGCCCTGCCATTTGGTGCCTGCACATCTGCCATCTGCAGGGGTCCAGTTGCAGTGACCACCCCTGCTGGAACAGAAGACTCCCGACTGGTGTTCCATCACTCCACAGCCCAGCACCAGGACCCAGTTGCCCACCCACATCTGCCTCGGGGTTTGCCATGTCCAACACAACACCTTCTGGCACCAGTGGCAACCCCCAGCCAGAGAGGCAGAGGGCTGCCAGATTCACTTCAGAAGAAGTTGGCATCCTGGTGGAGCAAGTCCTGGGGCAGTATGATGCCCTCTTCACACCATTGCGTGCCAACAAGGAAGGACAGAGGAGGATCTGGACGGACATAGTGGGTGCCATCAACGCGGAGGGGGTGGCACGCCGAGACCTGAAACACGTCCAGAAGCACTGGGATGACTACAAGTCCAGGACCCTCAAGAAGGCCCGGCGCCTCTTAGAGGCAGAGGATGCCATTGGGGCGCCTGGGCCAGCTTACCAACAAGCAGATGAGGGTCCTGGAGCGCATTCGCCCAGTGCTTTGCCACCAGATCCTCAGGATGCAGGCCAGTCTGGAGTTGAGCGGTAAGTGGTCATGCATTGCTGTGTGAAACAGGGCATGTTGCAGTGTGCTGGTAGTCAGGCACTTGCCTGTATGTGTGACATTGGCCATGTATGGATGTTTGTGTGCAGGAAAATCATGGTGCTGCATGTAAGACCAGTCATGCATGAACCACATGGATGGTGCATGTGTTACATTGCTACATGCGGGGCAACATGCGGAATGCACACATGATGCATGCATGTCTCTGTTGTTGGACATGGATGGGGTGTGAGAGATGGGTGCTGCTGTCAAGGACATGTATGGTGTACATCTCTATGTGTCTGAGTAGCGTTTGTGTGACTTGTAATTCCATGGATGCATGACACATGTCCCTGACTATGTTGCGATTCACTGAGGCAGCCTAGTCATCCTTGTAGCCACTGTATCTGGGGTGTACGAGGCCAGATGGATGAAATTACGGTGATGTGTGTGCATGTGATCAGTATGAGCTATGATGCATGTGCGTTTCACACCATCGTATGTTTCAACAATTCTTTGGACATGAATGCAAATGTTCTTTGCATGCGCCATGCCTGTTACTGCATGTGTGTTGCCTGCACTGACCCATGTGTTGTGGAGGTACATGATGGAAGTGACGTTTGACGGTGCCACTCATGTGCTATTGCTTCCTGTCTAGGACTATTGTACAGTACCCTGATGCTTGTGTTCTATGTCTCCCTCTACACAGCGGCGAGTGAAGAAGAGGGCCCAGGACGGTGCTGTGGAAAAAAGCGGCGAGGATGCCTCCACCGGCCGGCGATGCAAGGCCCCATCACCCTCCCAAGAATTACCATCACCCGGGAGCGAGGGGACTGGTGCCGCGTCTGCCACTATGTCTGCAGCAGAAGGGGTGGGTGAGGCCCCATAGGGGCTTGCAATGGCGGAAGATGGTGTGGAGCCATCCAGGTTGGTGGTTTCCACAGAGGAGGAGGAGGCCGCTACTGAGCCACACATGGGGCCTGGTGGGGGTGGTACCACTGGTGCAAGTGGTGTAGTCCAGGGGCAGGGGCAGGAGGCAGCACAGGTCACCGTGGAGGGGCCTGTGCTTGTCACTGTCCCTGACACTGTGACTGCACCACCATGCAACAGCAGGGATGCCCCATCCCAGGCCCGTCCGCAGGTAGGGGGGAGATCTACGTCATCTAACACTCCTCTACCTGCGAACAAGGGGACCCGTGACCGTATGGAGAGTCCTGATTGGTGTCGCGTTGCGCACGTGTGACATTCATGATGATGTGCGTGCTTCCTGGGGGGAGCACACACGTCATTATGAAGAGCTGCGTGCCAACGTGACCCAGTTGGGAGGGTCCTTGGTCAGGGGTTTCGTACATGTGTCGAGCACTCTGGCGGCCCTCTCCTCCTCTGTGGAGACTATATGCCAGTCGTTCTCCATGCCGTCTTCCGGCCCAGATGCCACCAGGGCCCCCTGTGGACCTGCCCTAACCAAACGCAGCCAGCTCGATGGAGATCACATCCCTGGGGAGTTGGATGTTCAGCAGGGGTGCAGGGGTGGACACCCCAGCAACTGGACCCCAGCAGTTGGAGGATGTGCCAGCAGCATCAGGCAGGGCACATGCATGACGGCACCGGTGGATTCCATCAGCCTGGATGCCGTCATGCTGGCAGAGGCAGTTGCGTCAGAGCCAGCAGCAGGCTCAACGTGGGAGGCATCATGGCTCGGGCCATCAACATCAGAGGGGCAGGCATCGGCCAGAAGGCAGGAGGACCCTGGAATGGGAGTGTCTTCTGTGTGGCAGCGGTTGGGCCAGCGGATAGATGCAGAGCAGCGGCGGGCTGTGGAGGCACGGCTCACTATTGTCAGGGCGGAGAACTCCATGCGCAGGGCGCTGAGGCGGGCTGAGTGCCTCGAGGGAATTCGTAGGGAGTTGGACATGGCATCATCCCTGCGAGACCTCGGGGCAAGGGAACATGCCCACCTCCAGGACGTTGAACAGAAGTTCGATGATGCCCTGGCCTGGGAAATCAACTAGTGAGCAATAGGACTTGCCCGCCACCATTGTATATAGTTAGTTAGTGTTAGGTTTCATTTATATTTTTATTTCATTCGGGGCGCTTGGACTATGCCCCACCTTCTTGTAGATAGTTTTTTATTAGGTAGACTTTTTAGTAGGTTTCATTTCAATAGTTGGGCTCATGGACCCTGGATTTGTTATTTGTATATAGTTGAACAGTGGATTTATCATCATTTTTTTTTTTTTTTCACCATGGAGCAATGGATTTTAATTATTTCTTTCCCTTTGGATTTGCTTCGTTTTGTGTTCAATACATTTTTGTTTCATTTTTCAATGTGTGGTATTCTCTCATTGGTTTCATGCATGTCACGATGTGGGTATTCACATTCACTGTCACCCATTGTGTGTTTGTGACGGACATGTGTTGATGTAAATACATGCCATTTGGGTTGCATCATGTAATGGGCATTTCAATGTGGGGTGGATGTAATACTTGGTTGGTGCTTTGGGCAGGGGTGGCGTGCAGTGGGATTTGGTTGGCCATAAGGGCCATGATTGTGGATCATGATGACGTGTTGGGGGGACATGAGTCAGGACCTGCTGGCAGGTCCAAGTCACTGCTGGGTGGGTGGGGGTGCAGAGGGACATGACTCGGGGCCTGCTGGCAGTTGCCCGTCACTGCTGGGTGGGTGGGGGTGCAGGGGGACATGAGTCAGGGCCTGCTGGCAGGTGCCTGTCACTGCTGGGTGGGTGGGGGTGCAGGGGGACATGAGTCGGTGCTCAATGGTGCATGGTGACATGTGGGCTGGCTGGGGGGCATGCCCAGGGTGGATGGACTACCTACGGGGCATGGCCAGGGTGGATGAGCTGGCTGCGGGGCATGGCCAGGGCTGCAGGGTTCCCTGCCATGTGGGCTGCTTGCAGGGCCTGGGGAGGGGGGAGAGGACACACCTGGGAGGACCCACACTGCCAATTCACGTGTGAAACTCCACACGCACCCCCAGAAATACAAGTACCCTGCTCGCCCAGCAAAATCGCTTGTGGAACTCCCTGCGCACCCCCAGAAATACACGCACCCCACTCGGCCAGCGAAATCTCATGTGACACTCCACGCACACCCCTCACAATACACATACCACGCTCGCCCAGCAAAATTGCGTGTGAAACTCGACGTGCAACCCTCAGAATACACATACCCCGCTTGCCCAGCGAAATCACTTGTGAAACTTCCAGCGCACCCCTCAGAATACACGTACCCCGCTCGCCCAGTGAAATCACGTGTGAAACTCCCGGCGCACCCCCAGAAATACACGTACACTGCTCGCCCAGCGAAATCACGTGTGAAACTCCCCGCGCACCCCCAGAAAAACACGTACCCTCACAATACACATACCACGCTCGCCCAGCAAAATTGCGTGTGAAACTCCACGTGCACCCCTCAGAATACACGTACCCCGCTTGCCCAGCGAAATCACTTGTGAAACTTCCAGCGCACCCCTCAGAATACACGTACCCCGCTCCCCCAGTGAAATCACGTGTGAAACTCCCGGCGCACCCCCAGAAATACACAAACCCGGCTCGCCCAGTGAAATCGTGTCTGACAATCCACATGCACCCCCAGAAATACACTTACCCTGCTCGCCCAGCGAAATCGCGCGTAAAACTCCGCGCGCACACCTCAGAATACACGTACCCCGCTCGCCTAGCAAAATTGTGTGTGAAACTCCCTGCGCACCCCCAGAAATACACGTAACCCGCTCGCCCAGCAAAATCATGTGTGAAACTCCACGCGCACCCCTCAGAATACACGTACCCTGCTCGCCCAGCGAAATCACGTGTGAAACTCCCCGGACACCCCCAGAAATACACATACCCCGCTCGCCCATCGAAATCGCGTGTGAAACTCCCTGCGGACCCCCAGAAATGCACATACCCCGCTCGCCCAGCGAAATCACATGTGAAACTCCCTGTGTACCCCAGGAATACACACATGCAGCCCATCCACCCTCAACATTCCCCACAGGCATCCCATCACCCCAGTGCATGCCCCCACTGGCTGCCCACACCACAGGGTGGAGTTTTACACGTGATTTCGCTAACACGAGAGGGGTACGTCTATTCTGAGGAGTGCGCAGGGAGTTTTACACGTGATTTCGCTAGCACGAGAGGGGTATGTGTATTCTGAGGGGTGCGTGTGGAGTTTCACACGCGATTTCGCTGGACGAGCAGGGTACGTGTATTCTGAGGGGTGCGCGGGGAGTTTGCCACGCGTTTTTGTGGTTGGGGGGCTGTATGCTGGTCCACTGGCCTTTGTGCCATGTACTGGATTTGTGCGCTGTTCATGGCGCATGGGGAGGGGTTGGGGGCGTAAATGGCACGGCTGCAGGATCGCTGCACCACTCTGCACCACGGTTGCTTTTGGATGTTGAAATCCATGAATACGCTGTGCGCTGAAATGGGTTTTGGCGCACGCAGCTGGGGCAGACTGCCGCACGCGCACACTGTGTGCCAGCCGCGTAAGCCACTTGTGCGCCGGATTCTATGAATTACCCCCCTGGTCTCTTCAGGTTACAATTTAAATAATGATGTGTGCCATAGTTATCCAGAGTAAGACTGTTCACTATTCTGAGGCAGAAAGATATACTAAGGTAATCTTAAATACACTGTAACTTCTCTATACATGTATACTGAAGAGGTGTCTACCTGTTATAAAAAAGACTAATAATCTGTTATATATAATCAAAAATATGTGGACAACATGTGTATACACCAAATCCTGCTTATATTTGTCTAATCAATATTTTCTATTGTGAACATGTGACTCCAAGATACCAAGTTAAGTAAATTCCATCTTAAAACCAGTCACAATTGTTTTTTCAGTGTAATGAATATAGTCTATTGCTCACATTTGACGTGAATATAATATATCCGGTTAGGTTAATTCAATCTTGAAACCATCACAATCAAGAATTAGCAGTTTAGGTTGATGCTATATGAAGGATTTGAGCAACATTACAAAAAACAATCCCACTACAGCCAAAGGATAACCTTCAATATTTATATATATGCTATAACATAGGAACGTAATTATCATGAATTTAACTATACCAGGGCGGTATGCAAACATATGACTTTACTTTAACTTAACATTATGAATGTAAATTTAATATGGATGACGTTTGATCATCAAAGCCTCACATGTTCTAAATTTTTCTGAAGATAACAATCCGTAACTAAGAGGGAATCCCTAATAACGATCTATCTTCATTTTCGTCCATTTTTTTTACATATATGACATCATGCATGTCATATGTGATGACGTCATAGCAACATAATCACATTATTAATGGAAGTGGGCATTTTGCAGCACATTGTAGCCGCTGACATAGGAACTACAACAAATGGCACAGTGTAACACTGCCTGGTAAGTGGAAACTACCATACTGACAAACCCTAAAGTCCATATTTCATTTATAGATCCTTGCACAATGTTTACATGTCAAAAGTAAGAAAACAAGCCCTGATCAGCTCTACCTGTCATTTAGGTGAGTAGATGAACTTATGTCTATTGTGAATACAATGTAACTACACGTATATACTTAAACTGTTATCCTTTCACTATAGAAAGGGCAAAGAGGATACCATTCATCCAAAAGATGAAGATTTTCATATTTATAACCAGTTTTGGCATTCTGTCAACTAACAGTAAGGTGAGCCATAACTCATTCTAAGGTTTTTCAGTTTAATTCAGACCTAGAAACAAATTATCCTAGAGATCCCACATAACAATAGTTCTACAACAACAGTAGCCAAATATCATCTTTATATATTATATATATATATATATATATATTAGAAATACCGGTTTGAAGTAACTGAGTTTTGTGTCAGCAATATGCAATCATAAAAATGAGGGGATTAAAGATATTGACATATCCAGTGAATGAATACTTCCATGGACACACATCGTTACATCCAGTATGAGTAGTTACAATTATCTGGATACAAAAAGGAGAAGATGTCTCAGATTTAAGGATAATTTAGCTGTACTACCCTCTAAACCAAGTGAGGATTATTTAGATATTGTTTGAACTCAGCAGTAATTGGATTTGTAAAACAATGTTATTTTTTGATTTACTAAAATTATATTGTCTGATTTTTTTTGTAGAATTGTTTTGGAATTTGCCCCTGATGAAGAGGACCTTTGGGCCTCATTACAACCCTGGCATTAAGGGGTTAACGGCGCAGTAAAAGGCTGCGGCGCCGTTAAACCCTTAACGCCCGTTTCACACTTTAACACCTGCTTTTTGCGGGCGTTAAAGTCCAACCCGCTAAGGGACCTTGGTGCTAATTACGGCACTGTAATTTACGGTGCCGTAGTTAGCGCCTTCCCCATTCCCCTTGAGCTCTATGGGCCAAAAATGGGAATGGGGAAGGGGCCATGGTGAATGGGGATTTACCGCCCCGCCAACCTTGGAATGGGGCGGTAAATCCGCCATCCACCATGGCAGAATCTGGCATGGACCATGGTGCTAAAAGCACCATGGTGCAACGCCAGGGTTGTAATGAGGCCTTTTATCTCAAAATGCGTTGGGTTTTATGAATAAATATAAACTGTATTGAATGAATACTGCCTCAAACCACATCTGTGATACAAGGAAATAGAGCTATTTATGAATTTGTTAAATATAAACTACCATTGTAACACAAAGCATATGTCACAATTTTGATCATTCTAAGAACCTTGTTTTTTGAAAGGGTTGGCTTCACTTTTGGGCCTATGACAGTGTGCGGGGGACAGGAGTTTTGTTACAAGGAACTTTGTCTTGTTCTGCTTTACTTTTTTCAACCCAGGTGTCAGGGATGACCATTTTTCCTCTGCAGCTTAAGTTTGATTACCTTAAATTGAACATCTATTCATTTTCTCACTTCAAACGGATGTAAGTTATCTCATAACATAGGTGTGCAGTGTATAACAATTTGGATACATTTTTCTGTACATTATAGCTGAAACCTTGCCTGCAATTTTAAAGGGGCCACTCCAGGATGCTATAAATTTGGCATTTTTACTTTTGTCTTCCAAGAAGTTCAATTTATACACCTTGTCACCTATTTTATACTCCCAAACAGATGACTTCCTGTCATAGTATGATTTGACACCCTCTGCTGCTCTTTCCAGATTTTGCTCTTCAAATGCAAATTTATGCTGCAAATACTTTCTCAGCTCTTCCACATATTCATGAATTGTGGATGCATTTACCAAGACGTGCTCATTAGTTCCATACAACAGGTGTTGAGGCAGTACCATTTTCATGCCTGTGATGGCTCCATGTAGACTGAGGTTTTTTGACTTTGATGGTGTCACCCCGATGGCCATCAGTACCAAAGGGAGTCACAAATCCCAACTAGACTCTGCTTCAACCACACATTTCTGAAGAATATCAATTATTGATCAATTGCATCATTCAACACCAATGCTAAAAGAGGGGCGGTACAAAATATGTAGCTTCCTCATTACGCCCAGAATCTGCCAGATCTTGGTCATTACTGCACTGGTAAAATGGTTTAAACAGTCTGATTTCATTCTTTGAGGCAAAACAAACCTATAAAATGTGTGGTTCACAAGCCATGTAGCTGCTGTCTGTGCACTACAGTCAGGTGCTGGTATGTATTGCAACCAATTTGATATTATACAGGTAAGTGTTAGCGTGCATTTGGTTCCCCATGATGACATTTGGACTGGGCCAATGCAATCTATTTCCAAATCTGACCAGGGAAGTGTCAGACCTCTTTTCATTAATGGTGCTCTATGTGTTGGTCAGGTGGGCTGAAACTGTGCACACACCAAACACCCCTGGTAGACAACTCCACATTCCGGGGCATACATGGCCAATAAGCATATTTCTGTGAACCTATATGCCCCTCTCTTATTGCATCATGGGCATGATTAACCCCCAAAATGACCCATTCGATCTGACCTGAAATTGATTCTAGGACCAATAGTCCATCTTGAATTTGAAACCTTTTTTATTCTTTAACATCACCCTCAATTACTCTGTTCTTCTGTAATCCTCCTCCATTAAAGAATTTTCTTCTGCATCTGACAAATGATTGTACCACATGCCTATCAGTGGGTATTCTCTTTGTGCTTTGATCAAATACTGATCAGGTGTATCAAACCTTCACTACACCAGTGGTTGATCACTTGTTCCCTGAGATTTGCAACATGTTACCACACACATTTGGATCTCACTGAGCAAGTGTTCAAATGGAAACAATTCCCCCATCACTGCCCCAGTTTTGGCCAATTGATCAGCCTTGAGATTCCCTTCCTTATCTTCCCCATGTGTTCTGGAATGCCCTTGTATCTTCCTCCAGTGAATTTCCATTTCATTCACTGAAACAAGATTGTCGATGGCCTGAATCCATTTTCTATGTTTCAGTGTGTTTTGCTACACGTGACCACCCCTCTCAGCTTCCTCCCTGGCAAGTATTCTACAAAACTATTCCGGGCATAATCAGTGCTGCTAACTAAAACAATTTATTTTTACTTGTTTTCTACCACTGTGGCTATTGCTTTATAGATTTCAGCCATCAAAGGCTTTGTCTCATGATTGTTTAAAATCAGTAAATTGAGTTTCTAATTCTGCACCATCCGTAGCATCTACACCTGCACAGTCATGCAAGTCTTCCCGCCCCTGAGCTACTGGACTCCTCTTATTCTGCCCATATCTCACTTTCACAGGGAATCGCTGTAATGACAATGCCCCTGAAGTAATTCTTGACTGAGCCAAGTTCCCTGACCTGATCCTTTTACTCTGAAAGAATTGCAGGGGCTGATAATTAGTCTCAGCAATCACCCACTCTCCTTGAATAACTGGATGGAAATGTTTAAATACCCAATCAGTTGTCAAAAGTGCTTTTTCATATTCATAGAATTTTGTTTCCACCTGTGACGATGCTTTCCTAGCAAATGCAATGGTTATGTGATTTTAATCATGCTTTTGAATGACGAAATCTACACTTGGCCCGATAGATATTAATTTCAACAACCTCAAGGAAACAAACCATTGACTGATAGTAAAAGTTAAGACTCAGGTACAGCGACCGGCGCAAGAACCAAACCAAACACACATCCCCCACAACCACCTAACAATGCAGAAGAACAAGTAACAGACCCAAACAACGCATGCACTTCTGGCCTGACTTTTTTAGGCACGGGCACAAGAAGAAAGGAATGAGAAGGGGGAAGAGGAAAATGTCAAGGGATGCTGACACGATTTCAACTACAGCAAACTTAGTTTTGAATTTATCAAATAGGACCCTAAAAAGTCAGGTGACAAAGACACAACCGGCCTAAAGTTTGTACGTGCTTACAGTACCAATCTCTTCAATACTAAAATTGAGATACACAATTTCATTTGCAAACTCAATTAGAGGTGTTCTATGTGGAATTAGAAACCAGAGGAGACAGTCCTGTTGGCAATCCTGAGTTCATCGAATTGAAACCGAAAAGCACTTTCTCCACTCTAATGAATGTCCCATCAATAGAAATGTTCAAAAAGATGATCCTAGCAGACATCAAGAAACTCAATTTTGAGAAAGGCAAACATAACAATCTGACCAGAGGTGAACTTTCACAGATACGGTTGTTGTATTCAGATTCCAACATTACTATATGTCTAGCAGATAAAGGAGGAGCAATAGTTATTCTGAACATTGAAAACTATCTCAACGAATTTGAGAGACAATTGAACAACAGTTCTATTTATGCTAGACTCGAATGAGACCCAATGGACAAAATCATGAACGAGCTTGAAGACATTCTTAAATTGGCTGAAGGAATGGAGTGGATTACGAGCAATACCAGAGCCTTTCTATTCACTTAATACCCACAGACACCTCACTTTTACCTGTTGCCCAAGATGCATAAAGGTTTAATCAATCCACCAGGACGACCAATAGTAGCAGCAACAGGAGGGATTTTGCAACCAGTTGGTGCATACATCGACTTCTTTCTTCAAACTTTGATACAAAAACATCTACATACATCAAAGACAGCACCCACCTCCTATAGATGCTTAACAAAATACAACTCAATGAAAAAAGCATACTCTTTGCCATAGATGTATGTAGCTTGTACACTAGTATTCCCCATAATGAAGGTCAGGAAGCTGTTGAATGGCTCCTTTTACAAGAAGAAGAAATTGGAGCATCCAAATAATTTATAATGATACTTCTACAATGCATCGCCAATAACTCCTCTTCAAGCATAAGAACACATTGGATACGGCTATGGGAGCCACAATGGCACCACCTATGCCAACAGTTGTACGCACAGATTTGATGTTCAACACATCCCCAACCATCCGAGAATGTCTAAGCACATTTCTAAATGGGTAGGCTATATAGACAACATATTTGGAGTGTGGCATGGAGAGCATGAACAGCTCCAAGAATGTTTGACCTATATCAACACCATTAATCCCCAGATACAGTTTACAGCAGAAACCGGGAATCCTGGTATACACTATTTGGACATAACAATCAAAGTTCAGGATCAAAAAATCTCTACAACGCTGTTCAACAAGCCCACCAACAGGAACAATCTGCTACACAGATTCAGTTGTCACCCACAACAGACACTTAAGAACTTACCTTATGGGCAGATATTAAGAATTAAGAACATTGTGAGTGACCAATTGGATTGTGATGCACAACTGTCCAGTGTATGCACTAAACTGAAAGAAAGAAACTGATTTGGCAACAGCAATGACCAAAACTGGAACCAAAAACGAGATAACTTACTGAACAAAGAAACAAGGGAGAACCTCACTGGGAGTAGTGTTCATCTCAAAATTCTCTGCCCAAAGTCAGCAAATCAGGAAAAGCAATACAAAGCACTGGAACATCCTTACCAGCGATGAGAGAACAAAAGTCGTGTTCAGTGATCCACCCACCTTTGCTTTCCAAAGGAGCAACAATCTAAGGCTTGTCAACGCTACAACCAAGAATACACAACAACTCATAACGAAGAACATGGGCACTTTCCCGTGCTTAAACTGTGGTAATTGTAACAACATTATCAAAGGTTCATTCATCTATCATTTAATTCACTTTTGTTTCATTTATTGATGAGGCATTCAGTACACCATTAACCCTGCAATGGTCCACTTGCTCACCGACTATCAATTGTACAAAGGTCTGTGCCTCATCTTTTTCATGTGCCATGTTCTTTTAAGATTGTCTTTTGACCCTTTGCTGTTTGGGTCCTCCTATGCATTTCTCCTTTCTTTTTCATTATCTTCACACAACTGAATGGAGCCAATAGTTTGGTTTAATTCTAGATTGAACCACACTACTTTCTTGTGTGTGTTTTTATTGTTGATGTTATCATCATTTGGTTTTCTTAATTTAAAATCACTATGCAACTCAGTTTGTTTGGCCAATGGTGGATCACTCGTGCCTTCAGTGTGGGAAGTGTGGCTAGTTAGTCATGTGTTAATGCCCTGTTCAATGTCACACTTATCTTCTGCATTGTCACTCAGCTGTTGGTTTTACCCAGTGCAGAGCCTTTGTATCTGCTCAGCTAACATTTTCACGTGTGCCTCTAAGCAATGGAATCTATCCTGACCTCTAATATCTTCCCTCTGCATTCTAGTCTGGTACTGGTTGGATTCATATTGGTCAGTCCTATGTTGGTTTCATTCAGGAGACTGACTCCTGTTAGTGTTTCCCCTGAACTCCTAGGAGAGTGGAGGTGGGGACAGTAGGATGGCTGTCCTCTGTCCAAGATTTCCTTGTAAGGAGGCCTGAACATAGGAGTGAGGGCTGTCGGTCACATTATGTCTCCCATTTGATTGATACTGCTCCCTTTGCTGATTTCCATTTTCAATGAATCTGTCTACATATTCTGCCCCTGTTTGATTGCCATATATCATTGTAGCAGGGTTAAATCTACTCTGTGCTCCCAATGACTGGTAAGGTCTGTTATGTAGTTGACAGGGGTTTTGTTAGACCCGACCATGTCATACTAAAACTCACTTGTGGCCAATTGCCATTTACCTGGGACTAATGTAGGTATCTCTCAGACTTGGGTCTGTGGATTGAAACACAGTTACCTGATGTGCTGCCTTTCCTTGCATGGCTACACCGTTCTGTTTCTGCAATGAGTCATTCTTTGTTTGAGCAGCCTCTAATGGCATTTCTCCTGACCTAATTTCTAACACTGGAGGGGCAGTTCCTTTGGCCTTCTGCTTTGATTCCTTGCTTTTACTCTCACTGTGTGATATCACTTCAAAAATCTTTATAGATGAATCTAGGATCCATTGCAAAGTCTTATCTCAAGCAAATTCACGGGATAGCTGAGCTACCACTTCCTTTTGCAAGCCATAAAAGATTGTTGTCTTGAACTCTACTGAGTGCACATCACAGTTCACATCAAACCTTGAAAATGCTTCTTTCAAATTGTGCAAGAACTGTCTTGGGGGCTCATCCATCTTCACTGATAAAGTATATGCTGCTCTTTTGCATCTTGAATAGACTTAAATTCCATGTTAAATGTTCCTGTTCATTAAAGCTGTGTATAAAAATGACATGGCCAGGATCCATTGTCAGATGGAAAAAAACAATCATATTGAGTTATTGGAACGTTCAAAGTGCAATACAATTCAAGCACCCCCTCCAGATTTTCTTTTATAGTCACACCCACATCTTTTCTAAAAGGTTTCATTAGACTATTAAGAGATTTGATGATGTTAAGTCGATTAACATATGCTATGTCCTGACCCATCTGTTCTGTTCAGCATTACAATCCACAAGCTGACTCTCCAACACTGGAGACTGGCCAGCCCTTAGTAAATGTTCATCAGTTGGCAGAGTTCCCTGACTGTGACTTGGCCTAGACCCAGTGAGAGTCAATCACTGCTGTTCATTGGGCATTGAACACAGCCCGGATTTCTGAAATCCAAATTGTTCCCATTTTATTACTCTAAGATGGGAATGCAAATCATGTATCTCTTTATAAAGTGTAGAGCCCTCACTGCTCAGTTTTACTATTAAATCAGTCATTTCTGTGACCTGTACTTTGTAATCTTCCATATTTCCCTAGCAGATTGTTATTATGTTTGCGTAGTGATTGCACTTCTGACAAAGCAAGATCCCTGTTTGCCCGGATACCTTATATAACCGTTTTATTTAGTGGTTAATCTACCCCACACTTTGTTCCAACTGCTTCCCTTTCTGCACAACCTCCACATTTAAAGCTTCACATTTGGCCTTCAATTGTGCACAGGACTGCTCCCCTCGGGGGTTCCATCTAACTGAAGCACTCTTTCACACATCGCTGCCACTTCTCTTTGTGATTCTGCAATGATCTCATCATCCATCCTTTTCAAATCAATCTATGGAGAATGAACCACGTTGTTACACCCACATGGATTATGCAATCCTGCTGGTTCTTTCTTTCATTTCAGTTAAAAAGTTTAAGCAAACAAGAATGTAGCACTGTTCCTTCCGCAAGCAGCTGCTCAGCGGATTCTTTATCAATTTCTGATAACAACTGCTTCCACCAAATAGCAATAAATGCTGACGTCCAGTTTGCAAGAGCATACAATTTAGTTGGGGAGGTAAGGGGAACAGTGCGAGGGGATAAGGGGAGGGAAGTGTAGTACATAGGCTAAACAGTAAATACATAAATACAATAAATAAGAACAATAAATAAGAAGTGCAGCTAGCTGGTGGCAGGTGCACAGATAAGTGCAGACCTCAGGTGTCAGGGGCTGTAGGGATACAGAAACAGCCCCAGATCTCAAGGGTTGCCAGGGGGGCAGTGCAGGTGTGCAACTGGCAGGGAGGGGACCTGGGACTGAGAACAGAGGGCAGCCACGGGGCCAAAGTAGTTTCAGTCAGGAGTTTAGCTGGGGAGATTAGGAGAGAAAGTAGAAGCCAAGAGTAAGAACTCGAGGTGCTTCCGGGAACCGGAGATGGTTCGCCTCGATTTTCATAGAGGCAGGGAGGCTGTTCCAGAGGGAGGCCCCAGCCGAAGAAAGAGATCTACGACCAACTTGTTGCTTGGAGAAGCAACTGACCCTGAGGGAGTTGGAACAGAATGAGCAAAGAGCTCGGGAAGGAAGATATTTAGGAAGAGAGAGTTGAAGGTATTGAGGCACCAGGCCGCAGAAAGCCCTCTGGACAATGCAGAGGATTTTTAACTTAATCCTTGCAGCCATTGGTAGACAGTGCAGAAAATTCAGTCCTGGAGAGATACAATCCATGGGCTTGAGAGCAAGGACAAGTCTTGCAGTCCTGTTTTGGATGAGTTGCAGAGGGCGGAGAATAGAGGCAGGCAGATTTAGAAATAGGCTTTTGCAGTAGCCCAGCATAGAGAGAACAAGAGCTCTGGAGACAGTGATCTTCTGGGGGAAGGAGAGGGAAGGAAGAATAACTCTGAGGAGGTGCAGCTGTTAGTGTGACTTCTTAGAGACATCAGAGATGTGAGGAGAGAAGGAAAGAGTGGAGTTGAAGATGACCACAAGGTTTTTAGCCTCATAAGTGAGAGCAGGAAGAGGGCCAAGAGAGGCCGGCCAGAGAATGACAGGAAAGGAGGGAGCGGGTGTGCTGATGAGGAGAATCACAGTCTTACCTGCATTAAGGCAGAGGTCATTGGTGGCACACCACTCGTGGATAGCAGACAGATAGTCAGAGATGAGAGAAGGAGAAGAGGTGGCTGAAGTGAGCCTGAAAAAGAGCTGAGTTTCATCTGCATAGCACTGAAAGCTGTGGCAGAGAGCAGCAATGCGGTGGGCAAGAAGTGCTGGGCATTGGTTGAACAGCCAGGGAGAGAAGTTAGACCCCAGGGGAACGCCACAGGTAGAGAAAGAGATACAGGAGAAGAAGGACCCAAGTTGGATCTGGGAGGGTTGATCAGAGAGGAAGGAAGTCAGCCAAGCCAGGGCCTGATCGGTGATACCCAGGTTGTCATGGAGACAGTTGAGCAGGATTGCATGGTTGACCGTGTCAAAGGCAGAATAGAGACAGATAACAAGTTTAATATAACTCACAGAGGAGAGCAACTGCAAAGAACATTGCCATACGTTTTGCAGTACATACAGTAAAAACGTGTGCCGGCTAATTAGATGGACCCTATACAGCTACCACCTTTATCAATAAGGGATGGCAGTTTATTGGTCCCAGCCCAGTCCGCTGTCTTCCATTTTGTGAGTGCTGGAGGGCTCACCTTCTTCTCACGTTGAAGGTCAGAAAAATAAATAAATCATACTTCTACTATACAGCTTATTTTATCACTCATACTGTGCACTTGGCAGGCCTCAAGATGGACACACCGGAGGTTCTGGGGCACTCTAACCTTCACACAGACATTTCAATCACTCCCTCTGTAATTTATTCCTCCCAGCACCTCGCAATAGAAATCACATGATTGTCACTCAACAATGTGCCCTGTCCATCCTCTTTAATCATTTCAGGACTTGTTACTTTGGGGTTGGTGGTCAAAGGGCACCTGGTGTCATGGAATTTGGGGATCTTAGGGTTTAGTCAGTGATATGGGCTATAACTTATGGTCACTCGGGAATAGGCTGGGTCATGCTTTGGCCAATGTGAGATAACATGCACAACAGGCGCCGGTCGTTGATTGTGGCTTGTAGGGCACATTCCTCTTGGGTGAAAGACAACTCTTTGTAACACTTTCAAGAACAATGAATAAACAGTGTGATGTTGGGGGTGCAAACTGACCTCAGGGGAACTTGGGCATGACTGGAGAATTCTGTGACCACCTGGATTTGGGCTTGGTGCATGTAATGCCGCATTTGCCCTGCAAGCCTTCTCTTCTACCTAGGATTATTATTATCTATGATATGATATGGCATTTGTAACGCGCCTATACACAAGTGTTTCAAGGCGCGACGAGGCAGGGAGGGGGGAACAAGGGGAGACAGACAGAGATCCTACTAGGCCAGGTGTCATTCAGATCGCGTAAGTGCATGGGTAGAGGGGAAGGGAAAAGTGCAAGGGGGAAAGGGAGAGGGGAAAGTGCAGTACAGGGTTAATAAAATTCAAGATAAATAATAAGGGCCAGCTGGTGGCAAGTGCAAGATAAGTGCGGACAAGTGCTGGGAAGGGGGGCTGTAGGGATACAGATACAGTCCCAGAGTGCAGGGGTTGCCAGGGAGGCAGTGCAGGGGAGAGTGGCTGGGTCAAGGAGCGAGATTGGAGAGTGGCCCAGTTGCAGATTCAGTGCAGTTTCAGTGATTTAGCAGGGGAGATGTGGAGAGAAAGCAGAAGCAAAGAGGAAGGTTTTGAGGTGCTTCCGGAACCGGAGATGGTTCTCCTCAAGTTTCAGGGAGGCAGGAAGGCTGTTCCAGAGGGAGGGCCCTGCTCCAGAGAGAGATCTCCCCCCAACTCGTTGCTTGGAGAAGCGGCTGACCCTGAGGGAGTTGGAGGCGGAGGAGCGAAGAGCTCGAGAAGGAAGATATTTAGGAAGAGAGAGTTGCAGGTATTTTGGCCCCAGGCCCCAGAAGGCCTTGTGGACAATGCAGAGGGTTTTGAACTTAATCCTCACAGCCACTGAGAGCCAGTGTAGCGATTTCAGTCCTGGAGAAATACAGTCCCTGGGCTTGAAGCCAAGGACAAGTCTCGCAGACCTGTTCTGGATGAGTTGCAGAGGGCAGAGAGTAGAGGCAGGCAGATTTAGACAGATGCTGTTACAGAGGTCCAGCTTCGAGAGAACCAGGGCTCTGGAGAGAGTGAGCTTCTGGGGGAAGGAGAGGAAACGAAGGATACCTTTGAGGAGGTGCAGCTGGTAGTTTGACTTCTTAGAAACGTCAGAAATGTGAGGAGAGAAGGAAAGTGTGGAGTCAAAGATGACCCCAAGGTTTTTTGCCTTGCAGATAGGAGCAGGAAGAAGACCAAGAGAGTCCGGCCAGAGAGCTGCAGGGAAGGAGGGAATGGGTGTGCCGATGGGTAGAATCTCAGTCTTACTGGCATTAAGGCAGAGGTCATTGGTGGCACACCATTCCTGGATAGCAGAAAGACAGTCAGAGATGAGGGAAGGAGAAGAGGAGGCTGAGGTTAGGCTGAAAATGAGCTGGGTATCATCCGCGTAGCACTAAAAGTAGGGGCAGAGAGCGGCTATGCGGGAGGCAAGGAGTGCCAGATACTGGTTGAACGGCCAGGGAGAGAGGTTAGATCCCTGGGGGACACCACAGGTAGAGAAAAAGATGTCAGAGAGCAAGGACCCCAGTTGGACCTGGGAGGGTCGATTGGAGAGGAAAGAGGTCAGCCACGCCAGGGCCTGACCAGTGATACCCAGGTTATCACGGAGACAGTTGAGCAGGATGGCATGGTTGACAGTATCAAAGGCAGAAGAGAGATCGAGCAAAATGAGAACACACAGAGTGTTAGAATCAAGGTTCGAGAGGAGGTCCTCACGGGTGTTCAGGAGAGTAGTTTCCATGCTTCTGGCAGCTCAGAAGCCAGACTGATGGTCATGAAGACTACCAACAGATTCAGCATGGAGATTAAGCTGGGAGATGGCCAGTTTCTCCAGGAGCTTGCCCAGGAAGGGAGTGATGGAGATTGGGCGATAGTTAGCCGGGCAGGAGGGGTCAGAAGAGGGTTTCTTAAGAAGAGGGTGCACAAGGGAGTGCTTAAGGGGGGATGGGAAGACTCCGGAGGCGAAGGAGTGATTGCAGAAATCAGCCAGGGCAGGAGCCAGGGAGTGAATGTGGTCCTTGATAATTTTGGAGGAACAGGGGTGGACCTGTTTTGATGAGACTTTCATAGATTGGACTTGTCTGGAAACCTCGTCAGCAGAAAAAAGGGGAAAGGCAGAGAAGGAGGGAGGAGGGGTGGCTGCAGAAGGGTCAGAGGAAGAGCAGGGAATAGAGGGGGGAAGTGATAGAAGGAGAGTGAGGACAGGATGTCCTGAGTTTTTGAAATGAAGTGAGAGGCCAGTGCCGTGCAGAGGGCCTGGGAGGGGACAGGAGAGGTAGAGACTGCAGCAGGGTTGGCCAGATTTTAAAGAGTTCAGCTGAATTGTTAGCTGCTGTGAAGATACGGGCTTGGATAAGGGCTCTCTTCTTGGTGAGAACGGAGAGCCGGTATTGCCTTTGGGGCAGGACAGTTTGTCAGAGGATGAGCATGAAGCACGCCATTTCCTCATACCAGGAGTTACATTTGGCTTTGGGCTTCAGGCGAATTCTCATGACAGGGGCAAGGATATCAAGATTATCAGATATAGCAGAGTGGAGAGTGGAGAGGGCTGTGTCAGGGTGAGAGTCAGCCGAAGGGGGGGGGCCAGAAGGTGGCGGCGAAAGCCTCAACTGACACGCGCTTCATGGGTCGGGTGACCGAGAAGGAGGGTGGCATTGATGAAGGTGGCTTTGCCTGAGGGGTAAGGAAGGTGAGGTGGGAGGATAGGAGAAAGTGATCACTCCAGGAGAGAGGACTGGAGAGAGGGACAGAGAGGGGAAGGTCAGGAGAGATCAGAGCATCAAGAGTGTGCCCTGCAGAATGAGTCGGCCCAGAATAGAGAGTGAGAGAGAGTCGCAGAGGTCGCGAATGAGTCCAGAGGGGGGACAGGAGGCATCCAGGTGAATTTTGGAGTCTCCAAGAAAGCGGAGTTGAGTGGTTGAGGACAGGAGTGAGGAGGAGAGGTCCCCCCACTCGAAGAGGAAGGAGAACATTTGACCGGGTGGCCGATAGATAGTAGCCACAGTAAGAGAATGGCTAGGAGAGAGAGAGATTCGGCAGACAAGGCATTCAAAAGAGGAGTAGGTCTGCGTAGGAGTGACAGTGGCAGGAATCCACTCAGGGAAGATAAGGGCAACACCCCCCCCCTAGCACGGTTAGGCCTGGGCACGGAGAGGATCTTGTAACCGTCAGGTAAGGCGTGTCAAAGCTGGTGACAGAGCTGGCCGTAAACCAAGTCTCAGTGAGACCAAGGACATCAAGGTCCAGTTCCTCAAGAAGGCGACAGATATCAGAGGAATGTTTGATGGCAGAGCGAGAGTTAAGAGTGGCAATGTGGAGAAGGTTGCCATTCTTAAAGGACTTCTGGGGAGGGATAAGATCAGAGGTACGCCCTGCGGAGGTGAAGAAGGAGCATGAGAAGGGGCAGGGAGGGAGGGTGAAGGCAAGGTAGCTGAGGACAGAGGAGGGGGGACAGCAGGAGAGGAAAGGAAGTTGATGAGGCGTGGGAAGCGTCTATCAAAGAGGTGAAGGTTGGCCTGAGGATCTTGGACCAAGACGGTCCCATTAGAGTAGACATTAATGATGGCCTTAGAAGAGTGGAAGGAGGCCAAGAGGACATCCCAACTGGTGCCACCATTAATGGGAGAAGAGGAGAAAGGAGAGAGCACAGAGACCATATGAAGGGTCCATAGGTCAGGTGAAGGCACGAAAAAGAGGATGTCAGTGAGAGTTTCCTTGGAGGAGGCACTAGTGTAGGTGTCAGCGATAGGGAGGCCTGGGTTGGAGACCAGGGTTTCCTTTTTAAACTTTTTCCTACCAGATTTAGTGAGGAGAGCAGGATAGTCAATGGAGAAGCAGTTAGAGAAGATAGGCGAGATAGAGAGCACCATGGAATAGGAGGGAGGGGGGGAAGACAGACGAGAGCAAGCGGACAAGATAGTGAGTGGCAAGCCCTAGTTTACCACATTGCAGAACAAAGTAAACACAGTAAATGCGTATTACGTAACCAGTGGAGAGGCCACCTAAGTTTGAGAATCCTGAGTGGGGAGAAAAATCCCTAGTTTACCACAATTGCAGAACACAGTAAACACAGTAAATGCGTATTAGGTAACCAGTGGAGAGGCCACCTAAGTTTGAGAATCCTGAGTGGGGAGAAAAAGCTCTAGTTTGCCACAATTGTAGAACACAGTAAACACAGTAAATGCGTATTAGGTAACCAGTGGAGAGGCCACCTAAGTTTGAGAATCCTGTGTGGGGAGAAAAAGCCCTAGTTTACCGCAATTGCAGAACAACAGTGAAGTGTAGGCACCCTGCATAATGAAGTGACATGGGTGAAGGATGAGGTGGGCTGGGGAGCACGTGGAGCTTACAAGACGGAACGGCTCCAGGCGTCCCATGTGACACAACGGGAGCCACAGCCGTAGGAGCCGCCCTTTGCCTAGGGGGGCCAGTAGCCGATGGGGGCTGCCGGGCAGGCGGGCTGCCCAGGGGGGTAAGATTTAAGGCAGGAGGAGGAGAGGAAGGGTAGGGGATGTGGACGGGCAATGAAGCGGGGAGGGAGAGAGGAGGACCAGGAAGTGGCTTCAGGGCGAGGGGGCAGCACAACACGCTCAGGAGCGTGACAAAAGCACAATACAGTTTGTTCAATTTTAAATAATAAAAAACCTCACAGGAGGCCCCATGGGTCCTGGCAGGGCTGAGCCTCACGTCTGGTCACACAGGGCTACCGGCGACCGCTCGATCCCGCACCACTCAACAAAGAAGCGAGCGTGGAGAGCACCTGTCGTGCAGTCCTGGAGGGACAAGGAAAGGCCCAATCAGAGGGGGGTGGGCGGGCAGGGGGGCGGGGAGGGCGAGAGGAGGACCAGGAAGTGGCTGCAGGCGGAGGGGGCAGGGGGCAGCACAACACGCTCAGGAGTGCGAGAAAAGCACAATACAGTTTGTACAATTTTAAATAATAAAAAACCTCACAGGAGGCCCCGTGGGTCCTGGCAGGGCTGAGCCTCATGTCTGGTCACACAGGGCTACCGGCGACCGCTCAATCCCGCTCTGCTCAAAAAAGCGATGTCACCCGTACCTTGGACAACACCATGTAGTTAAACTGTAATTGATTATATTAACATGGGGTCCTGCTGGATCGGAAGGTGTCCCTCTCACTGTCCCCCTCCCCTTGGCTCATCACAGTGTCTCGAAAGCATCTTGCATTACTTTAAAGCACCAATGGGGGACAGAGCTGCCCACTTCCCAACACCACTAGGACAATTCAAAGCATGCCTAGCCCAGCACACTATGGCAGCTATAAGGTGCCATGTCTCACAAATGCACTTAGCCAAAACATCTTCCTGGCCAATGTACCAAATGTAAGAAATATTCTTCTCCACGTTTCTGTTAACACAGCTATATTGGATTGTGGATTCCTTGACTAGACATCAGAAGAATTAGTACTGCACTAGGCACACACCAATTTTTAACACTGCAAACTGTAAATTGAACACACCACACAATAACAGACCAGCATACAGGCTCACAATCTATATTTGTGTATAGCACATTTTAGATCTATTAACAAGGTGATCTGTTTTCTATTTGCATTGTTTATAGGTAATAAAAGAAGAAAGACAATATATAATACTGTAATGCAAATAGATAAACAAGGATAGGATACCTATTTACACCTGACATAAGGCAACTTGAGTTGTCTTCACTTTTTCCTATTGAATATTGATTTAGAAAGTGTGCATGTTGCATAACAGAAAGACATTTTTAAGAGGGTGCTTTACCAAATATGTAATAAAAAGTCCAAACTTAAAGAATTACACTATAGATAAAACACAGTTTTGAGGACCCAGTCCAGCTTCCCACACCAGCATTTAATGCTCAACTAGCAAATTATAAATTCAACCGTGCATGTTGAGAAGAGAGAACACAGAAAACAGAATGTGCAATTTTACATTTACAATTTTGTTTGGATTCTATAAACACTAATTAGCACTCATTGATATTTTGCGTACCACGGAATAACATCCTTAGCTGCTTCCCCCTGTTTGCTATTAGTAGATTGGGTATTAAATTAAAACACAGCCTGGTAAGCACTTTTCTTTGTTTATGAAAGCAAATGCACTTTAGAAACAGCCTCTATTCTCATTTACCCTTTGCCTCTCAACTAAGGTTGGGTTAGTCTAAGGTTAGAGATAATGGGCTCGCTTGGATAGATGAATTATTCCCACAACCCATTTTTATTTTGCCAAATACCTTGATCCCTGTTTATCATGGAGATAGAGGGCCCTTTGAGTCAGTTTGACCTGGCCAAACCACCCCATTAAAGGAAATGCTCCTTTTTTTGGACCCTACTAATACTCACTTGAGACCCTTGCACTACCAGCCCTTTTGGCCTGCTTGCAGTTTCAGCGGCTGTCTCAGAACCAGTTGACAGCCCCCACCATTCATCCTAGACCTCTCTGGGACACTGCTTTTGAATTCTGTCATGCAGCCAGCCAGCCAGATATCACCTCGCTCAAAGTCCTTGTTCAAGGGCCAAGCATGAATTGTCAAAATGCCCCTATGCTCGAACAGCACAACCACAAACGACAGCCTGACTTTTTCAGTTTTATGATCTTTTCTCACTAATTTTGAAAACACAGCCCGGGTCCTTACTCTCAATCAGAGCTTGGGATATCTCAGCCCGTTTTAAAGTATTTGCAAAAAGCTGTGCTGAAAAGCACAGGCACCCTTGCAGAAAGTCCACACAAAAAGTACTTTCTTCCAGCTTGGAGTCCTTTATAAGCTTTTCTCAGAACCCAGCCAAGCACATATCAACTCTGCACATTTCTATCCACCTCTCTGTCAATGTCGCTTCCTTCCCTCTAGGCCCTTGTGTCACTCCCTCTTTAACATGTGACAGAGCCTTCGAGAAAAATCCAACTCTTCTTGGGTTCAACCATCTTGTGTAGATTTCCAGTTTATCACTCTGTTTTTTTCAAATTTCACGCCTGACAACTGTTCCTTCCAACACTTGGAAGAAAATGCAACATCCCATCCTCTCTTCCTGCACCTCTGATTGAACAATGACCTTGTAAAACCACGGAATTTGTCTTACAAAACAGGCTGTTGACTTTTTAATGTCTGCTTTTATTTTCTGAATCAAAGCTGTTTTATTTAAGGAAAGCTGTTTTGTCCATTCACATGCTGTAATGTTAATATGTAAATATGTTAAGTCTTGCAGCCCCCAAATTGAACATCCTTTTGTTTGCCCTCAATGCTACACATTAGTACTATTATGCCAAATCACACACAGTACGTGCTGCATGTTAGCATCAGATGAAATTAGTGGCATACTGTTTCTCTTCAAATTAGTGGAACACTATTTCCCTACAATGTGCCGACTTCAAAATAGCAGGATATCGAAAGTAGCGTGAACGCATGAGCACAGGTGCTTCAAGAGATCCATGCTCTTGTCCATGCCTTTGAGATAAGTTCACTCAGAGATTAATTAAAATGAGGCGGCAGGATATTGTTCCTACCTTATGTTGAATACATATGTATTTAGCATCTTAAAAAAATGTAGGAGGGCATCTGCTGCCTTTTCAAAAGGAAAATGGCGCAGATGCTGTGCAACTCATCTCAGTTTTCAATGACAGTTCTTAGAGGGTAGTTGCCAGCTTCTGAGTGAGTGCATAGGATACCACTTGTTAGAGCTTGTGCTAAAAGCATGATGCCATGAGATCAACTATGGTATTTTCTTAATGCCAATGCCAACCAACCTCCAACCTCCAAAACTATTCCGGGCATAATCAGTGCTGCTAACTAAAACAATTTATTTTAACTTGTTTTCTACCACTGTGGCTATTGCTTTATAGATTTCAGCCATCAAAGGCTTTGTCTCATGATTGTTTAAAATCAGTAAATTGAGTTTCTAATTCTGCACCATCCGTAGCATCTACACCTGCACAGTCATGCAAGTCTTCCCGCCCCTGAGCTACTGGACTCCTCTTATTCTGCCCATATCTCACTTTCACAGGGAATCGCTGTAATGACAATGCCCCTGAAGTAATTCTTGACTGAGCCAAGTTCCCTGACCTGATCCTTTTACTCTGAAAGAATTGCAGGGGCTGATAATTAGTCTCAGCAATCACCCACTCTCCTTGAATAACTGGATGGAAATGTTTAAATACCCAATCAGTTGTCAAAAGTGCTTTTTCATATTCATAGAATTTTGTTTCCACCTGTGACGATGCTTTCCTAGCAAATGCAATGGTTATGTGATTTTAATCATGCTTTTGAATGACGAAATCTACACTTGGCCCGATAGATATTAATTTCAACAACCTCAAGGAAACAAACCATTGACTGATAGTAAAAGTTAAGACTCAGGTACAGCGACCGGCGCAAGAACCAAACCAAACACACATCCCCCACAACCACCTAACAATGCAGAAGAACAAGTAACAGACCCAAACAACGCATGCACTTCTGGCCTGACTTTTTTAGGCACGGGCACAAGAAGAAAGGAATGAGAAGGGGGAAGAGGAAAATGTCAAGGGATGCTGACACGATTTCAACTACAGCAAACTTAGTTTTGAATTTATCAAATAGGACCCTAAAAAGTCAGGTGACAAAGACACAACCGGCCTAAAGTTTGTACGTGCTTACAGTACCAATCTCTTCAATACTAAAATTGAGATACACAATTTCATTTGCAAACTCAATTAGAGGTGTTCTATGTGGAATTAGAAACCAGAGGAGACAGTCCTGTTGGCAATCCTGAGTTCATCGAATTGAAACCGAAAAGCACTTTCTCCACTCTAATGAATGTCCCATCAATAGAAATGTTCAAAAAGATGATCCTAGCAGACATCAAGAAACTCAATTTTGAGAAAGGCAAACATAACAATCTGACCAGAGGTGAACTTTCACAGATACGGTTGTTGTATTCAGATTCCAACATTACTATATGTCTAGCAGATAAAGGAGGAGCAATAGTTATTCTGAACATTGAAAACTATCTCAACGAATTTGAGAGACAATTGAACAACAGTTCTATTTATGCTAGACTCGAATGAGACCCAATGGACAAAATCATGAACGAGCTTGAAGACATTCTTAAATTGGCTGAAGGAATGGAGTGGATTACGAGCAATACCAGAGCCTTTCTATTCACTTAATACCCACAGACACCTCACTTTTACCTGTTGCCCAAGATGCATAAAGGTTTAATCAATCCACCAGGATGACCAATAGTAGCAGCAACAGGAGGGATTTTGCAACCAGTTGGTGCATACATCGACTTCTTTCTTCAAACTTTGATACAAAAACATCTACATACATCAAAGACAGCACCCACCTCCTATAGATGCTTAACAAAATACAACTCAATGAAAAAAGCATACTCTTTGCCATAGATGTATGTAGCTTGTACACTAGTATTCCCCATAATGAAGGTCAGGAAGCTGTTGAATGGCTCCTTTTACAAGAAGAAGAAATTGGAGCATCCAAATAATTTATAATGATACTTCTACAATGCATCGCCAATAACTCCTCTTCAAGCATAAGAACACATTGGATACGGCTATGGGAGCCACAATGGCACCACCTATGCCAACAGTTGTACGCACAGATTTGATGTTCAACACATCCCCAACCATCCGAGAATGTCTAAGCACATTTCTAAATGGGTAGGCTATATAGACAACATATTTGGAGTGTGGCATGGAGAGCATGAACAGCTCCAAGAATGTTTGACCTATATCAACACCATTAATCCCCAGATACAGTTTACAGCAGAAACCGGGAATCCTGGTATACACTATTTGGACATAACAATCAAAGTTCAGGATCAAAAAATCTCTACAACGCTGTTCAACAAGCCCACCAACAGGAACAATCTGCTACACAGATTCAGTTGTCACCCACAACAGACACTTAAGAACTTACCTTATGGGCAGATATTAAGAATTAAGAACATTGTGAGTGACCAATTGGATTGTGATGCACAACTGTCCAGTGTATGCACTAAACTGAAAGAAAGAAACTGATTTGGCAACAACAATGACCAAAACTGGAACCAAAAACGAGATAACTTACTGAACAAAGAAACAAGGGAGAACCTCACTGGGAGTAGTGTTCATCTCAAAATTCTCTGCCCAAAGTCAGCAAATCAGGAAAAGCAATACAAAGCACTGGAACATCCTTACCAGCGATGAGAGAACAAAAGTCGTGTTCAGTGATCCACCCACCTTTGCTTTCCAAAGGAGCAACAATCTAAGGCTTGTCAACGCTACAACCAAGAATACACAACAACTCATAACGAAGAACATGGGCACTTTCCCGTGCTTAAACTGTGGTAATTGTAACAACATTATCAAAGGTTCATTCATCTATCATTTAATTCACTTTTGTTTCATTTATTGATGAGGCATTCAGTACACCATTAACCCTGCAATGGTCCACTTGCTCACCGACTATCAATTGTACAAAGGTCTGTGCCTCATCTTTTTCATGTGCCATGTTCTTTTAAGATTGTCTTTTGACCCTTTGCTGTTTGGGTCCTCCTATGCATTTCTCCTTTCTTTTTCATTATCTTCACACAACTGAATGGAGCCAATAGTTTGGTTTAATTCTAGATTAAACCACACTACTTTCTTGTGTGTGTTTTTATTGTTGATGTTATCATCATTTGGTTTTCTTAATTTAAAATCACTATGCAACTCAGTTTGTTTGGCCAATGGTGGATCACTCGTGCCTTCAGTGTGGGAAGTGTGGCTAGTTAGTCATGTGTTAATGCCCTGTTCAATGTCACACTTATCTTCTGCATTGTCACTCAGCTGTTGGTTTTACCCAGTGCAGAGCCTTTGTATCTGCTCAGCTAACATTTTCACGTGTGCCTCTAAGCAATGGAATCTATCCTGACCTCTAATATCTTCCCTCTGCATTCTAGTCTGGTACTGGTTGGATTCATATTGGTCAGTCCTATGTTGGTTTCATTCAGGAGACTGACTCCTGTTAGTGTTTCCCCTGAACTCCTAGGAGAGTGGAGGTGGGGACAGTAGGATGGCTGTCCTCTGTCCAAGATTTCCTTGTAAGGAGGCCTGAACATAGGAGTGAGGGCTGTCGGTCACATTATGTCTCCCATTTGATTGATACTGCTCCCTTTGCTGATTTCCATTTTCAATGAATCTGTCTACATATTCTGCCCCTGTTTGATTGCCATATATCATTGTAGCAGGGTTAAATCTACTCTGTGCTCCCAATGACTGGTAAGGTCTGTTATGTAGTTGACAGGGGTTTTGTTAGACCCGACCATGTCATACTAAAACTCACTTGTGGCCAATTGCCATTTACCTGGGACTAATGTAGGTATCTCTCAGACTTGGGTCTGTGGATTGAAACACAGTTACCTGATGTGCTGCCTTTCCTTGCATGGCTACACCGTTCTGTTTCTGCAATGAGTCATTCTTTGTTTGAGCAGCCTCTAATGGCATTTCTCCTGACCTAATTTCTAACACTGGAGGGGCAGTTCCTTTGGCCTTCTGCTTTGATTCCTTGCTTTTACTCTCACTGTGTGATATCACTTCAAAAATCTTTATAGATGAATCTAGGATCCATTGCAAAGTCTTATCTCAAGCAAATTCACGGGATAGCTGAGCTACCACTTCCTTTTGCAAGCCATAAAAGATTGTTGTCTTGAACTCTACTGAGTGCACATCACAGTTCACATCAAACCTTGAAAATGCTTCTTTCAAATTGTGCAAGAACTGTCTTGGGGGCTCATCCATCTTCACTGATAAAGTATATGCTGCTCTTTTGCATCTTGAATAGACTTAAATTCCATGTTAAATGTTCCTGTTCATTAAAGCTGTGTATAAAAATGACATGGCCAGGATCCATTGTCAGATGGAAAAAAACAATCATATTGAGTTATTGGAACGTTCAAAGTGCAATACAATTCAAGCACCCCCTCCAGATTTTCTTTTATAGTCACACCCACATCTTTTCTAAAAGGTTTCATTAGACTATTAAGAGATTTGATGATGTTAAGTCGATTAACATATGCTATGTCCTGACCCATCTGTTCTGTTCAGCATTACAATCCACAAGCTGACTCTCCAACACTGGAGACTGGCCAGCCCTTAGTAAATGTTCATCAGTTGGCAGAGTTCCCTGACTGTGACTTGGCCTAGACCCAGTGAGAGTCAATCACTGCTGTTCATTGGGCATTGAACACAGCCCGGATTTCTGAAATCCAAATTGTTCCCATTTTATTACTCTAAGATGGGAATGCAAATCATGTATCTCTTTATAAAGTGTAGAGCCCTCACTGCTCAGTTTTACTATTAAATCAGTCATTTCTGTGACCTGTACTTTGTAATCTTCCATATTTCCCTAGCAGATTGTTATTATGTTTGCGTAGTGATTGCACTTCTGACAAAGCAAGATCCCTGTTTGCCCGGATACCTTATATAACCGTTTTATTTAGTGGTTAATCTACCCCACACTTTGTTCCAACTGCTTCCCTTTCTGCACAACCTCCACATTTAAAGCTTCACATTTGGCCTTCAATTGTGCACAGGACTGCTCCCCTCGGGGGTTCCATCTAACTGAAGCACTCTTTCACACATCGCTGCCACTTCTCTTTGTGATTCTGCAATGATCTCATCATCCATCCTTTTCAAATCAATCAATCTATGGAGAATGAACCACGTTGTTACACCCACATGGATTATGCAATCCTGCTGGTTCTTTCTTTCATTTCAGTTAAAAAGTTTAAGCAAACAAGAATGTAGCACTGTTCCTTCCGCAAGCAGCTGCTCAGCGGATTCTTTATCAATTTCTGATAACAACTGCTTCCACCAAATAGCAATAAATGCTGACGTCCAGTTTGCAAGAGCATACAATTTAGTTGGGGAGGTAAGGGGAACAGTGCGAGGGGATAAGGGGAGGGAAGTGTAGTACATAGGCTAAACAGTAAATACATAAATACAATAAATAAGAACAATAAATAAGAAGTGCAGCTAGCTGGTGGCAGGTGCACAGATAAGTGCAGACCTCAGGTGTCAGGGGCTGTAGGGATACAGAAACAGCCCCAGATCTCAAGGGTTGCCAGGGGGGCAGTGCAGGTGTGCAACTGGCAGGGAGGGGACCTGGGACTGAGAACAGAGGGCAGCCACGGGGCCAATGTAGTTTCAGTCAGGAGTTTAGCTGGGGAGATTAGGAGAGAAAGTAGAAGCCAAGAGTAAGAACTCGAGGTGCTTCCGGGAACCGGAGATGGTTCGCCTCGATTTTCATAGAGGCAGGGAGGCTGTTCCAGAGGGAGGCCCCGGCCGAAGAAAGAGATCTACGACCAACTTGTTGCTTGGAGAAGCAACTGACCCTGAGGGAGTTGGAACAGAATGAGCAAAGAGCTCGGGAAGGAAGATATTTAGGAAGAGAGAGTTGAAGGTATTGAGGCACCAGGCCGCAGAAAGCCCTCTGGACAATGCAGAGGATTTTTAACTTAATCCTTGCAGCCATTGGTAGACAGTGCAGAAAATTCAGTCCTGGAGAGATACAATCCATGGGCTTGAGAGCAAGGACAAGTCTTGCAGTCCTGTTTTGGATGAGTTGCAGAGGGCGGAGAATAGAGGCAGGCAGATTTAGAAATAGGCTTTTGCAGTAGCCCAGCATAGAGAGAACAAGAGCTCTGGAGACAGTGATCTTCTGGGGGAAGGAGAGGGAAGGAAGAATAACTCTGAGGAGGTGCAGCTGTTAGTGTGACTTCTTAGAGACATCAGAGATGTGAGGAGAGAAGGAAAGAGTGGAGTTGAAGATGACCACAAGGTTTTTAGCCTCATAAGTGAGAGCAGGAAGAGGGCCAAGAGAGGCCGGCCAGAGAATGACAGGAAAGGAGGGAGCGGGTGTGCTGATGAGGAGAATCACAGTCTTACCTGCATTAAGGCAGAGGTCATTGGTGGCACACCACTCGTGGATAGCAGACAGATAGTCAGAGATGAGAGAAGGAGAAGAGGTGGCTGAAGTGAGCCTGAAAAAGAGCTGAGTTTCATCTGCATAGCACTGAAAGCTGTGGCAGAGAGCAGCAATGCGGTGGGCAAGAAGTGCTGGGCATTGGTTGAACAGCCAGGGAGAGAAGTTAGACCCCAGGGGAACGCCACAGGTAGAGAAAGAGATACAGGAGAAGAAGGACCCAAGTTGGATCTGGGAGGGTTGATCAGAGAGGAAGGAAGTCAGCCAAGCCAGGGCCTGATCGGTGATACCCAGGTTGTCATGGAGACAGTTGAGCAGGATTGCATGGTTGACCGTGTCAAAGGCAGAATAGAGACAGATAACAAGTTTAATATAACTCACAGAGGAGAGCAACTGCAAAGAACATTGCCATACGTTTTGCAGTACATACAGTAAAAACGTGTGCCGGCTAATTAGATGGACCCTATACAGCTACCACCTTTATCAATAAGGGATGGCAGTTTATTGGTCCCAGCCCAGTCCGCTGTCTTCCATTTTGTGAGTGCTGGAGGGCTCACCTTCTTCTCACGTTGAAGGTCAGAAAAATAAATAAATCATACTTCTACTATACAGCTTATTTTATCACTCATACTGTGCACTTGGCAGGCCTCAAGATGGACACACCGGAGGTTCTGGGGCACTCTAACCTTCACACAGACATTTCAATCACTCCCTCTGTAATTTATTCCTCCCAGCACCTCGCAATAGAAATCACATGATTGTCACTCAACAATGTGCCCTGTCCATCCTCTTTAATCATTTCAGGACTTGTTACTTTGGGGTTGGTGGTCAAAGGGCACCTGGTGTCATGGAATTTGGGGATCTTAGGGTTTAGTCAGTGATATGGGCTATAACTTATGGTCACTCGGGAATAGGCTGGGTCATGCTTTGGCCAATGTGAGATAACATGCACAACAGGCGCCGGTCGTTGATTGTGGCTTGTAGGGCACATTCCTCTTGGGTGAAAGACAACTCTTTGTAACACTTTCAAGAACAATGAATAAACAGTGTGATGTTGGGGGTGCAAACTGACCTCAGGGGAACTTGGGCATGACTGGAGAATTCTGTGACCACCTGGATTTGGGCTTGGTGCATGTAATGCCGCATTTGCCCTGCAAGCCTTCTCTTCTACCTAGGATTATTATTATCTATGATATGATATGGCATTTGTAACGCGCCTATACACAAGTGTTTCAAGGCGCGACGAGGCAGGGAGGGGGGAACAAGGGGAGACAGACAGAGATCCTACTAGGCCAGGTGTCATTCAGATCGCGTAAGTGCATGGGTAGAGGGGAAGGGAAAAGTGCAAGGGGGAAAGGGAGAGGGGAAAGTGCAGTACAGGGTTAGTAAAATTCAAGATAAATAATAAGGGCCAGCTGGTGGCAAGTGCAAGATAAGTGCGGACAAGTGCTGGGAAGGGGGGCTGTAGGGATACAGATACAGTCCCAGAGTGCAGGGGTTGCCAGGGAGGCAGTGCAGGGGAGAGTGGCTGGGTCAAGGAGCGAGATTGGAGAGTGGCCCAGTTGCAGATTCAGTGCAGTTTCAGTGATTTAGCAGGGGAGATGTGGAGAGAAAGCAGAAGCAAAGAGGAAGGTTTTGAGGTGCTTCCGGAACCGGAGATGGTTCTCCTCAAGTTTCAGGGAGGCAGGAAGGCTGTTCCAGAGGGAGGGCCCTGCTGCAGAGAGAGATCTCCCCCCAACTCGTTGCTTGGAGAAGCGGCTGACCCTGAGGGAGTTGGAGGCGGAGGAGCGAAGAGCTCGAGAAGGAAGATATTTAGGAAGAGAGAGTTGCAGGTATTTTGGCCCCAGGCCCCAGAAGGCCTTGTGGACAATGCAGAGGGTTTTGAACTTAATCCTCACAGCCACTGAGAGCCAGTGTAGCGATTTCAGTCCTGGAGAAATACAGTCCCTGGGCTTGAAGCCAAGGACAAGTCTCGCAGACCTGTTCTGGATGAGTTGCAGAGGGCAGAGAGTAGAGGCAGGCAGATTTAGACAGATGCTGTTACAGAGGTCCAGCTTCGAGAGAACCAGGGCTCTGGAGAGAGTGAGCTTCTGGGGGAAGGAGAGGAAAGGAAGGATACCTTTGAGGAGGTGCAGCTGGTAGTTTGACTTCTTAGAAACGTCAGAAATGTGAGGAGAGAAGGAAAGTGTGGAGTCAAAGATGACCCCAAGGTTTTTTGCCTTGCAGATAGGAGCAGGAAGAAGACCAAGAGAGTCCGGCCAGAGAGCTGCAGGGAAGGAGGGAATGGGTGTGCCGATGAGTAGAATCTCAGTCTTACTGGCATTAAGGCAGAGGTCATTGGTGGCACACCATTCCTGGATAGCAGAAAGACAGTCAGAGATGAGGGAAGGAGAAGAGGAGGCTGAGGTTAGGCTGAAAATGAGCTGGGTATCATCCGCGTAGCACTAAAAGTAGGGGCAGAGAGCGGCTATGCGGGAGGCAAGGAGTGCCAGATACTGGTTGAACGGCCAGGGAGAGAGGTTAGATCCCTGGGGGACACCACAGGTAGAGAAAAAGATGTCAGAGAGCAAGGACCCCAGTTGGACCTGGGAGGGTCGATTGGAGAGGAAAGAGGTCAGCCACGCCAGGGCCTGACCAGTGATACCCAGGTTATCACGGAGACAGTTGAGCAGGATGGCATGGTTGACAGTATCAAAGGCAGAAGAGAGATCGAGCAAAATGAGAACACACAGAGTGTTAGAATCAAGGTTCGAGAGGAGGTCCTCACGGGTGTTCAGGAGAGTAGTTTCCATGCTTCTGGCAGCTCAGAAGCCAGACTGATGGTCATGAAGACTACCAACAGATTCAGCATGGAGATTAAGCTGGGAGATGGCCAGTTTCTCCAGGAGCTTGCCCAGGAAGGGAGTGATGGAGATTGGGCGATAGTTAGCCGGGCAGGAGGGGTCAGAAGAGGGTTTCTTAAGAAGAGGGTGCACAAGGGAGTGCTTAAGGGGGGATGGGAAGACTCCGGAGGCGAAGGAGTGATTGCAGAAATCAGCCAGGGCAGGAGCCAGGGAGTGAATGTGGTCCTTGATAATTTTGGAGGAACAGGGGTGGACCTGTTTTGATGAGACTTTCATAGATTGGACTTGTCTGGAAACCTCGTCAGCAGAAAAAAGGGGAAAGGCAGAGAAGGAGGGAGGAGGGGTGGCTGCAGAAGGGTCAGAGGAAGAGCAGGGAATAGAGGGGGGAAGTGATAGAAGGAGAGTGAGGACAGGATGTCCTGAGTTTTTGAAATGAAGTGAGAGGCCAGTGCCGTGCAGAGGGCCTGGGAGGGGACAGGAGAGGTAGAGACTGCAGCAGGGTTGGCCAGATTTTAAAGAGTTCAGCTGAATTGTTAGCTGCTGTGAAGATACGGGCTTGGATAAGGGCTCTCTTCTTGGTGAGAACGGAGAGCCGGTATTGCCTTTGGGGCAGGACAGTTTGTCAGAGGATGAGCATGAAGCACGCCATTTCCTCATACCAGGAGTTACATTTGGCTTTGGGCTTCAGGCGGATTCTCATGACAGGGGCAAGGATATCAAGATTATCAGATATAGCAGAGTGGAGAGTGGAGAGGGCTGTGTCAGGGTGAGAGTCAGCCGAAGGGGGGGGGCCAGAAGGTGGCGGCGAAAGCCTCAACTGACACGCGCTTCATGGGTCGGGTGACCGAGAAGGAGGGTGGCATTGATGAAGGTGGCTTTGCCTGAGGGGTAAGGAAGGTGAGGTGGGAGGATAGGAGAAAGTGATCACTCCAGGAGAGAGGACTGGAGAGAGGGACAGAGAGGGGAAGGTCAGGAGAGATCAGAGCATCAAGAGTGTGCCCTGCAGAATGAGTCGGCCCAGAATAGAGAGTGAGAGAGAGTCGCAGAGGTCGCGAATGAGTCCAGAGGGGGGACAGGAGGCATCCAGGTGAATTTTGGAGTCTCCAAGAAAGCGGAGTTGAGTGGTTGAGGACAGGAGTGAGGAGGAGAGGTCCCCCCACTCGAAGAGGAAGGAGAACATTTGACCGGGTGGCCGATAGATAGTAGCCACAGTAAGAGAATGGCTAGGAGAGAGAGAGATTCGGCAGACAAGGCATTCAAAAGAGGAGTAGGTCTGCGTAGGAGTGACAGTGGCAGGAATCCACTCAGGGAAGATAAGGGCAACACCCCCCCCTAGCACGGTTAGGCCTGGGCACGGAGAGGATCTTGTAACCGTCAGGTAAGGCGTGTCAAAGCTGGTGACAGAGCTGGCCGTAAACCAAGTCTCAGTGAGACCAAGGACATCAAGGTCCAGTTCCTCAAGAAGGCGACAGATATCAGAGGAATGTTTGATGGCAGAGCGAGAGTTAAGAGTGGCAATGTGGAGAAGGTTGCCATTCTTAAAGGACTTCTGGGGAGGGATAAGATCAGAGGTACGCCCTGCGGAGGTGAAGAAGGAGCATGAGAAGGGGCAGGGAGGGAGGGTGAAGACAAGGTAGCTGAGGACAGAGGAGGGGGGACAGCAGGAGAGGAAAGGAAGTTGATGAGGCGTGGGAAGCGTCTATCAAAGAGGTGAAGGTTGGCCTGAGGATCTTGGACCAAGACGGTCCCATTAGAGTAGACATTAATGATGGCCTTAGAAGAGTGGAAGGAGGCCAAGAGGACATCCCAACTGGTGCCACCATTAATGGGAGAAGAGGAGAAAGGAGAGAGCACAGAGACCATATGAAGGGTCCATAGGTCAGGTGAAGGCACGAAAAAGAGGATGTCAGTGAGAGTTTCCTTGGAGGAGGCACTAGTGTAGGTGTCAGCGATAGGGAGGCCTGGGTTGGAGACCAGGGTTTCCTTTTTAAACTTTTTCCTACCAGATTTAGTGAGGAGAGCAGGATAGTCAATGGAGAAGCAGTTAGAGAAGATAGGCGAGATAGAGAGCACCATGGAATAGGAGGGAGGGGGGGAAGACAGACGAGAGCAAGCGGACAAGATAGTGAGTGGCAAGCCCTAGTTTACCACATTGCAGAACAAAGTAAACACAGTAAATGCGTATTACGTAACCAGTGGAGAGGCCACCTAAGTTTGAGAATCCTGAGTGGGGAGAAAAATCCCTAGTTTACCACAATTGCAGAACACAGTAAACACAGTAAATGCGTATTAGGTAACCAGTGGAGAGGCCACCTAAGTTTGAGAATCCTGAGTGGGGAGAAAAAGCTCTAGTTTGCCACAATTGTAGAACACAGTAAACACAGTAAATGCGTATTAGGTAACCAGTGGAGAGGCCACCTAAGTTTGAGAATCCTGTGTGGGGAGAAAAAGCCCTAGTTTACCGCAATTGCAGAACAACAGTGAAGTGTAGGCACCCTGCATAATGAAGTGACATGGGTGAAGGATGAGGTGGGCTGGGAAGCACGTGGAGCTTACAAGACGGAACGGCTCCAGGCGTCCCATGTGACACAACGGGAGCCACAGCCGTAGGAGCCGCCCTTTGCCTAGGGGGGCCAGTAGCCGATGGGGGCTGCCAGGCATGCGGGCTGCCCAGGGGGGTAAGATTTAAGGCAGGAGGAGGAGAGGAAGGGTAGGGGATGTGGACGGGCAATGAAGCGGGGAGGGAGAGAGGAGGACCAGGAAGTGGCTTCAGGGCGAGGGGGCAGCACAACACGCTCAGGAGCGTGACAAAAGCACAATACAGTTTGTTCAATTTTAAATAATAAAAAACCTCACAGGAGGCCCCATGGGTCCTGGCAGGGCTGAGCCTCACGTCTGGTCACACAGGGCTACCGGCGACCGCTCGATCCCGCACCACTCAACAAAGAAGCGAGCGTGGAGAGCACCTGTCGTGCAGTCCTGGAGGGACCAGGAAAGGCCCAATCAGAGGGGGGTGGGCGGGCAGGGGGGCGGGGAGGGCGAGAGGAGGACCAGGAAGTGGCTGCAGGCGGAGGGGGCAGGGGGCAGCACAACACGCTCAGGAGTGCGAGAAAAGCACAATACAGTTTGTACAATTGTAAATAATAAAAAACCTCACAGGAGGCCCCGTGGGTCCTGGCAGGGCTGAGCCTCATGTCTGGTCACACAGGGCTACCGGCGACCGCTCAATCCCGCTCTGCTCAAAAAAGCGATGTCACCCGTACCTTGGACAACACCATGTAGTTAAACTGTAATTGATTATATTAACATGGGGTCCTGCTGGATCGGAAGGTGTCCCTCTCACTGTCCCCCTCCCCTTGGCTCATCACAGTGTCTCGAAAGCATCTTACATTACTTTAAAGCACCAATGGGGGACAGAGCTGCCCACTTCCCAACACCACTAGGACAATTCAAAGCATGCCTAGCCCAGCACACTATGGCAGCTATAAGGTGCCATGTCTCACAAATGCACTTAGCCAAAACATCTTCCTGGCCAATGTACCAAATGTAAGAAATATTCTTCTCCACGTTTCTGTTAACACAGCTATATTGGATTGTGGATTCCTTGACTAGACATCAGAAGAATTAGTACTGCACTAGGCACACACCAATTTTTAACACTGCAAACTGTAAATTGAACACACCACACAATAACAGACCAGCATACAGGCTCACAATCTATATTTGTGTATAGCACATTTTAGATCTATTAACAAGGTGATCTGTTTTCTATTTGCATTGTTTATAGGTAATAAAAGAAGAAAGACAATATATAATACTGTAATGCAAATAGATAAACAAGGACAGGATACCTATTTACACCTGACATAAGGCAACTTGAGTTGTCTTCACTTTTTCCTATTGAATATTGATTTAGAAAGTGTGCATGTTGCATAACAGAAAGACATTTTTAAGAGGGTGCTTTACCAAATATGTAATAAAAAGTCCAAACTTAAAGAATTACACTATAGATAAAACACAGTTTTGAGGACCCAGTCCAGCTTCCCACACCAGCATTTAATGCTCAACTAGCAAATTATAAATTCAACCGTGCATGTTGAGAAGAGAGAACACAGAAAACAGAATGTGCAATTTTACATTTACAATTTTGTTTGGATTCTATAAACACTAATTAGCACTCATTGATATTTTGCGTACCACGGAATAACATCCTTAGCTGCTTCCCCCTGTTTGCTATTAGTAGATTGGGTATTAAATTAAAACACAGCCTGGTAAGCACTTTTCTTTGTTTATGAAAGCAAATGCACTTTAGAAACAGCCTCTATTCTCATTTACCCTTTGCCTCTCAACTAAGGTTGGGTTAGTCTAAGGTTAGAGATAATGGGCTCGCTTGGATAGATGAATTATTCCCACAACCCATTTTTATTTTGCCAAATACCTTGATCCCTGTTTATCATGGAGATAGAGGGCCCTTTGAGTCAGTTTGACCTGGCCAAACCACCCCATTAAAGGAAATGCTCCTTTTTTTGGACCCTACTAATACTCACTTGAGACCCTTGCACTACCAGCCCTTTTGGCCTGCTTGCAGTTTCAGCGGCTGTCTCAGAACCAGTTGACAGCCCCCACCATTCATCCTAGACCTCTCTGGGACACTGCTTTTGAATTCTGTCATGCAGCCAGCCAGCCAGATATCACCTCGCTCAAAGTCCTTGTTCAAGGGCCAAGCATGAATTGTCAAAATGCCCCTATGCTCGAACAGCACAACCACAAACGACAGCCTGACTTTTTCAGTTTTATGATCTTTTCTCACTAATTTTGAAAACACAGCCCGGGTCCTTACTCTCAATCAGAGCTTGGGATATCTCAGCCCGTTTTAAAGTATTTGCAAAAAGCTGTGCTGAAAAGCACAGGCACCCTTGCAGAAAGTCCACACAAAAAGTACTTTCTTCCAGCTTGGAGTCCTTTATAAGCTTTTCTCAGAACCCAGCCAAGCACATATCAACTCTGCACATTTCTATCCACCTCTCTGTCAATGTCGCTTCCTTCCCTCTAGGCCCTTGTGTCACTCCCTCTTTAACATGTGACAGAGCCTTCGAGAAAAATCCAACTCTTCTTGGGTTCAACCATCTTGTGTAGATTTCCAGTTTATCACTCTGTTTTTTTCAAGTTTCACGCCTGACAACTGTTCCTTCCAACACTTGGAAGAAAATGCAACATCCCATCCTCTCTTCCTGCACCTCTGATTGAACAATGACCTTGTAAAACCACGGAATTTGTCTTACAAAACAGGCTGTTGACTTTTTAATGTCTGCTTTTATTTTCTGAATCAAAGCTGTTTTATTTAAGGAAAGCTGTTTTGTCCATTCACATGCTGTAATGTTAATATGTAAATATGTTAAGTCTTGCAGCCCCCAAATTGAACATCCTTTTGTTTGCCCTCAATGCTACACATTAGTACTATTATGCCAAATCACACACAGTACGTGCTGCATGTTAGCATCAGATGAAATTAGTGGCATACTGTTTCTCTTCAAATTAGTGGAACACTATTTCCCTACAATGTGCCGACTTCAAAATAGCAGGATATCGAAAGTAGCGTGAACGCATGAGCACAGGTGCTTCAAGAGATCCATGCTCTTGTCCATGCCTTTGAGATAAGTTCACTCAGAGATTAATTAAAATGAGGCGGCAGGATATTGTTCCTACCTTATGTTGAATACATATGTATTTAGCATCTTAAAAAAATGTAGGAGGGCATCTGCTGCCTTTTCAAAAGGAAAATGGCGCAGATGCTGTGCAACTCATCTCAGTTTTCAATGACAGTTCTTAGAGGGTAGTTGCCAGCTTCTGAGTGAGTGCATAGGATACCACTTGTTAGAGCTTGTGCTAAAAGCATGATGCCATGAGATCAACTATGGTATTTTCTTAATGCCAATGCCACCAGTGTCCATAATAGTGCATACTCTAGCACATCTCTGATTATTTCACACTACAGGGGCCAGATTACAGAAATGTTGCACCATTATCAGTACAACTTTGCACTGTATTACCACTAGGGCAAAATATTACACTAATGCAAAATCATTGAGGCCATATTAGAAAACAGTGGGCCTGATTAATGGAATGGTCTGCATGATGAAAAGTGACTTTGCACTAATCAGCACACAAAAGTCCATTTACTGATTCATGGAACTCACTAGACGTACATTTCCGGGTCCTTGCGGGTCCTTCACGCAGGTCTGTCCCATCTCTGCATACAGTTCAGTGACTTGCGCAAGACGCCACTGAAAGTGCGGTAGGGGCCCATAAAATGAAGTAAATAGGGGGCGGAACATGCATATTCCCTATTCCCACGCAGAATGAGAAAGAACAAGACATTACATGGGTGTGTCGAGGGATTGCCTGCGAAAGGAAATTGCACACCCAGAACTGCGCAAAATCAAGTGTATTCATTGTTCTGACCGTGCAATGTCATGTCGGGGAAATCAACATGCGAAGCTTGCGATCTTACTGCCACAAAGTCCCAATTGCATAGGAATCAACGCACATTGCTATGGTCCTATCAGGAATATAGGGATGAGGGCATGCAGTTAGGATGCTGATTGCAGTTAGCTGTGCGCGCATGCAGATTTGTGGGGTGCAGCCATAGTTTACGGGGATTTGCACGCATATTTACTGGGGACCGACTTGAGTTACGAGTCATGCAATACATATAGTCAGGATGCAATTATGTGTTACGGGGGACTCTATGCAGTGTCATGCAGTGCTGCCTTGTTTGTGGGGTGATGGTACCCTGTTTTGCCGGTGTGCATAACTTTGTGGATGAAGAGGGTGCACAGGTTGGTAAATTTAGATAGATCTGCTTTGCGTGGGGGCGTGTTGTGGGCGTTATGGCCACTACTTGTGCCTAGGGTTACATTGCGGTTAAAATTCCGTTGCGCATAACATGCTTTGGCGAGCAGGTACATGCAAAGCGGCGTTACGGGCAGAGGACTTTGTGGGTTCTATTTGCATTTTCTGAAAATGGGTCCATTGTTTTGGTGACAAGTGCAATGTTTCCTAGTATAAGCACTAGAGCAAACATCACCCTAGTGCAAAACATGTGCACTTTCAGTACATGTTTGCAATAGGGCAAAGTTTGCTAATAGCACTAGGACAAACTTTGGCCTGGACCATAATTGTATTGAAAGTGCATGTTTTTGTACTAGGGAGATTTTTGCTCTAGTGCTTTTACTAGGAAACATTGCACTTGTCATAGTGCAAATGTTTTCTAATCTGGCCCCAATGTTTTTTAATTTTTTTTTTTACTCATTTGACCTATTGCTAACATGGCTTTGCAATTGCACAGGTGCATGGGGCATCATCAGGAGTTGGGCGGAGCAGTAAAAATGCAGTGGTAATGCTATTGCTGCCACATTACCGCTCCACCCAATCCCGAGTTCAGGCGGAAATTGTCAGATTTACCTCCAGCATTTGCGGTGCTATTGTCGCAGTGCTATTAGCACCCGTGGTAATACCACTGATACTGCCCCACAGAGTCCTATGGACTCTTAACAAAATGGGGAGTAAAAGCCGTACCACAACTCCGGATCCGGTGCTAATAGCGCCAGACCGAGTTGCGGTAACGCTGTCTGCTTTGGCAGTATCTCGGCAGATTTACCACCGGGATACCACCATGCTTCTGATTAGGCCGAACATGTTTCTCTAATCTGACCCAATGCAGCCAGATCAAATGCAAAGGCACATGTAGGTCTGATGTTGTTGGAAACACGTGATTCACCACATATTCTCAATACCCTACATTGGCCCAGTCAGTAGGGTTATGCTGTTAAGCAAATGACAGCTTTCACGGTTACGAAATATTGGTTGAAAACTAAACGAATTATTATTATGATATAATGAGATGAAATAAACAGTTTTCGGTTGCATGAGTGCATATTTAATTTAAAACATAGCCAATATAGTTTCAAACATCACTTATCCAATGCTTGCAGGTTATAATGTTATGCAGGCAAAACACGCCATGATGCATCCAAACACTACGGCATTCTCCTTACTCTCACTGCTTCATATGCTGCACTGCATATTTTAACACAGAATAGCATAGTGTAAAACTGACACTTGGCATGTTTATTCATGTGTGAAGAAAATATATTCATTTTCGCACAGGATGAATATATGCTTCAGTCCCAAAATCTAGTGTTTCCGTCAACGTGCAAGGTTTATTTTTACACTTCTGATTGCAGGGGTACCGGAAACCAGCACATCGGACATTTGAATCTAGACATTATGCAATCACAATAACAAGGATTAATAGAGATTAATTTGCGGCCCACTTAAGGAGACCGGATAATTCAAATGAAGAGCTGTCTAGCTTGGAAGGCGTGAATAATTGTCCCTTCTTTTCAGAAATTCGGTCCGGGTCCTGATCTTTTTCCCCGAGCCCTCTCTGACAGATTTTCTCCTTTTGAAATGTTTTCACTCAGCGACGGTAAGGCTAAAATCAAACAAAAATCGATGTGTAATAATGTATGGTGCATCTGTTTCCCTCAATTCCACAGAAAACGAATGGCAATGAACGAGATGTGTGGGGTCGGTAGCAGGATTCCAATTTGACTGTAAAAGCGCGAGTTGCTCTATGTCCAGACAAAGCCAACTTGATCGTAGATAGCCAAAGTCAAAGACCCGGGGCCAGATTACCGAAACTTTGCACCGGTGCAAGTGCAAAGTGTCCACGGTATTAGTGCTAAGGCAAAGTTTGCCCTATTTAAAAAAAAAGAATACTGGGACACATTAGAAAACTACTACACAAAGACAAGTGCAGTTTGACATGGTATAAGCGCCAGGGCAAACCTTGCCCCAGTGAAAAAAAGATACATTTCGATGCGTTTTTTTACTAGGGAAAAGTTTGTCCTAGTGCTAATATCATTCCTTATAACGCTAGGGCAAACTTAGCCCTGTTGAAATAATGCATTGAAAATATCTTGTTTGCACGAGGGCACTTTTTACCGTGGTGATATATCCTGCCAAACTGCACTTGTCATGGTGCAGTAGAATTCTGATGTGTGCCATTATTTTAAAAAATAAGACAAACTTTGCCCTAGTGCTAATACTGTGCAAACTTTGCACTGCACCAGTGCAACATTTCTGTCATGTGGCTTTAGGCTGTTAACAGGATGTCCATTTGAGTGGTGTGCTCACATCTTCCCAGTTTATAAATAATAATAATAATAATAATAATAATAATAATAATAATAATAATAAATGACACAAGTTTTTCCTTGGGCTGTTTGCAGGTCGCTGAGGATGGCACAGTGCTGGGTGGAATTGATGTAGTTTGCACGCATCCTCTTTACTTCAGGATTATCATCTTTTAGCGTCAGAGAGACGTAGAATACGCGACTAGCGCACTATAGTGCAACCCGTCAAACAAGCTGCGCATGCCTCACATGGCACAGTGTGCTATTTAGCAACAAGAAGTGCATTTCCTTTATAAAGGTGCCCCGAATCCGATCTATAATAATCTATGCATTTGTTCTTGGCTCTCATGTAACATTTGGTATTCCTTAATTTTCATTGGGCGGTGCCTTATGCAAATATTGGGATCTCTATTTCCCATTTGGGCTAATTCTACTCGCAATGCCGTGGCTCTTCTGTTACAGGGCTGAACCCTTCCCACAGGTGGAGTGTAGTCAGACACGGCAAGTCATCACTGCCAGTATCTTTTGGTCCCCTTCCTAACATGTAGGCTGCGACTGTCTTACTGAAGTCCTGCATACGCCTATGTATGGTGTGACCTGCGCGTGTGCCACGTTGGAAATGAGACCCCATGTGTAGGCGTGTGTATGGCATAAGTAGGACAGACGCAGCCTACGTGTTAGGAAGGGTACCAATAGATACTGCCAGTGAGGAGTTGCCGTTTCTGACTACACACCACATGTGGGAAGGGTTCTGCTGCCCCTGTAACAGAAGAGCCTGGTGCACCAGTGCTAACGTTAACATAACACCCGCAGCCCATTCTCAGCGTTAGCATCAACACGACACTTGGCAGACCTTGTCCAGTGGAGACTAAGGGCCCGAGTCACAGAAGTATGTTTAATTGTACAATCCCATTGGAAAAAGCTGTGTGACTCGGGCCATAATCCATTTGGCAATAGTTGTGTCCCCCTTGTGCCACGAGTATGCCCACACTAAAGAATCTAATCACATCTCACGCAGTATAAGAACAGAATCCTCCCTCCCCCCCTGGTTTGCCACTTAAGTGCCACTCCTGTGTCTCACTGTCTGATTAACTGTTAAGAGCCCATGTTCCTGCTCCCTTTTCTGTCCAAACCCTTAGTATCCAGCAAAATCATTCTAAGATTTTGGAATTACAGTTTATTCAAAAGTATTATTTATTTAGTTCACCCCTCTTGCTCAGATACAGCGCATGCCTTTCTCTCCAGGTGAAGTCCCCTGGTAAAAACTGCTGCACGAATATCAATCCTTCTCGTTAATAGTGCTCCATGTAGCTATTTCGATTCTGGAACTTGATTTTCTATGTCCCATCTATTTCAAAATGAATCTGTAAGGCTTATGGCAAGATGGCAAGTTTCATAGTATGTCTCAGCTGGATGTTGGCCCATGTCTTTCTTCCGTTTTCAGTTTTAATGTAATATTACACATCTTGGTGTTGGTTAAACAAAACAAGTCTTTATTTCTTTAATATGGGCTAAGTGTTCTATGGAGTAGGGCGATTATTTAACAGGTATTTCATATCACTGAGCCCTATGTTCCTTCGTTACAGTATTTATTTTTTGAGGTTGAGCCCATAACTGTGAAACAGAAAACTGTGCTCTTGCAACTTCAAAAATATAGACGTTTCCCTTTTCCGGCTCCTCACACATCGAAGTCACAAGCATGTGGTTTCCACTGAATATTTAATCAAAGGCACTGGCTGCATAGGCGGCTGGGAAGGAGATCATTCATGGCTTGTGAGGAGGAAGAATTGAACTCACTGTAATGAAGATTGCCTGTAAATTATTAGAGAATTATTCGTTTTGCACCACTTTCCTCCTCACATTTCTTAAATGTATAAGATCACACAAAGCAGTGGCAAGTCTGAGGCCAATGCTAAAAACAATGATACGCGTGGGACTGTCAGCCCTAACACTTGGCTCAAAAAACAGGAGACTTTTGCCTGATTTACAAACGTGTTTTTTATTGGGAAAATTCAATTGAAAAACGGTTGGCAACCATGCACTGTGGAATTGAAGAGTCCATGTTTTTTGCAAGGAAGTCTAATGTAATGCAATGTAATGTAAGCAGTCTTGTATATCACGTGTCTGCCACCATTGGTGGCCTCTCAGAGCTTTGCTTTGTAAGAGAAAAGCAAGGTGGTGTCCATTAATGGGATAGTGGGAAAGCCAGATGCGAAACCTGTGATGTTGATTGATGCAGATCGTAAGTACCCAGCTCCTGATTGCCAATATGCTTTCTATGGATTTGGCAGAGGAAACCTGGGACAATGTGATCCATAGGGAAGATCCCAAGATCTGATAGACAATAGCATTTTGGGTCTCGTTAGCAGCTGATATGGGAGATTGTGACAAGGCTAAACAGGAGAGCTTAGTCATGGCTTGTCTGGATTTGATATCCTAAAGGCTAGTCCTCTGATGGCATGCTGTGGGGGTTTGTGTGTGTAGTGTAAGGTGGTAGGAGATCTTAGAGGCAAGTGGCTTAGTCAGGGGAAGGTGGGAGTAGTCCTTACAAGACAAAACAACCTGCAACCCGGGACTCCTGCCCCTGGTGATTTGCAGAAAGGTTTCATGTTATCTAACTCCCAATGCCAACTCTTTCTATCTCTCTCCCTTTCTACACCATGAGAAACAAAACAAGCATCTGTGAGTAAGCAGATGAAGGAAGGAAGACTTGCTAAGGTTTACAAGATGCAAGTGTTAGGCAGAATTGCATGCAGTACCCTCTGGGACCACCACATACAATTAGGACTACAGGTGTAAACAAAACCAACCTTTGGTATAAGTCTGTAGTAAACAGTTTTTGGTAGAGAGCTGAGCAGCCAGGCTTATTGCAAGAGGGAATGTGAGCAGTACAAGGATATTACACAGAGGTTTTACAATCACAGTGGTTCAAGTAGACACTGACACTCAACGTTTCTTGGTAAAACACGTATTAATGTATTACACAATCATTTAGAAAGCATTCACTAGAAGGAGGCAACTTAATATTATACGCAAACACACGTCAGTACTGAACCAATACGTTTCTGAGTAAATCAGGCTCCCCTGAGGAAGGAGCAAAATGGTATTTCAGTTACTTTGAATGGGAGTAAAAGGCACAAGTTAGCAGAATAGATCACAAATACTTTCTTAGGCAGTGCAAATAGTTTCAGTTCACCAGAGGACACGATACAGTTCAATAGGCCTAGGCCAAAGTCAATGGACTAGTGTCTTGGATAGGAGAGAGCAGTTCTTGTAGTAAACTGTACAGTCTTTGCAAAAGTTCTCAGAAGTAGTTTGTACGAAAAAGAATCATATTTTGGGTCACAAGCTGATTAGGCATGTAAGTTTAGAAAGTTCCACAAACTTTCACTGTGAGAGATGCATTCTCTCAATCGGGTTGGCACAGGAGCTTAATATGAAGCAAAAGATGCAGCTGAAGATGTTGGTTCCTGGCCGTTTCGGCAGATCTCGATGTTCCTGAGCCTCAGTCATGGGGACAAGAAGGAGGACGTCCGGGGACTCCTGCACTGCATGGGATCGTCGGAAAACGCTTCCAAAGAGTCACTTCAGTTCCACTAGCTGTAATTCAAGCACACAAGCTGGTGGCCTTCCCCCAGTTAATCCTAACCAGCTTTGAGAATGGTATCCAGGTGCTTACAAGTTGATTGGTCCCACGAACTCTAAGGAAGAAGTCGTCCTTAAAGGGGCTTCTCTGTTGAGATGCACTTGGCAATTCAGAACCTGCAGCAGGGCTTCACCGGGCAAATCAATGATCCAGGATTTGCAGCAGCCGTCCTCATCCAGCACGTCTTCAGTTCTTTTGTTCCAGTAGTTAACTCTGCTTTCCAATCCAAGAGACCTGCCTATTAAACAGTTTTCTCCCCTTCATTCCAGCCTAGCTGTCACTTACCCAGTTTGGTGGCTGTCCTTGCCGGACAGTCAGCCAGCCAATTGCGCCAGAGCTCATTTGGCTCTCCTAGGATACTAAGCACAGGGAGTTTTGGGCACCTCCCTCACTTCCTGCCCACCCCAGACACTCAGACACCAGAGGCGGTCTTCAGTCCTGAAGCCCTACAAAGGCACATGAATAAAGGGACCAAACCTGGTTTTGTGCACAGAAACAAACTCTAGAAGGACCTTTCCAAAAAGAAATGGTGAAAAAAGAAGACTGGGACCTGTTTAAAGGGGTTGAAAAACATTGCTCCGGCAATATTTAGCTGCCTCTGTTCGGGGTCGGGAAAAATCAGGGTAGTTCGTTGTAAAACCACTGCCACCAGCCATTTCGATAGGAAAGGGTAGCACCTTACATTCTCTGGGAAATGGTAGTTTATCCCAAACTTTTGGAAGTCCAAAATAAAAAACTCTGTGTCACTGCACTGAGGGTGCTGTGTAACACACATGAAAACATGCCTATGGCATTATCTTAAAACTAAATAATCAAAGAACACAAGAGTAAAACACACATCAAAATACACGAAAGAGTGGGAAAAAAAGACTCACACTCTTTACAGGTAAAAAAAAATCAAGTCGGCAAAATCCAGCAAAGTTGCTGGGGCTCTCTAAGGTGAATGGAATTAGCACAGAATTCTCCCTAACACTTGCCCCCCCCCCCAGATTAAGGGACAGGAGTATTTAATCCACCCCTGAACGAATCTCCTTACTCCAGCCAGTCAAACATTGAAGAGAGACCATCAGCATTTTGGTGATTACTTCCTGACCTGTGTTCAATGGTAAAATCAAACCCCTGTAGGCTGATTGACCATCTTAACAATTTAAGATTTTCCCCCTTCATCTGCATTAACCATCTCAAGGGTTGGTGGTCAGTCTGAATCACAAAAGTAGATACATAAACTTCTTCACTAACGACACAATAGCAAAACATTCTCTTTCAATGGTTGCCCACCTTGTTTCTGGTTCCTTCAGCTTTCTGCTGATGAAGCAGATGGGTTGCTCCCTACCTTTCTCATCCAGCTGATCAGAACTGCACCTACACCTGTATTGGAAGCATCCGTTTGCACAATGAACGTTTGGCTGTAGTCAGGAGCTCTTAAGACTGGAGCTTGACAAAGGGCTTTCTTAAGTCCTTCAAATGCCTTGGTGCACTCCTCATTCTACCTGACCTGTTTAGGAAATTTGGGTGAGGAGACCACATTCAAGGGAGAGGCTATGGACCTATAGTTCACTATGAATTTCCTATAATAACCAGTGAGACCTAAGAAGGCTCTCACTTGGGTCTGAATAGTAGGGGTGGCCCTTTCTTGTACAGCTTGTACTTGCTAGGCAATGGCCTGATTTCACCTCCTCCTACCTCATTTCCAAGGTAGACCAATTTGCTCTGACCAATTTGACATTTACATTTACATACCTTTATGGTCAGATGGACCATGCTCAAGAGCCTGCAAAACATATCCTAAGTGATCAAAATGTTCTTTCCAAGTAGGTCTGAACACTGCAATGCCATCCAAGTATGCCATGCTGGGGTTAAAAATGCAGTTTTCTCCTTGGCATGGTCTGTCAGAGCTATTTGCCAATAGCCTGACGTTAGGTACTTGGCTGAACCAGGTTTTTCCACCAGTTCATCTGTCCTAGGTAAAGGAATTGGCATCTGTCTTAGTGACTGCATTAAGAGCTCTATAGGCCACACATAATCTCAACTCCTTGGATCCTGCCTTTGGTATTAGTACAACTGGACTAGACCATGGACTGGTAGAGGGTTCTATTACCCTGAGATCAAGCATCTTGTTGACCTCTACCTTTATGTGGGTTCTGACATGGCCCTGCATCATGTAACCTCTGCTTTTCACAGGTAAGCAGTCACCAGTGAGAATATCATGCTGGCCCCAAGTGGTCAAGCCTGGTGATGATGAAAACAGGGAGGCAAACTGATTTAACTGAAATTTGCACTCCTCTTGTCGTTCCAGTGTCAGATTACAAGAGAGATTAACTCCTTCTATGTTTTCATCTAAAGGTTGTCCCTGTGGAGATCAGGTACAGGTTCACTCTCTCCCCCCTCTTGAGCTGAAGCTAGAAGCAAAGCTCCAACTTCTGGTCTTGAGACATAGGCTTTTAGACATCGGTGTGAAAGACACTTGGGGCCTCCTTAGGCTTGCCTAAGTCCACCAGATAATTGACCTCTCCAAGTTTTCCCACAACCTTGAAGGGTCCAATCCATTTGTCCTCTAAGGCCCTCTGCCTTGTAGATACAATAACTAAAACCTGCTGGTCTTGAGTAAACTCAACCATGTTGGCCTTCTGGTCATGCCAATACTTCACAAGAGCCTGACCTGCGTTTATGTTATCAGATGCTTCTGTCATCATGTGTGTCATATTCCTCCGGATACCTAACACAAAGTCAGTGACTCTCACTGGCTTGGGAGAAGGAACACTCTCCAACCCCTCCTTAATTGGGGCAAATGGACCTCTAACTGGATGACCATAGAGAAGCTCAAATGGACTAAATCCAACTCCCTCCCGAGGGATTTATCTATAAGCAAACAGAAGGTATGGCAGTAAAAGGTCCCACTGTCTTCTAAGGGGTTATTCTAATGCACCTATCATGCTCTTCATAGTACAGTTAAACCTCTCTACCAATACATTTGTCTGGGGATTGTGGGATGTATTTACCCATGCATCCTAGCCCTACCTCAAAACTGTGCAGTACTGACATGAAAACATCATGATGACCAGAGCTTCCCAGAAAATGCACCGGGAAATGCAGGAAGAATAGGCTGCCACCCATTTTTGCCGATGTTATGGGCACAGAAGGACGCTGCCTAAAACCACCATTGGACTACCCGCACAGTAGTCTGAAACCATTGTTTTGACCCATGTGGAATCATTAGACGGGGTAAATATGGGGATTAAGCTGTCGCTGCCCATCATTTTGCCCCAGAACAAAAATAAATAATTGGAGTGGGTAAAGATGGGGATGCGCTGTCGCCGCCCATCATTTCATCCCAGAATCCAGGACAGCTGCGCAGTTGTGCGCACACCAAAATGGTTACCTAACTTGCCACCCACCAGTGTAAAGAAAGGTCTTTGTTGACAAAATCCACTTTTACTGATGTCAAAAAGTTGCTGAAATCGTGACTCATTGGACCACTTTAA